>NC_082394.1:8890783-8926507 GCF_031168955.1 Gadus macrocephalus
GGATTTCCCCTTGTTAATTTGGTTTGTGTAGAACCGAAAATCGTTTGCTATGGAAACGTGACGTCACACTTTAGTACTCTATAGAAATGAAAGTGGGTTGAAGAGAATAGAGGGGAATACAGAATATGACCACCAGGGGGAATCGGACCAGCGGTCGCTTCGAGCGCCACCTACGTGGTAAGCACACTAGCAGGTTGAGACAATGTCTCAAGAGTGGCACTTCAACTGCGCTTGTCATCTTCTAGTTGTTTCAGATTATCTCTGCCCTTTCATTCAAGGCCGTTCAGAGTAACATGAAACAGCATTGGGTCTGATTACTTTAAAAACACACCTGTGACGGCAAAATAATAAATAGCTCGAATAAATGCACCGCCAAGTCTCAAAGTATGCTAGCCTTTGTTGCTTGGCAACATTTTTGTCGTCTTGAGGAACTATATTGTTTAGGATTTTGGTTTTCAATAAAATAGCCGTATTAATGCTGTGTGTACACTTTGGGAAATCTGACTTGGAAGTCTATAGGAACGGTTTCAGTAATAGTTTTATAACATGCCTAACAATGGGCCTAACAATGCCCCCGAGATAGTTCGAAAATCACTGTAAACAACGACATCTCATGACTTATTGCTTGAATCACACACAGAAATTCAACACTCATTAATTCCTTGTTTCCTGATCTACTTGATGCATTGCACACAACCATCCACACCACCGACCCTCACCAACCCAATTACCCACACCCACCACCATCGCACAGCCAACCCCCACCCACACCAAACACCCACCTCGTAGAGTGTGATGACTCCATTGGTCTCATTTGGAGCTCTCCACTGCATGAAGATCTTCTCCTCGTAGGGAGAGTTCTGAAGCGACTCGACCGGAACCGACCCGGGGACTAGCGGGAGAGAGGGAGAGACATGGAGATATATGAACAATGTTTTTCATGATACAATGCATAATATTTCACGAAAGCAATTATAAATGCTTTCCTTCCTTGTAAACCTTTGGAAATATGTAATCTCTCTCATGACATTAAAGGTTGTAATAACTTTAAATTGAAATAATACAGAGAAGAAGAAGACTGAGGCAGACTGGCAGAGAGAGAGAGAGAGAGAGAGAGAGAGAGAGAGAGAGAGAGAGAGAGAGAGAGAGAGAGAGAGAGAGAGAGAGAGATCACTCTCCAGGACCTGCATCAGAGCTAAACATCAATAGCAACAAGCTAACTATGTGTAGCAGCAAGCTAAAGAAGACACTTGTCGACGCCGGGAGAGAAGAGATACCACATCTTCATCGATCAATCTACCTAGGAATACATACTGTACATAAAGCAGGTGTGTGTGTGTGTGTGTGTGTGTGTGTGTGTGTGTGTGTGTGTGTGTGTGTGTGTGTGTGAGTGTGTGGTGTGTGTGTTTTCACAAGTCTTAAGAAAGGCATGTAAGCAGACACAAAGACACACACACACACACACACACACACACACACCTACACACCTATATACAAACACGGTTAGAGGTGTGAAGTGCCCCTACAGGAGCACTTCAGACACATAACTACAAACCCCAACACACACACACGTAATGTAGAAGTCCTATTGTGAAGATGTTGATTAGGAGGCCGTCTAAACGATCTCATCACATTTCTGACAAAGCTGTAATTAAACCGTCTCACATACACCTTATCGCTCCCACATCCTGCCTACGTGTGTGGTGTGTGTGTGTGTGTGTGTGTGTGTGTGTATGTGCGCGTAGTGGGGAGATGGAGACAGAGGAAAACAGCCGCCATTGTAAAGATAACAGCGTGTGCAACACATTAATCATAACTTGATTACGTTTTCTCCGGTCTGAACGCTGAATGCTTCGCTTCATTAAGCTTCAAACTCCCATCTCTCTCTCTCTCTCTCTCTCCTCTCTCTCTCTCTCTCTCTCTCTCTCTCTCTCTCTCTCTCTCTCTCTCTCTCTCTCTCTCTCTCTCTCTCTCTCTCTCTCTCTCTCTCTCTCTCTCTCTCTCTCTCTCTCTCTCTAAATCATCCTGCCTTGTTTAACAGATTGAACCTTAAACATATTCATTACTCATGTATTTTGACATGCTTACTATTATTTTAATTGATAATGACAAATGCAAAATGGCCGTGGCACAAAATGGCTGAAGAGCTGCACGCACCTGACCAGTGATTTCACCAGGGCTGGTGAAATCAACCTCTTAGCCTTTCCTCTTTCAGAAATCTTTTTCACCTTTTTTTAGAAGGTGTTCGTACCTCTTTTAGACAGCGTTTTAACGTCTTTCAGACAAATATTAACCTATTGACTTGGCATTAAGGTCAGGCAATTTAAATATAAACGGCCAACAGAAAACCAAGGTCATTTTGTCAACATTAGATTAATTAATATCATGCTTTGTATATTTAAGTTTTTATACCATTCAATTTGCATTTCTTTATTTATCGTTATATTCCATTTTTCTCGTTTAGTTTGAATCTGGCATGTATACTGGAACAAAAACGTTGTTATTATTAATAAAACAGAAAAATGATAGAGATTGATGAGAGCTGGAGAGCAGATTAGGTTCTTGAGTTGAAGGGAAATCTTGTTTGACGAGATTAAGATGCAGAGATTACCAAAATGTCAAATTTATGCTCCCACTGAAGATAAGCACCACACACAGGACGGTTTGATTCAAATATATACTCATAGTTTAACACTCATCCATATTATATTATACTAAACTACTTTAAAAACATAATTATATATAGTATACTCATGTTCTTTAAACATGTATTGTTATGTTACCCACATTATTAAAGATGCTACAATATCGTCAACGCACATTCATTTGATTATAAATAATAAAAGACCTGATTATATAATAAAAGCATGATTATATATGCTCATATAGTTTAAGCAGGAAGATATTTTCGTCAGGGATCTTTGATCCGAGCGGCACTAACACGGTTCCGACCGGTTAAATAAAAACCAGAGGATTCTGGGAGACGCAGGTTCAATGGTTTCTCTTCGATTCTTTGTGCGCACTCCCCCTCTCTCTCCAGGTATGGCTCAGAGTGGGCGTTTCTAAACTATTTCTGAGGAAATCTCATTATGTGCATCATCCCGTCAATTCTGCTTAGCGCGGGATGTTTTTCCTGCAGCATGACAAACGGCAGGCAGGTATGATATTTACTATTTAGCAGACACTTTTTTGACAGCAAATTATTTAAGAGACAAAGTGCAGGTAAGGGACAGGGGTCATCTTGCTCAAGGATGCTAACAGGTAGACGGTGGATATTTGGGATTCAACTAGGCCACTGGTGTTTTATACAGAAGTATCTCTCATAGTGATGAAGCACATGACATATATACCATCATACTCAACTTAATAATCACATTTTATGAGCTGCTTAACTCCTGGGGGGCATTTTCCAACATAACCCATTTTCCAACATCAGCATGTAACATGAAAACACCAACACAGGAAACGACACAAACCGATGATTGATGCACCGAAAATACGCCGCAAGAGGTAAACGACATGGCTTTCAATGTATGAAATAATGTTCGCCAGTGTGTGCGGTTAATTAAACACATGAATGAAACATGATCCTGTGTGTTTGTCCCCAAATGAAACGCAACCAGGAGGTGTATTTGTTGAGATTGCTCATAATCCCCACCAGGCCTGTAACATACACTACTTGTTCAATAACTCAAAGCTGCCAACTTCAAACTACTAATTATTGTTTGATGAGGACACAACAAAACACAACAACAATAACAACAACAACAACAACAACAACCAGGCTCGAGGGCTGTGGGATGTGTTTGGTCCTGCGTGTCGCTCTGTTGTTGACCGTGTTTCCATTGTTCTTGCCGCTATGATCTGAGTGAAGCTTCTCCGCTCAGCAGATAAAAGGATTATTAAATCTGAGCGCCGCTAAATCCCAGCTCCACATCGCTTCAGACAGGCTGGGTTGTGAAGTCAAACCCGCGTGTTCAGTACTAGGCGGGGGGGGTAAATTATCTTATTGATCATCTACCCCTCCCGCTCACTTGGGTGGACGGCTCCCCGGTCCAAAGGAGACCTGCTACTCAGTTATTCAAGTAACGTTTTGAGGTAGGATGTGTAACGCGTTCTTCAGCTATTCTTTCAGTTTGTAATGGCACATGAAGTCCTGGGGGTACTATTTTTCGGATAAAGAAGGGAGTGATGAGAGGAGGTGTCAGAGCAGGGGAGGTGGTAGTCATGAGAGGAGGTGTGAGATGAGAGGAGGTGTGAGATGAGAGGAGGTGTCAGAGCAGGGGAGGTGGTAGTCATGAGAGGAGGTGTGAGATGAGAGGAGGTGTGAGATGAGAGGAGGTGTCAGAGCAGGGGAGGTGGTAGTCATGAGAGGAGGGGTGAGATGAGAGGAGGTGTCAGAGCAGGGGAGGTGGTAGTCATGAGAGGAGGTGTGAGATGAGAGGAGGGGTCAGAACAGGGGAGGTGGAAGTGATCAGAGGAGGTTGTGGAGGAAGGGATGTTTTCCTGATGAGCGGAGGTATGAGAGGTGGGGATGTTGTAGAGATGAGAGGAGGAATGAGAGGGACGCGTCAGACCAGGGTTGTGTCCTGCCGGGGCTGCGGTCCTCCAGACAGGAAGTTGAGTGACCCCCTGACAGGAAGCTGACAGATCACCGTTTCAAGGTTGGACTAATGAGCCGCTGAGCACAGAGACGACCTGGCAGCTGCAGCCAAGGCTCGCAGGGGTCTGTGTGTGTGTGTGTGTGTGTGTGTGTGTGTGTGTGTGTGTGTGTGTGTGTGTGTGTGTGTGTGTGTGTGTGTGTGTGTGTGGTGTGTGTGTGTGTGTGTGTGTGTGTGTGTGTGTGTGTGCATGTGTGTATGTGTGTGTTCGTCTTTTGTCGTTACAAATGGAGGATGGGCGACTGAAAGGAGCAAATAGGGGGAGGGTGAACTAGCAAACACACAGATACACACACAAACACACTCACAAACAATCACACTGAAACATTCCCATGTACACCCTGACACAGATGCCACACACACACACACACACACACACACACACACACACAGTGAGGTCCAGGTAAAGAAATGTGACAGCGTGATGAATGGAACAGAGTGTGTGTTTAGTGGGCCTTCTTATTTCTTAACCTCTCTAGATGTTTTTCCGTGGAAAATAAGATGGACACGGTTTCTCTGAATCATTGTGTGTGCGTGTGTGTGTGTGTGTGTGTGTGTGTGTGTGTGTGTGTGTGTGTGTGTGTGTGTGTGTGTGTGTGTGTGTGTGTGTGTGTGTGTGTGTGTGTGTGTATGTATGTATGTATGTATGTGTGTATGTGTGTGTGTGTGTGTGTGTGTGTGTGTGTGTGTGTGTTTGTAGTGCATGTTTAGAGTATTTGTAAGATGCCCTTATGAACAATTAGAAAAGATGATTACACACTGTAATCTCTCTGTAACCTCAAGACTCAATACACTGTGTGTGTTTGTGCCTGTGTTATGTTTGTGTGTGTTTGCGTGTGTATGTGTATGTGTCGATGCATACTTATTGTGTGTGTGTGTGTGTGTGTGTGTGTGTGTGTGTGTGTGTGTGTGTGTGTGTGTGTGTGTGTGTGTGTGTGTGTGTGTGTGTGTGTGTGTGTGTGTGTGTATGACTGTGTGTGTGTGCAGGTGATTCCATCTCTAATCCTGTAAGCACAGAGTCATTACAACGCAGACATCCTCCTCCATGCTAGCTCTGTTGTTGTGATGCTCATTACTGGGCTAGCAGATTAACTGCAGCTAAACTCTACACAATTAAGGACAAAACAATTAAGACTCTCCCCTCCCTTAGGTCACTCCAAGTAATTCCTCTTGTTATTAAGAGTCTTGTGTGTGTAGGCGTATGCGTACTCATAGGTGTGTATTTACGTTTTACTGTGTGTGTGTGTGCCTGTGCGTGTGTGTATGTGTGTGCCTGTGTGTGGGTGCGTGTGTGTGTGTGTGTGTGTGTGATTGTCTTTTTGTATGTATGTGTGCGTGCGTGTGTGTATGTGTGTGTTTGTGCTTGCTTGCATATTGTGTTTGTGTGTCTCTTTTTTGTATGTGTGGGTGTGTGTGAGAGAGATGGTGTGTGTCTGTGTGTGTTGCTGAAGAAGAGGATGATATTAGTCATCAGCTATACCGCCGAAGATCAAGAAGAACAAGAATGATACGAAGAAGCAGAAGAAGAAGAAGGAGGAGAAGAAGAAAAAGAAGAAGAAGAAGAAGAAGAAGAAGCGAAAGAAGAAGCAGCATCTCCGTGAGCCATCATTACAAGCTCGCTGACGTGCTTGCTGTGCGTTTCCCTAACGACGGGAGGGCACAGCGGTTGATGCTGGGTCCTGATGCTGATGGGGGGCAGCAACAGCAGCGTTGCCGTGGACACCGCGGGGCGCGCCGACGTTCCGGGAAGCCAGAGAACATTACGGCACGGCCAATCCTAATTACCGCCCCTGCTCCGATCCGAGCATCTTATTGTGTCCACTTTTATTTTTAGGTCCTAAGTGTGCGTTATTACCTTGGGAGAGATATCAGCGGGGAGCACTCAGGTTTGATCCCCTCGCCGGCTCCAGCTCTAACTTACACACATTAGCAGTAGTGTGTGTCAGGCCATTAGGAAGTTAGGGGCATAAACTGTTGTTATTGCCGCTTGGCCTTGATAATAGTACTTACTCCAAATCTGATTGCATGCCGCATCACTTGCAAGGCATTTTAGATAAAAGCCTCTGCTAAATGGCTCAATCTAACACTGCATATTCAAATTAAAGCCTCGCCAAGGCTGACTGTGTTCCCCTTTGTTGATTTGGCCTCTCATGTTCTTTAAGCTTCTTGTTGTTGAAATTAATTGATAAAGAAATTAAAGTTAGAACATACTTTTTACCAGAAACTCCAATGTCGATTGTATTGTATTTGATTGTTCTATTACAGTTATTGTTCACCATATATTCAATCACGTTATGATTTGTGTCCAAAGTGAATTACAGTCAGATACAGTAAGAGCACAGAGGGGTCAGGGGGCATCGCAGTCAATGATAGCTACGGATAACCTCTGGACACCACAGCTTAGCAAAAGCAAAGTTTCCAAACAACCAGCCAGTAGTTTCAGGGCAGCCGATCGGCCGTGCCACTCTCCTCCCTCTGCTCTCACCCTCTCACGCAAGTCTGACATACTAAACACAAATCACTCAGGGTAGCGGGAGGGCCTCACCGTCCTCCTCGGTCTGCTTCACGATCTCCTCGCTCTCCTTGCTGCCCTCTGGGTTTGCCAACACCAGGCGCAGGCGCACCGTCACGAAGGGCCGCAGGCCACGCAGGGTGTAGTGGGACGAGGTCTGGATCAGCTCCTCCACGGAGTACTCCTGCTGGTTGAACGAGTACTGGTACTGCACCTGGAAGCCATGGAAACCCCCAGCCATGGACGGAAGACGGAGAGGGAGAGATTAGGCATCGGCGGACGGACGGACGATGGGAAACATTTTTTCGACACTAAGTACATATTGATCGTATAAATAATGATGTTTTTTAATGGTACTTGAGATTGTAATGATTATTTCTGAGACAATGTATGGGCAGACCGCAAACCGGAGATGTAATTCGGCAGTAATTTAGCAAAAAAAGCTTTTAATCGGCAGTAACTACTGCAGCTCATTGTTCTGTTGATTCGCACAAGACGATAAACTTGACACACTTTACAATGGATGGACAGAAATCTTGGTCAGCACGTACCGTCAGGTTGTAACTATGGCAACGGGTCACGGCATAGCCAAATGTCTCCCACTGGATTGTGAGCTGGCGTGCACGGATGTCAACCACGTTGACGGTCTGGGGTCCGTGCACAGGGTCTGGATGGACACACACACACACACACACACACACACACACACACACACACACACACACACACACACACACACACACACACACACACACACACACACACACACACACACACACACACACACACACACACACAAATAGAAGAGGAGGGAAGAGTTTTAGACGGAGACTCCGGTCAAAGAAGTAACAGATCTGAGGGTTGCGGGTTGCATTCCTGGCTGTGCAAATTCAGTCTTTTTATGTTGCAAACAGTTCTGTTAATTGCTTAATTTATTGGCATTTGATTGTTTGTGATGTTAGATTGCTTGCCAATAGGTGGTTGGGATGATTGGGCTGAATGTATATGTTACCATGTATCTCTAGGAACAAGGTCATAGAATGCCTTTGAGACCGTTATTAAGGTCTACAGACAGAACCTTCAAACTTCAAAACTAATCACATCATGCAAGAAAACATGCATTCACTCGGATGGCTACTAGTGTGCCCCTGGTGACCTTTAGTGACCCCTGCTGACCTCTTGTGGTTAAAAGACTCCTGCAGGGATGACTGAGAACTTTGGGAATTTATCTCTAAATCCTGGTATTGATCTGAAGACTGCGGGGCTGATATGGGCTTAACCATATGCAACACACACACACACACAGACAACCCCCCCCCCACCCTCCACACACACACACACACACACACACACACACACACACACACACACACACACACACACACACACACACACACACACACACACACACACACACACACACACACACAAACAGTATGCACACACAAATACTAAACAGACTATCATTGCGTGTCCATATGTTGGCCTGCATCTTTGGGTTGCTTAAATGCGGTCGGCTAAACATTAAGAAGCTAATCCAACCATCTTCTGGTTCTGCCTCATTAGGCTCATCAGCTAATGCTACCTAAAGCTACTTCATGCAAGCTAACGCTGGCTAGCTCAACGGGCAGCAGCACCATTACATTCCGATTGGCTTCCTCCGCTTTAAACGTGGAAATGCTGACAGTAGATTAGGACTCAGGCATCAGCAACCTGTCCTAGATAACTGTAGTTAAGCTCTGATGTTAGCCCTTTAAATTGAGCTGATGTTCAGCTGCTTTGTAGGCTTTACATACCTGCACATACCTACCAATATGTACCTATAACAAAATAGTAGTGTTGTTGCTAAACTGTGGTCGGGGTGCTGTGTTTAGCGGTTCCCATCTTTAGAAGGATGTTACCCTCTGCCCGTGGCCTGTTGCCATTGAGATCTCCCCAGTGTGATTTTACCAGATGAGTCAAACAAAGATGTGATCACTTGGTTTAGACTCATGTAGACAGATTACAATATTAGCAGATTATAAAATTGGATTATAGATTATTCTACGACTTTAACCGCTGAGTACCCAGATAGGATTACTATGTCGGGACCAAACCTTCTGGATTGGTCGCTTGCAACTGTGTGTGTGTGTGTGTGTGTGTGTGTGTGTGTGTGTGTGTGTGTGTGTGTGTGTGTGTGTGTGTGTGTGTGTGTGTGTGTGTGTGTGTGTGTGTGTGTGTGTGTGTGTGTGTGTGTGTGCGTGCGCGCTCGCTCGCGCGTATGTGTGTGAGTGAGTCCGGGTGCGTGCATGTGTCTGTGTGCTTCCCTGCAGAGTTATCTCGTTCAATAAATCTGTGTATCTGTAATCTGAACAGACCAGGGATCAAATTTGCAGACTAGCCTTAAGCAACCAGCATGCAGCCAGACTTGGCTAATGAGTGTGAGTATGTGTGAGTGCGAGTGCGTGTGTCTCTATCCGTTTGTCTGCCTGTCTGTCATTCCTATGGGTGTACTAAAATTAGTCTTATGCATAGCGTTGATAGTAGAAGTGGTATTAGTTGTAATAGAAATAACAGTGATAATAGGACTCGTAACAGATCATCAGCAGACATTTTTCCTCATCTGTGCAAAAACCTCAAGGCAAAAAAACGTCTGCGAGCTGCAATCCAACGTGCACAGTTGCACACTCAATTGACACACTCTGAGGACTTGCAGTGCACAGCCATAATGAGCACACACGCAGAAATTCCTCAATTACATGGACCCTAATCCCTGAATGAGAACACAGAGACAGACTGGGGGAGGAGATCACAGTTAACTGTTCAATCAAAACTCCACGCGTAACAAGCAACCACTCATCTCCGAAGACTAGACGCTGCACACGTCTGAACGAGGATGCAGTCACGGCTCAAAAGTTTACCTCCTCACACACACACACACACACACACACACTCCAGCCCACGCACGTATCCAGAGCCCTCCCACACCAGAGTTCTCTCGGCGGGGTGTACCCTCATAGATAATCTGTAGTCTGAATCAACCCTGAGGCGCCGAGGTGATTGGTCAACTACATAAATCAGACAGGCTGGCGTTCAGTTTCTGGTTCTTAATACAATAAACAGATGAATTGAAGGAGCAGGGGAATGGAAAGATGAAAGAGATGGAAACGGAGAAAACTGTACTCTGGGTTGGTGACAGATAGAGGAGGAGTGAAGAAGGGAGAGAGGCGAAGGGAAGGAAGATGAGAAGGTTGAATTATAACTTTGTTTACATCATTAAGAGGTCCAGGATGTCGCTCAGGCTGCCCTTGGTTCTGACAAATGGACGATATCCCTCTCTCTCTCTTACTCTCCCCCTCACTGTCCGTCTCCCCCTCACTCTGTCCCTCTCCCTCTGTCTCTCTCTCTCTCTTTATGTTGTGACCTACCAATTGCCATTGTGCATGGCCCGCAGAGAAGCTCAATATCTGTTGGAGTCATTCTGTTCAGACTCAAACAACAAGATCAGAGTTTGGTTGTCAACGTGTGAACTCAAGAGTTTCTTTGAACCTCCTCAGGGTCGTTCTCTTCTTTACAGTCAGTGAGCGGATGACTTCATGGGTTGATGGGGAGATGATGGATAGTGATGGAGGGATGAATGATGGATGAATTAATGAAAGCAAGCTGGAAATGATCAGACAGAGCTTTTTCCATGTGCCATTACCATGCATATATATATTTCCAAGGTTTTTCAAACAAATATTTGAATATTCTGAGATGAGAAATGAAAGGTAGTTACACAGTCATTGGCTTTCAGATCAACTCATTAGTTTGAGTCTGATGCAGTTACTGCAGAGCTTCAATGTATCTTTAAAGTTTCAAAAGAGACACGGATTCCATAGAATCAGAGAAAGCCTGTTTCCAATTTTGTTGTGCAAAGTTTTGATGAAATTGTACGGGCACTTTTGTGGGTGAAGGATCGCCATAAACTGAAAAAGTGTCGCTACTTGTTCTATTCATGTCGATTTTTTTTACCAACTGGTTATAATAAGTAGGTTGGGCTTTGTGGTATCTGATGGCCTTGTAGCTTCTACATACCAAACCCATTAATCGCTTGCAGCAGCCTCTCATTTCTATGGTGGCAATTGAATAGTGGGAGAGCAACCATTGACGACAAAACCATTATTATTATTTATTTTTTTTCTAGTTTAAAATCTGTCCCTCACACTGGATGGCAGGTGTCAAAGCGCTTTTTAAAATAATGTTTTAAATCCTAATACAAAACAAACTAATTAATTATACTTTTATACGATATAAATTATAAATGAGTCATCCCATGTTTGGCAGCCATTTTCATGGCTTCCAACACCTAAATTGAAGCGCTGACTCGAAGTGCTATCGAAATGAGGGCTGTCTCGCACCCTAGCGTATTTTACACGTCAAAAACTACAAACATCAATGATTTTCTTGGCCTTGTGAGAAAGCAGACAAAGACAGGTGTCGTGGCTGCACTGCCCCACCCACCTCTTCCCCCTCCCCCCTCCCCCCAGTGGTGTTGGTCATGTCAGACTGGCAGGAGGAAGAATTATTGCGTTGGGCTGGGCAGCGCCGCCACCCCCCCGCATCATTAATCACAGGAGGCACAGCTCGTTAGCCCACGCTGCGAGAGGAGTCGTGACATGACACATGCCTGCCATGTGGCGGGAAAAGGTCAACCCTGACACAACGTCCTCCCAGGTTCGCCTGTCTAGTGCGAGCATGCATACCGCGGCATGATGTAGCGTAGCATTAACATACACACACCTTGGCCTCAGGTGATTCTCCAGCATAATGTAGAGGACATTTATTCTGACCAATCAATTTACCAAAGTCCAACAACTGTAATTTAACTTACAAAATACATTTCATCATCTCATCCATATTTTATCATCTATCATCTTAGCATATTGTTTGATCTAATACAATGATTGAGAATTACTAAATACATTACATTAAACACTGCCAGTCTCATGCCTGGAGATTTTACGGCCATCAGTGTGTGAATGGATGAATGATTTTAAGTGCTTTTAGTGGCCACAGTTTAGAAATTGTGCTTAATAAATGCAGTCCATTTTGATGTGGATTGGCAAGTGTGGGCCATAAACCCTGGAAAACTGGGGCTCAAACACCAATGTCAGTGGTCTACCTAAATTGCTCTGGATAAAAGTGTCTTGTAAAGGACTGGATAGTAAATAGGTCCACTTTAATGTCTTCAAGATAACAGCAGCTGGGCGGGGAGGAGGCGGTAGAGGTTGTGAGGGGGAGAGGCCGAGAGGAGAGATGGGAGATGGGAGGATTGGAGGAGGCTGAGAAGACAGAGGACAGGATCGCAGGAGGCGGGAAGAGGCTGAGGTTAGAGGAGAGGAATGGGGGAGGCTGGGAGGACAGAGGAGAGGAATGCAGGAGGCTGAGAGGTCAGAGGAGAGGAATGGAGAAGGCAGAGAGAAGCAGAGGAGAGAGGAGAGGAATGGAGGAGGCAGAGAGGACAGAGGAGAGGAATGGAGGAGACAGAGAGAGGCGGAGGAGAGAGGGGAGGATTGGAGGAGGCAGAGAGAGGCTAAGAGGACAGAGGAGGGGATTGGAGGAGGCAGAGAGAGGCTAAGAGGACAGAGGAGGGGATTGGAGGAGGCAGAGAGAGGCTAAGAGGACAGAGGAGGGGATTGGAGGAGGCAGAGAGAGGCTAAGAGGACAGAGGAGGGGATTGGAGGAGGCAGAGAGAGGCTAAGAGGACAGAGGAGGGGATTGGAGGAGGCAGAGAGAGGCTAAGAGGACAGAGGAGGGGATTGGAGGAGGCAGGGAGAGGCTGGGAGGTGGTAGGGGTTGGGAGAGAGATGTTTAATGGAGGGACGAGGAGTTGGAGAGCAACCAGCAGCCTGTGACGCTGATGGATGAGGTGCGGAGGAGCACACATTAATCTGAAGACGTGTGGGAGCATCTCCTAGAGGAGAGAGGAGCACAGGAAAAGGGAGGCGCACAAATCAATCTTGATTTCTTGGGCCCTTTTTCCTCTGCTCCCCTGATCTCTCTTGGTCTCCTTTGCTCCTCTCACCTCCCCTCCCCTCCCCTCACCTCCTCTCCTCCCCTCCTCTCCCCTCCCCTCCCGTCCTCTCCTCCCCTCCCCTCCTCCCGTCCTCTCCTCCCCTCACCACCCCTCCTCCTCCTCTCCCCTCCCCTCCCATCCTCTCCTCCCCTCCCCTCCTCCCATCCTCCCCTCCCCTCCTTCTGTCTCTCTTTTCCTTTTCCTGGTAACCTTCTATCAGTACTCGTACCTTTCCCAGCAGGAGCTACTACCTCCTCAGCTGGTGGAGCTTGTGTTGTTTCCAAATATTCAGTTATTTTTTCACTTGCGGCTTTTGGGTAAATTTGTTGAAACAAGTTAGTTATATTTATCGAGTGATTGTCAATGGATGGATGAGAAGAGAGGCTGATGTGAACTGGTAAAGAGAGATGTTGAGATGAGTGAGGTATATATAAATCTCTCTCTCTCTCTCTCTCTCTCTCTCTCTCTCTCTCTCTCTCTCTCTCTCTCTCTCTCTCTCTCTCTCTCTCTCTCTCTCTCTCTCTCTCTCTCTCTCTCTCTCTCTCTCTCTCTCTCTCTCTCTCTCTCTCTCATAAGCCCCCCGTGGTTTGTGTGTGAGTGTGGAAGGAGTGGGATAAGGTTGATGGGTAGCAGATGCCTTTTATTGGATCATAATTACATCGCTCTGTGTGGAACCAAAATTTATTCTGAAACATCACAGCTAACGCAAGCGTTGCAACACCTAGCCCTCAGAGCTACGCTACAACACCTAGCCCTCAGAGCTACGCTACAACACCTAGCCCTTACAGCTACACTACAACACCTAGTCCCCAGAGGTACGCTATGACACCTAGCCCTCAGAGCTATGCTACAACACCTAGCCCTTACAGCTACACTACGACCAAATAGCACTCCGAGCAGTGCTATCACACCCAACCCACAGAGCTACGCTACAAGACCTAGCTCTTAGAGCTACGCCACAACCCATAGCACATGGAGCCACGCTACAACACCTAGTGCCCAGAGCTACGCTAGCTCCAACACCTAGTTCTCAGAGCGACACTACAACACAAAGCCCTCAGAGCTACAATACAACGCCAAGCCCTATAAGCTACAACACTTGGCCTTGAGAGCTATGCCGTCTGTCTATGTGTTTGTCGATCTTCTTCCTGTCACTTTGTCTGCCTCTCCCCCTGCCTGTCTGTTTGTATATCTGACTTTATGTCTGTCTGCCTGAGTGTCTACCTGTCTCTACCTGTCTGTCTGTCTGTCTGTAGTAAAAGTGGTAAAAGGTCTCTTTGAAAGACCCGGCCCCCAGCAGAGAGAGGAATATAGTTTTCTTTTGTAGAAAATGTCACTTTGTGTTGTTTTAAAACACACTCTCTTTTCTTCTTTGGCGTCGATGAATCGAAGGACGGGAGCTGGGAGGAGAGGTGGAGAGGAGGAGAAGGAGAGGGGGGTGGAGTAGGATGGCAGAGGATAAAAAGACAACCTATTTTGCTTTATCAACAGATATTCCTCCACAAATGTCAAAACACACACGCTGTTCTTTTATCTGTTTCCGTGTCTCTTTGTTTGCATGTGGGTCCCTGTGTGTGTGTGTGTGTGTGTGTGTGTGTGTGTCTGTCTGTCTGTCTGTCTGTCTGTCTGTCTGTCTGTCTGTCTGTCTGTCTGTCTGTCTGTCTGTCTGTCTGTCAATGTACGTGTGTGTGTGTGTGTGTGTGTTGCGTGTGTGTGTATGTCTGTGTGTGTGTGTGTGTTTGGTTATTTGTGTCTATGTGTATATGCATGCATTTGTGTAAGAGTGTGTGTATGCGTGTGTATGGTTATTTGTGTCTATGTGTATATGCATGCATTTGTGTATGAGTGTGTGTATGCGTGTGTATATGTGTGCATGGGCAAATAAGTGTGTGTGTGTGTGTGTGTGTGTGTGTGTGTGTGTGTGTGTGTGTGTGTGTGCATACGTGCGTACCTCCATGAGTCTGTGTGTGCGGACGTTGGTGTTATTGTCTGTGCCTAACTGGGGGTATTGACCACAGCAACGCATCACAGCGTCGCTTTAAGAGCGGAGCCATCTCGATCTGCTCCTCTCTGTTGGAGGTGAACCCCCACACGCTGTGTGTATAGGGTGTGGGTGTGTGTGTTGGGGTGTGTGAGTGCATGCAAGCGTATGACCTGAAGTCAAAACAAAGAACTGGGTGGGGAAAAACAAAATTATCTAAACCTCTTGAAAGCACATAGAGGTTGATTTTTGTTGGCTGTTAGCACGATGAGCACCCTAAGAGACATGATGTTATCACCGTCTGAACTGACCTGTCCATTCTTATGGTGGCAGAGAATGAACCCAACGTTCTGATTGGTCCACTGGCTCTGACTATGCTCGACAGAGAGAGTAAAGACAGGCAGGCAGACAGAGAGGCAGCAAGGTAGACGGATAGATGGAAAAGTCTTTATTGGGAAGCTGATTTGATCTAATGGTTATCAGTTAATAACCCCCACTCTTTCTGCCTCTTTCTTTCTCTCTCAATTTTCCTCTCTTTCTACCTCTCCTGTCTCTCTACCTCTCATTCTATTCCTCCCTCTCTTTCAATTTTATTCTTCCTCTCCCTGTCTTCCCACACGTATATACATTCAAACTTCTATAGTACTCATTTACTTACTAACTATTACAGTACCAGTTCAAGGCAAAGGAAGGCAAGTAAAGAATTAAATCATTTTGAAATGACATCCAATGTGATGAGCATATTATTAAATATTATAGAGTAACGTTTTCACTCTTGGGTCCAACTTCCTTCCTACCAAAAACATTGAGACAAGTGGGGATTTGTCAAAGCGTAGCGTTTGTTTGGTGAATAATTAAAAATAATAGAATCCATTCCACGCCAGGGGCTCGCTAATTAAGTCTTGGAAACATTCAACATCAACCATGGAGGAATGAAAGAAAAGCTTTGCTTAAATGTTTTATTTTATCTTCTCTCACACACACAACCATACACACAACACACAAAAACACAGATGTGCACTCACACACACATCTACACACATACACAAGCAGGCATGCATACAAACACCCACAGACACACCCACAGACACACCCACACCCACACACACACACACACACACACACACACACCATGGGGACCTGGGGTTTCGGGCACACTGCAGCGAACCACAGAGGTTCTGAGAGTCTTGTGCATGCTCCCTTGCACACTCCCCCATGCCAACACAATCACACGTGCACAACATACTCGCCCGTGCACATTCCCCTGTGCAAAACACACTCCCCCGTGCACAACGCACCCCCTCATGCACAGTCCTGCCGAGCACTGCATGACAGCAAAGCAACATGAAGTAAAGCATGGAAACACAAATAGGAAGAAAGTGCACTCTCGCCTCAACTCAGGAAAGGAATGCAGTGTATACCAGGAGCATTAGCGTCATAATCACAATGTTACGCTGGGTTTTTAAATGTCTGTGTTTTTGAGTAGGTAAGAAAAGTGGTAAACATTTGAGTCAGAGGAAAGAGGGGTTAAAAAATATACATGTAATATTGTTTTGATATGTTTTTAGATTTGAGCAGGAGAGAGTGAAAGCTATGATTGTATTTTTTATATTTTATATTTCAGTAGAAGGGGGCGGATAATGTTAAACCTTTTGAATGTATATTATGTATTTATATTTGACTTTAAGAAGAGAGGACTGACTGAAGGAAGGAATACCAAAAGGGAAAGAAGAGAGAAGCAGCTTACTTTTTATGAAGGTAGTGTAAGTGTGTGTGTGTGGTGTGTGTGTGTGTGTGTGTGTGTGTGTGTGTGTGTGTGTGTGTGTGTGTGTGTGTGTGTGTGTGTGTGTGTGTGTGTGTGTGTGTGTGTGTGTGTGTGTGTGTGTGTGTGTGTGTGTGTGTGTGTGTGTGTGTGTGTGTGTGTGTGCGTGCGTGTTGGGGGGGGGGGGGGGGGGGGGGGCATACAGTATACTAAAATTACACAAACATGCACACACACTCACACACACACACACACACACACACACACACTTCTGCTTGGTTCAATTCATTATTTTTTAAACAGCAAAGAAACCTTCCCTCTTCATCTTTCACCCCTTCACCTCTCGTTATCCAATACATTCGACTGCCTGCACGACCTCTCCCGCTCTCTCTTTCCATGTCTCTCCCTTTCTGGAGACAGTCAGAGACGGCAGGCGCCCGGCAGGAGGGGGGACAGCGGCCCTCACGACCCGGTGCCCCCGCTCCAACGCGCTACAAGCTAACTAGCGAGGCTGTATGAGTTCCCCTCACTGTTGTCTGATCGGGTTTTGTTTTAATTAGTGGCGTTTTCTGCATTCTGTTGTTCCTAACGAGGAGAGCTAACGAGAATTATTTGATGTCGCAAACTGAATCAAGCTCAGTTTCAGGAACGAGAGACAATTTAAATGCTATGAGACTTGAACTGAAGCTTGGGCCATCTCGGATCTTGTTGTTCTCTTAATTATTTTGTTGTTTGGCTATCATCTTACACAAGGACATGGCAAATGAAGCACAGACAAACACACACACACACACACACACACACACACACACACACACACACACACACACACACACACACACACACACACACACACACACACACACACACACACACACACACACACACTTACACGCACACAAACACAGCGAGCTGCTGATGTAGCAATCCAATAGCAGCACAGTATGTTGAACGTGCACACATGTGTACGTGTGCACGTTGCCTATGTTAATATCATCCCACTCTCACACTGAGCTCAGACAAGGTAAACAGCCTGTTGCCGGGGGTAACAATGCAAATGAGCCCCCACGGGCCAATTATTAAACAACTCCAATTAAAGAACACCCAGCGACCGTAAATGGTCCTTATCCTGTCTGCTGCATCAACACACACACACACACACACACACACACACACACACACACACACACACACACACACACACACACACACACACACACACACACACACACACACACACACACACACACACACTCACTCCTCCAGCTGTTCTCAACTTATTAGAGAGGAGTCTTGCTGAGAATTCCAGCTAACAATGACACCACGAATGTGTGTGTGTTTGGGGGCTGAAAGCAGGATTTTCGTCCACTATAATGACACAGGTTGCAATCAAACTATGATGAGCGACACACACACTCACACTCGCACACACACACGCACACACAGATGCACACATACACATACAGGTTACCGTAGTTCTTCAGGCAGAATATATCTTATTACCCATAATGCCTTTTCCTTGAGTGGAAACCGATTAAAACAACTACAACATTGGGGTTAAGAAACATGCATGAACCACTGAAGAACATGAATACATAAATCTTCAAAACAACACTTAAATATTCAAGGAAATGTATGCTAAGAGTGGCTTTACATAACATAGAACGCTTGTCGAATAATATAGGTTACTTTCATGTGAGACTTAAAGTTCTATTTTGTTGTTGTTGTTTTTTCGCCTTCTCAATGAGTCTATCGACATAACTGCTCTCACACACACACACAAACACTCACACTCACACACACACACACACACACTCACGCACACTCTGTCACCACTGGTGTTACTCCTGTCTGCTCACAGCTCAGAGGTGTTGATTACAACCTTTCTGCCAGATATAGAGTGTGTGTGTGTGTGTGTGTGTGTGTGTGTGTGTGTGTGTGTGTGTGTGTGTGTGTGTGTGTGTGTGTGTGTGTGTGTGTGTGAGAGTGCGTGTATGTCTTTTGCATGCTTGTGAGGGTGAATGCGTGTTTTTTTAAAAATATGTTTAGCAAGTGTGAGTGAAGGAGTGTGTATGTGTGTGTGTCCATCTGTGCATCGTGACATATGCTTAAGTTTGTCCTCTCTGTCTCCAACCCTCCCTGAAACAGCCCTTCCATACATCCACACTATGTTTCTATGCGTGTGCAGTTGTACCTTTTTGTGTGTGTGTGTTGGTTTGTGTGTGTGTTTTTTCATGGCTGATAGCACTACCTTTGCATTGCGTGCACTACAACCAGACTGTCTCTTGCTTTCTTGTCTGTCGCTGCATATTATTGTTTCCTTTTTTTGTTAATTTCTCACTTCCTCTCCCAGACAGACAAACTTCACACCTCTTTTGCCGCCATGCCAGTTAGCAAGTTAGCGCGTTAGCATGTTAGTACGCGCTCAGAATAGCGCCCGGTTACTAGGTAGATTTTCTATGTTGTTGGGGTACCAGGGAAGATTCTGGATATTCTGGGAGCAAATGGGGTGCATAAGAGTTTAAAGTCGAAGAAACAAATCTCTGCCTGTTTCTTGTTGTTCATATGATTTGACAAAGGGCTCCACAACATATACTGCTGTATGATAAAATATACAACGCAAACAACTTGGATGGAACTCCTGGATGCTGTGTGCTCTTTTGTTCTAATTAGTTTACAACAGAGGGTTCATCCTGTTTTGGAACTTTCTGTACTCCTACATTCATTGTTTCAACAAGCCCAATTCCGCTTGCACAATGCCCTGACCGACATCAACCATCTCAAACAAACAGCAACATTGGGCTGTACCCTTTGGCGGTGGGAAGTTGTTGTCGAAGGACACAAAACGGTTGTCTTTAGCCAACTTTCCATCGTTTTGTGTTGGCTTTTGTTGTCACGGTGGGCAGGAACTTTAACATGCGGTCGCACTCCGCACCTATTCTAATCATGTTCCATTTCTTATTGAATTTCAAAGGAGAGGATTGTTGCTTTAACAATTTTTCCTCTTTCCGAAAATATATATCTTTCATTCATCCACTGCATTCCATGCCCTCCGTTACAGCCAACATTGGTTGTCTCTCTCCTAAACCTTCACAGGAAAGACCAAGGAGACCAGGAGTAAAGAAGAGGGAGGGAGAGAAAGAAAGAAGAATAAAAGAGAGAAAATAGAGGCAGCCAAAGGTCAGGCTGGATTTTTTCAGAAACCGGGACTGAGTTGGTAAAGAAGTGGAATTAACACAAAGGACAGATGGCAATAAATGTGCTGTGAATGATGGCAGCGATAATGGTGGACTTTCTGTGTTGAAGTGAAGGATGGGGATGGTCGGTACGAAGCGTGGTTAGGGTGACGAGGTTGACGAGGGTAGATAAGAACTGTGTTGAGGGTAAGGAGTGCGGATAGTACCAGTGGTACTTACCATATCACCGGTGGTGAGTGTTTTGAGGGTGTATACAACCGGTGATTGTGAGGGTAATGAGGGTGTATACAACCGGTGGTGAGTGTGAGGGTAATGAGTGTATTTACAACCGGTAGTGAGTGTGAGGGTAATGAGGGTGTATACAACCGGTGATTGTGAGGGTAATGAGGGTGTATACAACCGGTGGTGAGTGTGAGGGTAATGAGGGTATTTACAACCGGTAGTGAGTGTGAGGGTAATGAGGGTGTATACAACCCGGTGGCGAGTGTGGTGTGATTGTGTGTGGTGCACTGAGGTGCATGTGAATGCTCCGTCTCCGTTATGCTGCCGTTCTATCTAATGAAGCATAGCCCAGCAGGAGGTGAACTGTCTCCGCGGGAAGAACTCCTGTTTCTTTGTCATGTTTCCTTTCTCCTGGCTCTTTCTTTCACCCCTCCTATCGGCTTTTCTCTTTTTCACAACTTGCTCTTCCTCCCATCGCATTCCTCCCCTCGCATTCCTCCCCTCCCCCCTCTCTCCTCACACCTCCGCCCTCACCCCCACCCCACTCCTTCTCGCCTCTCCCTGCTCTCCTAGCTCTACTCCCATCCTCCTTTGTTCTTTTCTCCTCTCCCGGTTCCATTCCTCCCTCCACCCCCCCACCCCACCTCTCACAATTTAACTTCTCTGCTCTCCTCCTTAACCTTCATTAGTACCTCCTCTCCTCCTCTCTCCCCCTCTTCCTTCTCTGTGTTCCTGTGTTTTCTAATGGTTGCCCGCGAGGAGATGAAAGAGAGAGACGATAGTTTTTTACGCCAGGCAGAGCTTGCCGGGGCCCCGTCCAAGTCGTTAAGAGCAACCATTAACACGAACGCCAGCACGGCGCCGATCAAGACCGCGTCGCAACGCGAGACGGTAGCGCGGGGGCTAGGTTCGCAACATGAAAGACAAAAGCAGTAGGAAGTGAGGAAGATGAAACGGAACAAGGGAAGGAGGCGAAGGGGGGAGGCAGGGAGGTGAGGACGGATGGGGGGGGGGGGGGGGGGGGCTGGACTTATGTCTGCACTGTATGATTTGATCAGATAAGACAGAGACGGAGCCCGAGAGTTCTAACATGCTTCATAAACCATGCATGTCAAAATGTTCCTTCAAAGTGGTTCTCTGTGACGGGGAGAGAGGGGGATGAGGGGAGGGAGAGAAGGTGGACTAAGAAGAACTTATTCTTTATTCCCGGTCATTATTCTGACGACCATTACGCTTCAAGTATCGCAGCGATCATCATCCCCATCACCATCCTTCAATTCATATCAAAATGAATAAAAAGTATAAACCATCCAGCTACCCATCCATCCATCCAAATAGCCATCTATCCATCTCCCTAGAGTATCCATCTATGAATGGAAACATCCGTCCCTCCATCTATCTATCTTTCAAATCGTAAATCTCTATCTCATTATTTTTAGTAGTAGTAGTATTTACGTGTGCTCCTTGCAGCTCTACTTTACAAACACAGTCTGTCTGGCATCGTAGATAAAGAACTGTATGAAGAGAGGATCCCTGACAGGCTGGGCCGAATATATCAGAACCACAGGAAGAAGCGCTGCATCCCGACCAGGAAGTCAGGGAGGCAGTGTTGCTCCTGAGCTGACCAATGGAGAGCGAGCGTTCAGCGGAGCCGGACTAACAAGGCCTGGAGCTGTGGCCAGGGACGAGAGGCTGCTCTCCACATGACGGGGGAGAGATTATTCCAGGAAGCTGCGACTCTGCTTCTCTCCGCGCTCGGTTGAGTGGCTTCAAGAACTAACAGCTCTGAGCCAACAGGGTCAAACAGCACGCAGCTTGAACCAATACACATGTAGAGAGAGTGCTAGCCAGGGAGGTTGGAGGTTGGAGACAAGAAAGAGAGAAAGAGTGAGAGAGAGATAGACAGACTACAGAGATAGGGAAAGTAAAGTTGTCTCAAAATGTTCCTCTTCACTCACAATGCACGTTACGGGTGTGTGTTTGATTTTCAGCTTCAACTGGAGGCCAGACACAGCCGGATGTTACCATGACTAGCATCATAGCACATGTACATCAACTACCATTACGACCACACCGCATCGAAACAGGAGCGTGAGGTGGAGTGTGTAGTGTTCGAGACGCAGGGTAGATGAACTGGAGAGTGTGTGTGCGTCTGTGTGTGTGTGTGTGTGTGTGTGTGTGTGTGTGTGTGTGTGTGTGTGTGTGTGTGTGTGTGTGTGTGTGTGTGTGTGTGTGTGTGTGTGTGTGTGTGTGTGTGTGTGTGTGTGTGTGCGTGCGTGTGCGTATTTGTACTTTGGGTCTGAAAATATGTGTGCTATTTTTGTTCATATGTGTCTGTGGTTTACGTCACCCACAAGTAAACTCTCTTTCTCCCTCTCCCTCCCTCTATCCCAGGGCATGGTGTCAGCCGGAGCAGATTCTCCCTGCAGCTGTATTAAAACACCATCTTTGTGGGGCCTGCGGGCAGACAAAACCCATCATCCCTCCCATAAAGATGCACTTTAGGACAGAGCCCCGAGGAGGGAAGAGGGGGAGGGTAATGGGGGAGGAGGGGGGAGGAGGGGGGGAAGGGGTGACCCCGACGTGAGGGGAGAGAGAGAAGGTGCTATGGAGGATCACTTAACAGCCAACATCACGTTATCATCTGGCCAGGAGCTAATATAGTAGAGAGATTAATGTAGAGGGGGTGGGGGAGAGGGGGAGCGGAGAAGGGGGAGAGGGGGAGATAAGGCTGAATGAAAGGTGGAGAGGGGAGAGGAGAAGAGATGAGGGAGCAGAAACAGGAAGAGAGCAGGAGAGAGGAGAGAGCGGGGGGGAAAAAAGAACGAAGAAGGAGGGGAGAGCTAGTGGATGTAAGATGGGGGAAGGGGGGCAAGCGAGCGCTGGCATAAGGAGGGTGTAGAGACAGAGGAGTTAATAGGAGGAGTGAGTAACGGAGGATTTATTGCGGCAGAGTAATAAAAGACTATCTTTATGAGGTGACATATTAGCCAACACTTACATTACCATCATCAGCCCCATAAAAAAGTCTGCCATGCAAATTGAAGTGCCAACATTCACTTTAAAGTGACTTATTTAGTTTAAAGATATATATTTAGTGACGACACGCCAGATGAAGGGCAAGAAACATAGACAGTGTGTGAGTGCGTTTGTGTGTGTGTGTGTGTGTGTATGTATGAGTGTGTGCGCCCCTGTGTGTGTGTGTGTGTGTGTGCATTTGTGTTTGTGTGCGTGTGTGTGTGTGCAAGTAGGTTTTATTATCTACTTTATAACTGCGTGAGTGAAACGGTGCAGGTTTGAGTCCATCAAGGGGCTCCGGTGGGAGGCAGAGGGTGATTTAGGAGCAGGACGGACTCAGCATTAGCTGGCTCTGCTGGGGCTCAACGCCCCGCAATCACAACGCCGGGGACATAAACCTCCAGGATCTTGTGCTGCTTCCTTCGGTGACAGGGGAACGCATGCATTTTGATGTTGAGTTTGGGTAGCTGGTTTGAAAGTTATTGTGTTGTGTTGTGATGGTGATGGTGTAATGTGTGTAATGTGTGTGTGTGTGTGTGTGTGTGTGTGTGTGTGTGTGTGTGTGTGTGTGTGTGTGTGTGTGTGTGTGTGTTTAAGGTGTATTTGTGTGTGTGTATGATTAAGGTGTGTGTGTGTGTGTGTGTGTGTGTGTGTGTGTGTGTGTGTGTGTGTGTGTGTGTGTGTGTGTGTGTGTGTGTGTGTGTATGTGTGTGTGTGTGTGTGTGTGTTTTTATGGTGTGTGTCTGTGTGTGTGTGTGTGTGTGTGTAGATTTTGTGTGCTTATGATAGTAGCAAAATCCACTTAGAATTAGCGGCAGAAACAGTTCAGCATCGTTGTGCTAGTGATAAAAGAAGCCTAGCAGTAGACGCTAACCCGAACAGAAAGGTTAGCGCAGGATGTGTCTCGCCCATCGACGTACATAGAAACACTTTCATCCACACAAACATCCCGTGCACAGACAAGCATACACAAACATTCATATTTACACACACACACACACACACACACACACACAAATGTATGCAACGAATAAACAAACAGCAAACATTGCCAAAAAAACTGCCAGCGGGTTATAGTCCACCTGTCATACCTGCCGGCTCTCATCGTGTCACAAATGCACAAATGCACAAACACACACACACACACACACACACACACACACACACACACACACACACACACACACACACACACACACACACACACACACACACACACACACACACACACACACACACACACACACACAAATACAGGCATACAAGCACAGACCTGCACACACACACATAGGCATATGCGTACACACAGAAACAAGAACACACCCATCCAAAGGTATACACACGCACAAACCGATATACGCACACACAGAAATGTACACATATACACAAAAACAAACGCACACAACCACAGGCACACGGACACACAGGCACGCGGCCACAGGCACACACACACACAGACATACACATACAAACAGACCGAAGCACACACATGTAAACACACAACGCACACAAACACGGATGCACACACACACACACGCACACACCACAACACACACACACATCCACATACACAGATAAATGGATACAAACCGACACACGGACACACCCACAGGTACAGAGTGACGTGAAGACACACACACTCACACACTTTTCATCTGTTTTTTCTCACCCAGTCTCTCGCCCCCTCTACTCTCCCCCACCCCCCCCTCTCTCTCCTTTTCTCCCTTCTTCTCTGTGCCTCTCATCCTGTCTCCTCCTCTCTGCCCCCCTGTCTGTTCTTCTTCTCACCTATACCCCTCCCCCCCTTCTCTCTCTCTGAGTCATTACGGCTATGAGAACAATATGAAAGGTCAGGGAATAGGACACACACACACACACACACACACACACACACACACACACACACACACACACACACACACACACACACACACACACACACACACACACACACACACACACACACACACACACACACACACCTCTCTCTCAACAACTGCTGGTTAATTGGTAAAAGTTTAATAAAAAGGTACTTTACAAGTCTTCACAGACACACACACACACACACACACACACACACACACACACACACACACACACACAGGAGGATGTTAAGGATCTAATGAGCTGTCATTTTATCAAGTGAAGTGTGTCTCTCTAGGAGACCCACTGGGACCTCTCTACTCTCTCTGGCTCTCCCTCTCCTTCCCAATCTCTCTCTATCCTCCTCTCCATGCCTTCTCTTTTGCCCTCTCTCCCTCTCTCGCCCTTCCAATGCTTCTCTACCTCTCCTCTCCGTCCCTCCTCTTTCTTTCTCGTAACAACTCTATTTTCCCTCCATCTCTTGTGCTCTCCTTGTTCCTCCTCTCTCTCCTGTTCTTGCTCTCCTTTCTGCCCCTCTCTCCTGCCCCTCTCTATTCTCTCTTCTCACTCTCTATCTTTCCCCTCCCTTCTCTTCCTCTCCTCTGCAGCCTCTCTTTTTCCACCTCCAGGCCTCGATCCTCCCCTCCTCCTCTCCGCACTCTTCCCTTCCCCCCGTCTCTCATCCTCTTCTCTCTATCCTCCGCTACTCCCCCCCCTCCCCCTCTTTCCACCCTCCTATCCACTTCCCATTCTCATCTCTTCTAAGTAGTCTTTGGGTAAATTCTTAAACATCTCAATTATAATTATCTTTGATTTGTGCTCTCTCAGCCGAGATGAAGCAATTAGTAGCTCTCCTTCTTTCCCTCTCTCTCCTCTCCCTCTCCTCTCTCTCCCTCTTGTCCTCTAATTGGTCGTCTAAGTAGTTACCCCCTCCTTCCCTCTTGTCTTTTCATGCATCTGCCCTCCCTTTTACCATTTTCTTTCCCCCTTCTTTCTCTTTCTTTCAATCAATTCTCTCTGATTCTTTTAGTTCACAGAATGAAACAAACAACCAATCTTATAAAAAGTCCTTGGCATTAAGGAAGAACATGAGACAGACTGAGGAAGTGGGAAAGGAAAGGGGGCAGACTGATGCCGTGAGGAAGGAAAGGAGACAGACTGAGGCAGTAGGAAAGGAAAGAGACGGACTGATGCAGGAACGAAGGAACTGAGGTCGGAAGGAAGGAAAGGAGACAGAATGAGGCAATTAGGAAGGAAGAGACAGCCCCCGGCAGTTTCGTCATCAAGGTCTGTCGTCAAGGAGACTGACCTAGGCCGTAAGGACGGAGGAGACAGCCCAAGAGAGTAAGGCAGTCATTAGGGAGACTGACCTAGGCCGTAAGGACGGAGGAGACAACCCCAGAGAGTAAGGCAGTCATTAAGGAGACTGACCTAGGCCGTAAGGACAGAGGAAACAACCCCAGAGAGTAAGGCAGTCCTCAAGGGTACTCACCAGCACACTTGGTCCTGGTGATGAGCGAGGGTCCGGGTGGTCCGGTTCCCCCCTCCCCGGGGCGGGACAGCAGCACCTTGATCTCGTACTCCACGTCGGGGTCCAGGTGCCACAGCTTGTAGGTGGGGGCGTCCACCACGTTGTTCTCCGCCCAGTTCCCGCTGGTGGTGCGGTACTCCACCTCCTTCAGGATGATTGGCCCGTCGCCGATGATGCTGTTGGCGTTGGGTTTGATCCACAGGTAGGTGGCGCCCACCGCCAGCAGCTCCGGGGGGGCGATGGGGGTGGGAGGGGCTGGGAGAGGAAAGGGGCGGAGCAAAGGGGCGGAGCAGCATGTTTAGCTTCGAGAAGAAAACCTTCATGACCTGGAAATCATTCCGCTTTCTTTACTGAAGCATCAGACGAAAACCAGGAGCAAAGAGTCAAGCAGATCGATACAAGAAAGGAGTGAGGGATACGATTAGTTATCATTTCATATCTTCAGCATATGCATTACACTCCATTTATTGAGCAGGTGCTTTGGTCCAAAGCGTATTACAGTAAGTCATAATTATAATAAGAAGAATAATAATAACAACTCAATGATGAATATATTAACTGCAAAAATATATATATTCAAGAGAGGACATGACCGTTTGCCTTGCAGTAGATATGCAGCCTACTAAAGATATGCAGAGTACTGCATATCAACAATACAGTATAAATATACCGACTTATAGTAGAGAGCAGAAAAACTGGTTAAACCTGGCTAGTATTATGGTACTACTTCACACACAGTCACTCATCCTTGATGAAATCAAGATGGATGCACAGAACCATGTCTACAAATACAAACAATGTACGCTACCCTAATACCCCCGCTGGGTACTTACAACACAGTACTAAAGCAGTATGAATGCATTAGGAAGGACTTCTAGCATCACTACCACTACCAATACCACAGCAGTACCAATACAATGCAGTGTAAATACATGCAAGAGGAGCTCCATTGAGGGTCCACGCCAGGCAGTACCACTGCAGTACAGGAATGTGCAGCGAGCGCCGGTACACCAAGTCAGAGCAGTAAGTGGCTCGGTGTTTCATTAAGGGACCCTCGTCATCGGCAGAGTGTTTCTCACAGCCTGCCGCCTCCTCCTGCCCAGCACTCAGATACTCCTACTCCACGCCCGATTGGTCCTTTTAATCCGTCTGATTCGTCGGCTGGTTGACAGGCGCTTTGTCATCTGACAGCTGAGTTAGTGGTCTCTGAGTTATACCCCCCCCCCCCACCCCACTGCCGCCTCCCCCTCCTCTAAAAGCAAAGTCTTGTTTTAACTTCTAAAGGTGCTGTTAGGCGGGCGCTTTAGCTGTCACTCACCCCGCACACGTATCCATCTCACATTCATGAGCCGTGCATGTGTGTGCGTGTGTGTGTGTGTGTGTATGTGGATGTGTGTGTGTGTGTGTGTGAGTTTGTGTGTGGGGGTGAGAGTGTTTTAGTGTGTGTGTGTGTGTGTGTGTGTGTGTGTGTGTGTGTGTGTGTGTGTGTGTGTGTGTGTGTGTGTGTGTGTGTGTGTGTGTGTGTGTGTGTGTGTGAGTTAGTGAGGGCTTTTACTTTACGTACATCTGCATTTGAGAACATGCCTTTGATGAAATGCTTTTAAGCTTTTTGAGTGAGTGAAGTGTGTGTGCGTATTTGTGTGCATGTATGTGTGTGTTCATCTTTGGCAAGTGAGTTAGTGTGTGTGTTTGTGTGTGTGTGTGTGTGTGTGTGTGTATGTGTGGCAAGAGCATATGCAAATTTGTGTGCATGTGAGTGCGTGAGCGTGGTATTGTGTTTGTGTGAAAGTAAAAAATCGAATGCAACACATTTGTACTTCAGGGCCACCATAGCTACAAATGCTGTTGAGTAAGCCTCCAGTGGTTTGAAGAATAGTGTTTTTGACAGAAGCTCACACGGACACCCTGCTAAGAGTTCATCATTCACTCTAAACTCTGAACAGTTTAACGCACGCTCATGCTTAGAGTGTAAGAGTTTCATTAAAATAGCGACATGCCTTCTACGATCGCCTGCGCGTTCCACACCACAGGGTGTGTTGTTGTTGTCTGTAAGTGTGTGTGTGGGTAAGTGTTAGAGAGTGAGACACAGTGATACAGAGCGAGAGCGAGTGTGTGTGTGTGTGTGTGTGTGTGTGTGTGTGTGTGTGTGTGTGTGTGTGTGTGTGTGTGTGTGTGTGTGTGTGTGTGTGTGTGTGTGTGTGTGTGTGTGTGTGTGTGTGTGTGTGTGTGTGTGTGTGTGTGTGTGTGGCGACCAGCTGGTTTCAAGCTTCACAGAAGACCCCCTCTTTAACACCATGGGACAAGAAAGGAACATCACTCCATCTCTCTCTACCTCCCTCTGTTCCCTCCATCTCTCTTTATCTCCCTCTGCTCTCTCAATCTCACTCTACCTCCCTTTGTTCTCTCCATCTCTCTCTACCTCCCTCTGTTCCCTCCATCTCTCTCTTTATCTCCCTCTGCTCTCTCAATCTCTCTCTTTATCTCCCTCTGCTCTCTCCATCTCACTCTACCTCCCTTTGTTCTCTCCATCTCTCTCTACCTCCCTCTGTTCTCTCCATCTCTCTCTACCTCCCTCTGTTCTCTCCATCTCTCTCTTTATCTCCCTCTGCTCTCTCCAACTCGCTCAACCTCCCTATTTTCTCTCCATCTCTCTCTCTGCCTCCTCTGTTCCCTCCATCCTCTACTCACACCCTAGATTTAGCTTGATTATAACACACAATCGTACACACACACACACAGACCTACACAAACTCTCACACAGACATACACAAACCACAACAATAATGCACCTATAGTACACACATTAACATTTGTTAAAAAATACACGCATGAAACCATAACACACACACACACACACACAGACACAAGTACACACACACACACACATGATAATCAGATATCATGCGTGTGATCCACTCATCAGACCGATCAGTCATCATCGTCATCATTATCGACAGTCTGGTCTGTCATCAACTGTCATCAGCGCTTGATTGCTCCTGTCTGCAAACAGCTGCTGCTCACTTCAAAAGGTGATATAGGGTGGAGAGAGGGAGAGGAGAGATGAGGATAGAGGAAGAGAGAGGAGGAGAGAGAGGGAGGATGAGTGATAGAGGAGAGATGAGAAGACACAAAGAGAGAGGAGAGAAAAAGCAAAAGATAGAGCGAGAGAGGGAGGAGTTGAGAGAGGGAGGAGAGAGAGAAGAGGAGACAGGGAGGAGGACACGGTGGGGTGACGGCGAGCACTGGCATGCGTAGACGCAGTGGAGCGCTTAGTCTAGGGCGGGTTGTGGTTCCAGGGAGAGGGTCAGAGTAGCGCGGTAATAAAGTCAAAGCGTCCTCATCAAGTCATCACATAAAGCACCGAGATGGGGAGACAAGTAGATGAGGGTGTGGGTGAGAGTATGTGTGTGTACTTGTGGAACAACATTCTTTTCGTTGGTTTTCTATGCATTTGAGCGTGTGTGTGTGTGTTTGTGAATGTGTGTAAATGTTTTCTCTTTGTTTGTTTACGCCTGTGTCAGTGTATGTGCAATGATGCGTCTATTACGTGTTGTTTACTTGTGTATAAATGTCTTTGTATACGTCTGTATGTCAGTGTGTGTAAGTTGTCCGTGGATTAGTCTTTATTTGTGTTGGAGTGTGTGTATGACTGTGTGTTTGTGTCTATGTGTGTGTGTGTGTGTGTGTGTGTGTGTGTGTGTGTGTGTGTGTGTGTGTGTGTGTGTGTGTGTGTGTGTGTGTGTGTGTGTGTGTGTGTGTGTGTGTGTGTGAGAACGGGCCGTCCCCATAAAGGTTTTATGTAGCGTGTCCCGGGGCTTGTTATGGAGACACATCCCAGCCTGAGGACAAGAGTGTGTTACTACGCCCAGAGGAACCATGAGGATCTATTTACTCTAACACACACACAAACACGCATGCACGCAGGCACATACACACACACACTTACAAACACACACACACATACTTGCACGTACACACACACACGCATGTACACACACATAAACACATGCAGACAAAAACACGCACGCAAGCACACAAATTGTGTCTCAGTGAGGAGTTTGTGTGTGCGTTTGTTCAAGTGTGTGTGTGTGTGTGTGTGTGTGTGTGTGTGTGTGTGTGTGTGTGTGTGTGTGTGTGTGTGTGTGCGTTTAATGATCCAAGGATGATTCCCTGGACTCCTGGCAAACACTTTAACGTCCAGTCAAATCTGAAGTGACAAAGAAAGACTTCCACAGAGACAAGGGTACCAAAGTGTTTGTTTCGATAGGAAGGAGGAAATAAAAGTTATTTCTGAGAATATGAATACACTCTAGTGGTTTACAGTTTCAGTATAAAACGTTCAAACATAAAAATACAGTAACGTACCCCTCCTGTTAGTGTATTATCCAACCAGGTCTTCACTTTCAACTCCCTACTTCTTACCTCCCTCCTTCCTCCCCCTCCCATCGCTCCTGCTATTTTGGTTTTCTGATTTTTAAACCCCATTTGTGACTTGATTCATTCTCTCTCCGTCTCTCTGAACATCCATCTCTCTCTCTCTCTCTCTCTCTCTCTCTCTCTCTCTCTCTCTCTCTCTCTCTCTCTCTCTCTCTCTCTCTCTCTCTCTCTCTCTCTCTCTCTCTCTCTCTCTCTCTCTCTCTCTCTCTCTCTCTCTCTCTCTCTCTCTCTCTCTCTCTCTCTCTCTCTCTCTCTCTCTCTCTCTCAGCTCCTTGGACCTAGAAGTCCTTCATAACAGAAACAGATAACACACACACACACACACACACACACACACACACACACACACACACACACACACACACACACACACACACACACACACACACACACACACACACACACACACACACACACACCTATCTATCCCCAAATACACACTTATAAGTGTGTATAGATAGATGTGTTTGGTGTGGGTAGGGACACACATACACACACCTCTAGCTACTCAAACAGATACACACACACACACACCTGTATCCCTCTCACTCCCCAATACACTGGCGCCAAGTGTGTAAAGCAGTTAGCTGTGATCAGATCAGTCTGCTCACACACACACACAAACACACACAGATACACGCAATCACACACACACACACCACACACACACACACACACACACACACACACACACACACACACACACACACACAAACACACACTCAAGCTCTGCCATACATCACTCTTATCTCATTCTGCTTCAGAAGGAAATGTCATTACCAAAAGTTCACTTTTCAAAATACAACTCCGGAAACATGGCGACTCATAGCTGCACTCAACTGTTTTTCCTGTACTGTCTGAGTGCTACTTTTTATCTGCGCTAACCAACATTGTTCCTGAGTAAGTGAGTACTTTAAACGTCGCTAGGGGGAAGATGGGCGCATAGTGTTGTGTTGAGAAGGTGTCCATATGGACTACACTTCCCATAAGGGGAAGTGTAGTCAATTCATTGTTGAATGAAGAAGCTTCTGGCCACTCTGGAGGCCTGTATGAATGGTGGTGGTCAATAATATTGTGTTGATTCAGCGAGGTCAGCAAGTTGAATGTCTAGATGTGTTGATGAAGGTTATTATAAAGAAGATCAATCAATAAAATGCATCATATTTCATTACAGTAATACTCCATATAATTTGATGTCAGAATATAAATTTAATTTCAGTTAAACCGTATTGTGGGTTAATCATAATTACATTTTAGCACAATTGTATTCACTTTAGTTACATTTCTCCTTACAGCTGCATGCACCAGCTGAAATTGGCTGGGTGTGAATGAATATATAACACGTGTAACGCCTGAAAAATAACATGCTAAAGAAAGACAGTTGCCTAGCAACATCTGTGTGAGGTTTATCCAAAATTTCTGTCATGTAGATGTTTGTGGACACGGCTAGATAATAATATTGAAAGCCCAAGGCAAGACAAGATTAAAAAGCAACACCAATACTAGTAGTAAGGATTTGGTCAACATAAAGCCATTGTTGCTTTAGTTGCCACACACGCTTACTACAGCTACCTCTAACTGCAGTTAACGCTAACTGCAGCTAATGCTATAGCTTAAGCCACAGCTACAGTGCAATCGATAGCGAAGTCTAACTCCAGCTACAGTGACTACCCTAAACGAACAACAGATTTTAAATAACGACTTTCCAGCTAATTAAATCAACAACTAATGATGACTGCAGCCAAAACGAACTACAATTAAAACAAACTACAATTTTAACTACAGCTAAAGACAGCGACAGCTGGGCTAACCAAGATTTTTTTTTTTATATAATTTCTTGATATTGTTGATTGCTTCATAAAGACAAGAAAGAGAGAGAGAGAGAGAGAGAGAGAGAGAGAGAGAGAGAGAGAGAGAGAGAGAGAGAGAGAGAGAGAGAGAGAGAGAGAGAGAGAGAGAGAGAGAGAGAGAGAGAGAGAGAGAGAGAGAGAGAGAGAGAGAGAGAGAGAGAGAGAGAGAGAGAGAGAGAGAGAGAGAGAGAGAGAGAACTTACATCCAATTGTTCCTCAACAAGGAGGAACAAAGAACAAAACATTCAAACAGAAGGAGAGAAGGAGGGGAGGGAGTTAAATTGAGAGTAACAGCAAGATAGAGGGAGAGAGGGAGAGAGAAAGAGATAGAGCAAGAGTAGGAGAAATTCAACATCCATGGGGGAGCTAGGAATCATGGGAAATGATATCGGATTCCCCACTGCTCACAAGGAGCTCACTGTGGCAGACACCTGCTCCTCTAGCACACACACACACACACACACACACACACACACACACACACACACACACACACACACACACACACACACACACACACACACACACACACACACACACACACACACACACACACACAAAAGCACACTCACAAATGCAAGCACGTACTCACACACCCATGCATGCGCGCACGCACACACTCACACACACGCACACACTCACACACACACACACACACTGGAATATTAAACAAACTTCAGTATCTGAAACACAACACTCTCCTTCAAAGTAAAAGTGCTGTGGATCAACATAGTACCTGAACAAAGAGGGTAATAATGTGATGTCATTATGACTTGGCCTACATTCCTATATATGGGATTTCCACATAGGCATTCATGTCCCACACACACACACACACACACACACACACACACACACACACACACACACACACACACACACACACACACACACACACACACACACACACACACACACACACACACACACACACAAACAAACGCATACTTATGGGTATACTTTTAGTAGTTCAATCAAATATGTGTCAGCTCTTCTGTGGATTCCCTATGTCATCACTTCCTGTGGTCGTTCTCTCAACCTCCATCTGCCCTCTATCTCTTTTGATTCATGTTTCCATCCCACTGTGTATGTCTTACAGCAAAGTATCTGAGACAAATAAGTATGTGTCAGGTTTCTGAACTCCAACCCTAATAACTGATCCAGGTGATGTTTATTATGCTGTCTCTATCCTGCACTCTCTCACCTTGTTTCTTACTCTCTCTCCCTGGTCATGCATTGCTGAGTGTCTCTCTAATTTCACTTATTACGTTGGGATTAACAGACACACACACACACACACACACACACACACACACACACACACACACACACACACACACACACACACACACACACACACACACACACACACACACACACATATACACACACACACACACACACTGATGACAAGTCAAGCTTGAAAACTAAATGGATTCATGCAGACACACTTAATCATACAAATTAAGTTGCACATATTAGGCAGATAACAACACAAAAGAACAACACAAACACATGCACATTATATATTCTGAAACACACACTGACACAAATACACACAGCTACAAACACACACAAACACACGCACACATGCACTAATCAGGGACTGCTGGCATGGCTTATTCCCCTGACACACACACACGTCTGACAACACCTGAGCTCAGCTCTGGGAGGGTGTGAAGGCACACACACAAACACACACAAAAAACATACACACAGACACGCACACACTCACACAAACATAATATAAACACTCGTTTTTATAGCAGATGGCAACGATAGTTCATGTCCCCAAATGTTCGTTAAACACAAGCACAGAGATATGCCTGAGATATGCCCTATACATGCACACAGTGCACGTATATGACTTACTTGAACAAACGAAACCTGAATGAAGGCTCAAACATGTAAGCAGATATTCATTTTTAGCAAGGTTTCTTGGCCTTCCTTATACTGATCAATAATAACAATGAGTGTCTTCACAAAATCCAGGGCTGCATAGATAAAGAAGAAAATGGTTGTGAAACATCTATTGTTGTTGATTGAGGAAGCTAGAGCCTGCAGGTATATTGGATATGTAATGATATTGGATATGAATGCATCATTCTCCAGGGCCCTGCTAACGAGTAGCTTACCATTATCTATGTATTGGAGCAACTGATTGACAAGAAGATATGAAAAGACAAGAGAAATAGAGTGATGGAGGGTGCAGTTGCTAAAAGAATGTAAACCACAGTAGCGTAATGTTTTACATCCATCAAGACGCGACGGGACTCTGAGCTACTGCAATATATCTCTCAGCAGGAACAGCCTGAGTCTCAGCTAGCAGCCAGATAGCTCACAGTCAGTACACTATCTGCCGGCTAGCAAAATGTTAGCTAGCTAACAGTAAATTGATTAACTGTTGGACAATGGATAGCAACAAAGCTAAGGGTTGACTAGCTAACTAACAATAGGCTAACAGCATGCTGGCAGCCTGTTAGCTCTCTTCATGCTATCTAGCTCAAATGGAAGAAGAGGATAGGTGAGTAGAGAAGAGGAGACGAGATGATGAAAGAGTAGAGAGGAAAGAGGAGGGGAGGAGAGGAGAGGAGAGGAGAGGAGAGGAGAGGAGAGGCACTGACCCGCTGGCTGCCCTGTCTGTACACTGTGT
>NC_082394.1:8926607-8964107 GCF_031168955.1 Gadus macrocephalus
TGTATATTTATGTGTATGCATGTGTGTGTGTGTGTGTGTGTGTGTGTGTGTGTGTGTGTGTGTGTGTGTGTGTGTGTGTGTGTGTGTGTGTGTGTGTGTGTGTGTGTGTGTGTGTGTGTGTGTGAATAGGTGTGCACTTAAGTGCATGCCTATGCTTGTATGCATGAATAAAGAATGATGCATGGCCTTAGTGCTGGTCAAGGTGAACAAAGGTAATAAAGATAATTCCCCAAAAAACACATTTATGACCAAAACATACACACACACACACACACACACACACACACACACACACACACACACACACACACACACACACTAAAGGCATGCACATCTCAATCTCCAAGACTATAAACATCCTTACAGACACACACATGCACAAACCCGTCAGAAGCGGACCCTGTGTGTGTGGCATCGCTTGGTTTATGAGCGCTCCCTGTGCTACCTGCTGGGCCAGCAGGTAATAGTCTCAGTAATGACTTGTTCATTCACACACCTAACCTCAACAAGCACTCCTCTCTCGCTCCTCCGTGCCACGTTAGGCAACTAACTGGGGGGGGGGAGGGAGGGGGAGAGAGAGAGAGAGAGAGAGAGAGAGAGAGAGAGAGAGAGAGAGAGAGAGAGAGAGAGAGAGAGAGAGAGAGAGAGAGAGAGAGAGAGAGAGAGAGAGAGAGAGGAGAGAGAGAGAGAGAGAGAGAGAGAGAGAGAGAGAGAGAGAGAGAGAGAGAGAGATTGAGGCTGAAACTGCAGCTCTAACAACAAAGAGGAACACAATAGACACACAAAGATACTGACGGACAGACAGGGTAGACAGACAGACAGACACGCACACAGTCTTAACCAGCCCACTTCAACCAAGTAGGTTTTCCAGCGAGCGCCGCATGATTGTGACTTCTGATACTTGGGGGATTTCTAATTATCCATAATTATATTAATGACAACCATTCTGTTCAATGTTTAATAACTTAATGTGAGTCTGTGCTGTCGGGAACAGTGGCAGGCAGTAATTATTGGTAATGAAGTGGAGGTGGGCGGCGCGGCTAATTCCCATTGCTAGTGCTATGGGAAGTTAGCGTTCTTGCTAGGCTAACAGAGCGATGCGGTTAGTCAATCAAATCGCTCATGTAGCCTTCTGGCTGTAATTGCTGGCTGAATAAGTGCAGCCATTTCGTGTCCTCAGGCTGGTCGACATCAATGCTTACAGCGACACAAAATGGCTGCCGGAGAGCAGCCACAACCACAGCCTCAGATAAAGCAATTTAAAAACAAAGTAACAATACCAATAATTATTATTATTATGACTATAATATAATAATATCGTACACTGGGCTCTGATAGAAAATACAATATTACGGTTGAGAATAAATACACAAATACAGAGAGAACAATTTGGTGGGTCAATAAAACCGTTTAGAAGAAAAATATACAAGATGTATTCAGTTAACTACCTAATAGCATCAATTTCACAAAGATGTTTAAAACACATTTCACAATGAAAACAGAAACACACACAAACACACACAAACACAAGCCAAGGACTGCCTGGTTGTTTTTTTGTGATTTTCGTAAGATATGAAGTTTCTAAGAGAATTTTGTCATAATTTTCTATTATCGATAATAAATCCTCTGTTTAAACCCCATTGTGCTGTGTCCCAAAATACTGTCGTGCCTTTTACACAGAGATATCCTCAAGATAACGGCTTTTGTTAGAAACGCACAAACAAACTCTTCTTCGACACAACACACACAAACACATACACACATACAGACACACACATACAGACACAGACACACTTGGAGTGGTGAAAGGAATCTGGCCAGTAACTTAAAGTGAATGGAAACACAATATCTGCTCAGATCAAATCCACCAGCCTGCTGTTTGTGTCTGTCTGCATGTGTGTCTCTGTTTGTGTGCGTGTGCGTGTGCATGTGAGAGTGTGTTTTAGTGTGTGTATGCATGTATGTGGGTGTGCATGTATGCGTCTTCCTTCCTCCGTTTTAATCATTTGCTCTGCTTCACTTTCCTGACTCTTCAATCAGACGCTTTCTCTGTCTCTCGCTGGTTTCTGGACCTCCTTTTACCCCTCATTATCTCCCCCTCTCCCCCAGTCTCTCGCTCCCTGTCTCTCACACTCTCTCGTTCCATCTCAGCTTTTCTCCCCATCACCCCCCCCCCCCACATACACACACACACACACACACTTCACTCTCTCTGATAAGATATATATATATACATGTACATACGTTCACACACTATTTTCATTTTTACTACCCGAACCCGACGCTGGGTTCAGGTTCCCAAGTACAACCACAAGCTTCCACTATTGGACACTAAGAGGTGCCAGGTACAACCACAGTATTTTACTGGTTATACTGGGAGCTGTCTGTGGTCCTGAATCAGTTACACAGATCTCACCTCCAACAAAAAGTATTAACACAGCTGCAGCCAGCCAGTATGAATGATTTATCATCTGGTACATTCTGTCCCCTCGCCTTATCATAACGCCTGCCTGTCTGTCTGTCCGTTTCCGCCTGTCTGTGGGCCTGTCTGTCTCTGCCTGTCTGTTTACCTGTCCGTCTCGGCCTGTCTGTGTGCCTGTCTGTCTCTGCCTGTCTCTCTCTCACCGTCTCGCCTCCTCTGTAGACCTCCTGGACTGCCTGTCTCCCTCTCTCTGCCTGCGTGTCTGTCTGGGTACCTGTCTCTCCTATTCCTCAGTCCTCTCTCTCGCGGCCCACCCACCAATCAGCGGGGCCATCCAGACCCTCCGACAAGAGCTCTCCAATCACCGCCGGCAACACCGGGGCGGACCGGACACACGCACGCACACGCACACGCACACACACACACACACACACACACACACACACACACACACACACACACACACACACACACACACACACACATTTATGGAGCACTATAGCAAGCTATAATTCAGAAGTCAATTATTGATGGCAGAACGAAGAAAGATGTGAGAGAGATGGTGTGTGTGTGTGTGTGTGTGTGTGTGTGTGTGTGTGTGTGTGTGTGTGTGTGTGTGTGTGTGTGTGTGTGTGTGTGTGTGTGTGTGTGTGTGTATGTATGTGTGTAAAATAAACTGTTTGACATTAAACACAAAGGGCCATAGAAGAATACCTGAGAATAGTTCGACGACAAGTAACACAACAAGACAAACTGTCCAATAAGTGCAGAGACAAAAGACAACATAATACAGAGTATTAAGGAGTCACAGACCGATAGCCGGGATGGGGGAATAAAGATCGATGTGAGAACTGGGATTTAGCTTCTGCAAAAATCGATACGAAAAACATTTAAAAAGCCAGTAACGTCAATCTTATCTTATTTGATGCAAATGAATGCTACCATCCCATAGCGGGCGCTATAGAGCGTGTTCCAATTCAAGTCAATTTGTATCAACTATGTTCTATTTTGGATTTTACGGATGGATGTAGTAATATCATCACATTGGGGGCTTAAAGTACATACAGATACATATCATAAAGGAGAAGGTATAGTTAGGGCAACTTGCTCTATATCAGGGGTCGGCAACCCTAGGCACGCGAGCCACCACTGGCACGGGGCAGCCTAATCATTGGCACACTTAAAAGAAAAATATATATATATACATATTATTTTTTTTATTATTATTAAAAAAATCCATAGCACAATGCGGCAGCATAATCATTACAACCGATTTTTTTTTTCACTTTATTCTGTTTTGGGCATTTCCTCCCAGTGCAAATATGTTAAAATTAGTTACAGAAAGAAGTGTTCTGAAATGGGATCAATTAATAGTTTTTAAACATTTGTTGTGACTAATTGAAAAGAAAATATTAAAAATATTGTTGCAAATGGTGTTGTTGCTGTATGCATCGCCTTCACATGGTTTTGCATAGCTGTACCTGTCTTAAAGAAATTGATGTGGATGGTTTCAACATTCTCATATATTCTCGTTTGTTACATTTCTCACAGTGCAAATATGTTTTTGAATGAGTTTCTGAAAATGGTGTTTTAAGATGGGACATATGTTATTATAATTTGTAAGCCCATGTTGCAAATATAACAACCAAAAAAACATTTAAAATGTTGATGCATGATTGTGGACCATATGATTGTAGTACAATTCCAGGTCTTCTGGAAATGTTTTTGGTCGCTGTGTCATAATTCAGCTTCATTTTTTGTTGCTTAAGGCACACTCATTAACGAGAAAATGTCAAACTGGCACTGCATGTTGAAAAGGTTGCTGACCCCTGCTCTATATGATGCCTACAGGTAGATTATGGACATCAGGGATCGAACTCAGAACTTTTTTCTGCTGGAACACCCAAACCCCTACACCATCCGGCCCAACAATCTGTGTTTTAATGTATTTCTGACATCACTCAGCATAATCTCAGATCTTCTCATTTAACTAAGAAGGGATATGTTCCTAAAATAGTTCATACTCCTTCCTGGTTCTATTGAATAGACATTAAGTGGGGACTTCACTGGGCCGAGTAGGTCCAATATTACTACACACGACTAATACTGTGGACAGTGAATCAGTATTAGTACAGACCAGTACTGATACCCCAGCCCTGGTTGGCAAGGCCATAACTCTTCTTGATGAGAGGAAAAATATTCCCCTGACAACCATCAGCCCCCGACAACCATCACCCCGACGATGGGGAATGATGATGCATGGGAATGATAACCCAGAGACGGAGAGGGCGAGAGAGGGAGAGGGAGAGGGAGAGGGAGAGGGAGAGAGAGAGAGAGAGGGGTTGATAGGGTGTTGGATAGATGGAAGGTCTTATTAGATCTGTGGTTGAGTAGGAAGAGTATGTGGCAGACACTTCCAACTCTGTTTCATATCTTATTGAGATGGATGAATAGATGTTGATGAGAGAGAAAGAGAGAAATAGAAATAGAGAAATGGAGGTAATAATCGTCCTTGACTAGGTGAATGAGATAGCTATATCTACAGAGAGAGAGAGTTTGGTTCCTTTGATTCAACTGCAAATGAACAAGTGAAGACAGGCAGTGAGAGACGGGTAGCCTGCCAGCATCAAAGCAAACCAAACCAGAAAACCAGACAGACAGATGGACAGGCAGCCAACCATCCAATCAGCCGGCCACACAGGTAGCCATCCAGTTAGACAGACAGACAGATAGGTGGACTGACCAGAGAGACGGAGAGACATGGGGAAAGTCAGGTGGACCTACCGGTGGGCAGGGCGGGGTCCATGGTGGGCTTCTCCCAGGTGTTGACCTGTTCCCAGGTGAAGCCGTTGGTTCCCAAGGAGACACTGTAACCACAGCTGCTGTAGTTCTCCTCAAACGAGCAGCCGCCTGTAGAAGGAGACGCAACACAGTTAAACTCTGCAAGACCCAGGATGCTTAAGCCTCGTAGTCCTTCATCCCCGCTCCGGGCTTCACAGGCCCACCTCTCACACAAGATGATTCAAATATCAAAATATGTGAGGAAAACCATCAAGATCGTTGCATTCAAAGTGCTATTCTCTACGCAGGTGGGAAGTCATTGTATCGTTCACACGCGCACGCACGCACGCACACGCACACACAAACACGCACACACGCTTTTAAAATGTCAGTTCTTATGAATACTTTCCACTCCAGCATAAACTGTTCCACAAGAAGCCGTGTTGCATCTGCTAAAGTGATCCCGCGAGGGTTCTCAGACGTGATGGATACATTAAGCCAATTCAAAGTGATTGGCTTAATGTTTTGTGTTTATCTTGGTGCTTGGAGCTCTCACGAGGATAGGCCTACGTTGTTACGTACTTTCTCTAATGCTGTTCTTCTTCTTCACGTCGATGCGCTGAGGAAACCCTGACCTACATGCTCTTTCCAGGATTACTGTTTAACCAGGATAATCACCACAGCTGACGTTTGTGAGATGGCCTGCCTTTGATTTCTTACAATTCATGATGCAGTGTTCATACAGAGGGACAGAAGGAGAGCAATCTAATTCAGAGAGACGGGTTGGTTCTGCAGACAGACAGGCTTTTCCTTCATGTATGTGTGCAGGTTTGTGAGTGTGTGTGTGTGTGTGTGTGTGTGTGTGTGTGTGTGTGTGTGTGTGTGTGTGTGTGTGTGTGTGTGTGTGTGTGTGTGTGTGTGTGTGTGTGTGTGTGTGTGTGTGTGTGTGTGTGTGTGTGTGTGTGTGTTAGATCCTTGTGGACCCTCACATCATTATTTTGTAGCCTCAACAAAAATCACTGCATTACACACGTAAGCCTGTAGGCACACACACACACACACACACACACACACACACACACACACACACACACACACACACACACACACACACACACACACACACACACACACACACACACACACACACACACACACACACACACACACACTGTTCCATAATTAGAAGTACTCTGAGACATTTGAACTTCCTTTGAAGTAGAATGTCCTGGACTCTTGTACAGCTTGTTTCAAAACTAATTTATAATATTCGCAACGAAGAGAGGAAGAGGGCAAGATGATAGCATAGAGGGGAGAAGGTGAGGAGAGGAGCACATGGGAGGGGAGAGAAGACAATAGGATAGAGAAGAGAAGAAACGATGCAAAGAGAAGAGAGGAAAAGAGGAAAAGAGGAGAAGAGAGGAGAGAAAAGTGGAGGAGCGCTTAGATGAGAGGCAAGGATAGGAAAGGAGAAGAAGAGAAGGGAAAGGAGAGGAGAGAGAAGGAGAGAGGAGAGGAGCGGAGAGGAGAGAAGATGAAAGAGGAGAGGAGAGTGGAGTGGAGGACAAGAAGAGAGGGGAGGAGAGGTGGACATGACCTTGGACGGACCAAAGTTCACCTAGCTCCCCTCCTTCCATCACTCCTGACAGTCGGGTCATAATACACACATTACCGTGGAAACCCATGACGTCCCGCTCATATTTCAGAAGACACTTTGATGTGAAAAGTCACCAAACAGTTTCTCTTGTTGCCGCCGTAGTATCACTCTGCCCGGGGCGCGTCCATCGAGAATACACTCCACAAACATTTAGAGTCTGTGTGTGTGTGTGCGTGTGCGTGTGTGGATGCCCAAGAGTGTGATCGTGATATATGTGCATATTTGTACGCCCACAGGCAAACACTTTTTCTTGCTACCCTGAGACTTTGCTATGCATGAGCATAAACACACACACATACACACTCTCACACACACACACACACACACACACACACACTCTCACACACACACACACACACACACACACACACACACACACACACACTCCCAATGCACGCCCCTACCCTGACATACATCCCTCCAACGCACAGGCATCGGCCAGTCAGATCAGAGCTATGTTGTGTTTTCATTATAGAAATCATCCTATGGAAGTGTAATGTAGTTGTGTTTGTCTGTCCATCTACGTCAGTGTGTGTTTATGTGTTTGTGTGCGTATGATTGTGTGTGTTCATTTTTCAGTTTGTGTGTTTGTGCGTCAGTATTTGGTGTGAGTGTGTGTGTGTGTGCAGGAACGAGACACCAAACAAGCATCATCCCTTCATCTCTGCTAATTAACATCTCTGTAACCAATACAATCAATTATTGATACGCAACCCTGGGCATATTTTGAGACGATGTGAAATACACACACACACACACACACACACACACACACACACACACACACACACACACACACACACACACACACACACACACACACACACACACACACACACACACACACACACACACACACACACACCACCCCCCCCAGTATGGGTAAATCTTGTATGAGAGGATCGATGTGGTTCTGGTCCAGTGAGAGGTCTCTAAACGTGTGGGTGTGATCCACGGCCTCAAAGTTACCCACCAGGGGTAAACCTATTTTCTTATTCATGAGTCAGAGATTTAACTCACAAGCCGAAGATCTGACTCACAAACCCATCATTTAAATCACAAGCTGGAGAGGGTAAGTCACAAACCTAAGCCTAAGCCTAACTCAGCAGCCTAAAGTTTAAGTTACAAGCCTAACATTTAACTGAGATTTAAGTCACAAGCCCAAGATTAATTAAATTAACATTAATAGCAGAAGTAGTAGTATTCATAGCATAGTATAATAAAAAGTAGTAGCAGTACTAGTAGTCATAGTAGTAGTCATTGTGGTAGTAGAAGTATTAATCGTAGTAGTAATAGTAGTAATTGTAATAGTACTACTATTGGCAATTAGGGTTAGGGCTATTAGGTGATGAAATTGTGTTATTGTGTGATGACTGCTGATACAGAGACCCTGTCATATGTTGTCGGTACTGCTACTAAGATGTTTGTACTGTCTGGATTTTCCCCTGAGTAAAACACAACAGGACATGAAAACCGACTTGATTATATGACGCACATATGTCCAGCAAAAGGATTATAACGATTATAACGATAACTACTTTCACTTCTCCTAAAATAGTTATGTCTTTGTTATCCAGTCACAGATTTCGAGGAGGCGGGCTTAACATATACAGCCAATAGCAACACTGATGGAGGCAGTTGGTGCCTCTGTGTGGTACTCACTCGACTGTCGCTGAAATCTCTAAATCACCCGTTTTATCCAGTTTTACTCGAGAAGCAATCAACTTAAAGAAGAAAGACAAGCTCTGAGTATATTGCTTTCTCTTCCGTCTCTAGATATGTGCTGGTTTTCGCCTCAACAAGTTTCTTAATGCTGCTATTACCATCCATATCATTCATCTGATTCTGATCATTACATTCATCAAGTTAATTAAGTTAATTAGGTCCTTAAAGAGCCGTCTGCAGCCGTGTATAGTTTTTAAGGTTCAATGACTCTCTCCTAGGTTCAGAATCGATTACATACAGCTGCTTACCACATACACACAAACACACACGCACATACAGACACCAAGCTATTATCACACACATATGTAAACACATAAACCAAGTTATAATCCCACAATCACATACACACAAACACACACATGAAGTTATGAACACACACACACACAAAAATACACCAAAATATGAAACGACACACATACAAAGAGTCTCCCTTCCCCAGGCACCAATCATAGCCATTAAAAGCCTACGAGTCAGCCAATCCTAATGTGTTGTGACATGATTGACGGGGTCACACACCAATGAGAAGAGGCCTAAGGCCAGCGACCCTAAAGAGTCTGTTTTCTGCTCACTTAGATAAGATCTCGGGCTGTGTGTGTGTGTGTGTGTGTGTGTGTGTGTGTGTGTGTGTGTGTGTGTGGCCTGTGTGTCTGTGTGTCATGCTTCTCATAGTTAAGGCCTATTAAATTGTCTGTCCGGCGACATGCTGCTGATTGGGAAATATATATATATTTATAAACATAATTATATGTATGGTCATTATTATCACCGTACGCTATCTGTAAGAAGACTGTTTAGGCCCGCCCTGGGGCGGGCCTAAACACTCACACACTCACACACACACACACGCTTGCTTTGAGTGGGTGCACGCGAGCAACACCCACTGAAATCCCTGTGGTTTCGGCATTGTTCCACTAAAAGACCTTTGACTCCCATTTCCCAGTTTATTAGAGTGGAAATAATGTGTGTTTGAACACACACACACACACACACACACACACACACACACACACACACACACACACACACACACACACACTCACATTAATTTGCATATTTGCATCGCCCATAAACAAGACGGGGTCTCATTAATGAAATAAAAATCATGAGTCGAAATCGACCCAGTATATATAATGGATGTGATTCATTTATTTGTATTAGCTGCTCATTTCTGTTCCACCATCGTAGAAGTTCAACCATTTATATTCTGGTAGAATGTAGAATGCTACAAAAGTTATCCTCTGGAAAAATATAAAATGTTCAAACTATTGTTATCTTTAAAAAAAAATATTGAAATGTTCAAACCAAAATGTGATCTGATCTGAAGGGATTTGATTGTGGGAGTCGATCCCAGTCTGTGAAATTTGATGATTAGCCGGATCTGAATGCCCATTTACTACAATTTAGTGACACAATTACAACAATTTTAACCGTAATATGGTTCAAAACATGATGCCATTGCTTTACACTCTGTGTATATATAAATAAATACATAAGAAGAAAAAAGGCTCCTGGATATAGAAAAAGAAGACAGACACATTTTAACATTCACAGACCTGTTACAAAAACGTATGACCTCACTTTCAAAAGCATCAACAAGTCTTCCTCCCCGCTAACTTCTCTCCAATCATCTCCTGTCTTCTAAATGTTCTGTGTCTCAGTCAGTCAGTCAGTCAGTCAGTCAGTCAGTCAGTCAGTCAGTCCCAGAATCCTGCACCATGACCCTGCACCACACACACACACACACTTATCCACGGTTAATAAGAGAAACATATCCGCAAGCTGTGATTAATATGCTCCACTGCCTGTGTGTGTGTGTGTGTGTGTGTGTGTGTGTGTGTGTGTGTGTGTGTGTGTGTGTGTGTGTGTGTGTGTGTGCCCCTTCAGCCTACATTCCAAATCTCCCGCTAGATTCAGATTTGCGATAAAATTGCACAACAAGCTTTTTACTGCAGATAGTAATTGCTTCAGACATTCAACCGTTTCGTAATAGCCACACATATTTGGGAATGTGTCATGGATCTAAGGTAGTCTTGGGTATTAAAGAGGGGTAGATGTAGGGAAGATTGTAGGACACATTAACTATTTGACTACGGACTCATAAAGCAGACGCTTTGTATCCAGAGCGACTCAAAGCCAATCCTAAACATTTCATTAAGGAGCAGGTAGGGGCAAGGGCATCTTACCATATGACGCTATCGCCTACAAGTAGTCTGTGGACATGGGGTCAAACCCAGACCTTTCATCTAGTAGTCAAACACATCCAATCACACTAAGAAATCCTGTCTGACTATCCTGAATGACAGGATGAATTCAAGGGTTAAACCAGCAACAGTACAGTATCTAACGACACAGTATCTAATCACACAATGGTAAACAAACCCAGAGCCTTGGTGCTGACTTATGGGGTTAAACCAGCACTGTAGCCATGCAGTAGCGGGGGGGGGGGGGGGGGGGGGTCCCCAACAGTGTTCCCCAAGGGCTTAGGTCTATAATTGTGATGTCACAGGTCCATTGTGATGTCGGACATGACCGGTGATGTCATTGGCTGCAACCCACCGGGGGACCGGAGTGCTCAGACGATCCTCGTGTCTATTTTAGTCCACGCCATCGTTTGTGCAGGGTTACAGGTGGCTGGACTAACAATCAAGCTGAAACGACAGCGCAGCCTCTTATTCAGAGCTAAGAGGTCGCGTCCTGGGAGTGGTTAATGGATCTGGAGCCGAATAGTATTCCCCCGGCTCACACACACACACACACACACACACACACACACACACACCCACACACACACTAAACCCTGCCCCCCGAACACACAGAGACATACACAGTGACCGCTAAGATGCTAATGTGAATTAGCCCTGATGCTAAAAGCTTAGCGCCATGACATCATTCAACTCTAGCTCTAATAGCAGCCGCGCTCATTCACCAGAGAGGAGTCAGAGGGGAGGTTCATCGCCATGATCACCACAAAGACCTCAAAGAATACAATGGAGCCATATCGCCTCCTCGTACTAACACAGGTTAGAACTAATACACTGGAACCATATGATATACCTAAAGCCTACCAGTACCCTAGTACTAATACAAGTTACTACTTGTACACTGAAACCATATGTACTACATGTAGCCATATAGTATTAACAATATTATTTTAAATCTTACCATTATTAATACTACTATTATTCCTACTATTACTATTAAGTGAGGAATTTTTCAGTGGAGAATAAGTATGATAATTATACCTATCTTAATGTAGGAAATACCAAAAGGAAGAAGTGTTGAGAAGTGTAGAATTATAACTATTGATATGACTACTAAGTAGGAAAACCTTTCAGAGTAAAAGCATTATTATTCTGTGTGGTGTGTTGGTCTTGGAGCGATCCGTCTGTTCCGACCGGCTCTAATGAAAGAACAGCACACACACACACACACACACACACACACACACACACACACACACACACACACACACACACACACACACACACACACACACACACACACACACACACACACACACACACACACACACACACACACACCCACCCTTCCAGGTGATAAACCAGGGTTAAACTAGTCTAATCCTGTCCTAGCCTTTCATCAAAGGCAGATTAGCCACACACACACAAACACACATCCACACCCAAACACACACACAGTTCTCCTCCAAACCTGACTTACACACACATATACACACACACACACAGATAAGGTTGTGCACAGAAACCAACACACTGAACCAACATACGCTCTCTCGGACAAACATATTGAATTCCAAGTGTTTTGATTCCAAGGAGGAACCAACACTAATGTACATTACACACTCACCCCTTACACGCACACACACACACACACACACACACACACACACACACACACACACACACACACACACACACACACACACACACACACACACACACACACACACACACACACACACACACACACACACCTCCAGGTGACGAAGATGGATCACGTCTCCCGTTTCTATCCAAGTGATCAGCCAAGCATCCAGACCACTCCTGTCAGGAGTGTGCGTGTGTGTGTGTGTGTGTGTGTGTGTGTGTGTGTGTGTGTGTGTGTGTGTGTGTGTGTGTGTGTGTGTGTGTGTGTGTGTGTGTGTGTGTGTGTGTGTGTGTGTGTGTGTGTGTGTGTGAATGTGTGTGTGTGCATGGTCCACCTGAGGTCATATTGTTAAAACCAGGTCGTTCTTTTGAAATAATAGCAAGACCAGAGGCACAACAGAACCCTACAAGCGCCAATCAGTGTGTGTGTGTGTGTGTGTGTGTGTGGTTATAGGTTGCGACAGTTGCATGCCCCCTACACACATTGTGTTCTCTCTTGCCTTCATCATTGTCCTCATTGTGTGTGTGTGTGTGTGTGTGTGTGTGTGTGTGTGTGTGTGTGTGTGTGTGTGTGTGTGTGTGTGTGTGTGTGTGTGTGTGTGTGTGTGTGTGTGTGTGTGTGTGTGTGTGTGTGTGTGTGTGTGTGTGTGTGTTTGTATGAACACACATGACTGCATTTGTGTGTATGCATGCTTTACACAAACCAGTAAAACCTATTGTGTCTGACCATGAACATAAACTTCGAGGTTTCCATGAAAATAACTATGAATTATTTGTGTTGAGCATTTATGAATTATTACCACCGCTTTTACATTATTCATATTATGCATCATCTGTGTTACACAATATAACTCCATAACACAACCTTTGAATAAGACACATTATTTTAGCTCCACAAAATCTATTGATGTTTTCATGGAAATATTTAATGTTTCCATGGACTAAAAATCAAGGTAGTAAGGAATACATACTTGTATACTAGTTTTAAAACATAATACATGATATGCTTTATTTGTATTTGTCAATCAAGGTGTTTCGATGCTCTTCTTTTACATGTGATTACAAGAGGGATTTCAGTGTTGATCATGTTCTGTAGCTTTGGGTTGCTTTCTAACTTTCCTATGATAAGAAAACAGATTGAATTAGGACAACTGCTTTGATTGAGGTTGAGAAAGAAAGAAAGGGTAACAGATATAGGGTAACAGACAGAGAGAGAGAGAGAGAGAGACAGAGACAGAGACAGAGACAGAGAGAGAGAGAGAGAGAGAGAGAGAGAGAGAGAGAGAGAGAGGTGAGTAAAAGGGAGACAGAAACATAAAACGGAATGTCTGTTTCCAGCCAGAATGCATTGTGGGTAACACAAAGAAGGTGTGATTTGCTTTCAAAGGATGTCGGAGGTCTGGATGTGTGTGCTGTTCCATCAATCTCTACTTTTGTTTGCCTGTCCGCTGCTGTGTGTCTTTCTAGTTTGGTGTGTGTGAGAGAAGGAGAGTGAGCAGGAGAGCTAGAGAAAGTGGGGGAGGGATAGCAAGGGACAAAACAAGAGACAGAGAGAGAGAGAGAGACAGCGATAGAGAGAGACTGAGAGAGTGAGAGAGTGAGAGAGAGACAGAGAGCTGACAGCTCTTCTAGTCCAGTGCAGTCTCGTGGAACTGAACTTTAACACAGTTCAGTGCATGGTTGTGCGCACACACACACACACACACACACACACAGTTCAGTGCATGGTTGTGCGCACACACACACACACACACACACACACACACACACACACACACTTTGACAGTTACATGCCTTCCATCACAATCTTGGCTACATCACTTATCTTGACATGGAAACACATTCTCTTAAAACACACACATAACCACAAACAACAACAACAACAACAACCATACAAAAAAGACAAGGTATTTATTTTCCAGTTTTCAATTAGAGAAAAAATAGAGAGATAAAAACAGATAAACAAAGAGAGTAAATAAAGAACAAGGTGAGCAAAGGTTGTAGTTGGAGTGTCTGTGGGTTGTATGAGATTGAATATTGGTGAAGGTGAGGGATGTTCAGGTGAAATGTGTGTGTGTGTGTGTGTGTGTGTGTGTGTGTGTGTGTGTGTGTGTGTGTGTGTGTGTGTGTGTGTGTGTGTGTGTGTGTGTGTGTGTGTGTGTGTGTGTGTGTGTGTGTGTGTGTCCATGTTCATTTCTACTCAGATTCTTCCCTTTTATGTCCCTTCATTTCTACGTTGTGTTGGTGTTGTCCCTAACCAGTTTGATGAGACAGGGTGGTAGCACACACACACATACAAATACACACACACAAATGTACAAATGTACACACACAATTATGCACACAGAAATAGAGGTAGTAGGATAAACTGTTTTGAACAGACGGAAAGGAGAAGGATAGAGAGTTAATTGTGCAAGCAATCCTGTATATATATCACACACAGACACACACGCAAACACATACACACACACACACACACACACTCCCTAAAGTTCACTGAGTCAGAAAATATTTATCGGCTACCTAAGGTGTGTGTATTTGTGTGTGTGTGTGTGTGTGTGTGTGTGTGTGTGTGTGTGTGTGTGTGTGTGTGTGTGTGTGTGTGTGTGTGTGTGTGTGTGTGTGTGTGTGTGTGTGTGTGTGTGTGTATATATGTGTGCCTGCTTGCGGGGTTGTGTGTATCACATGGCCTCATTAAACCATTAAATCCTGAAGCTACCAAACAAAATGGCTTCCTCCGAGCAGATGTGTTCCCAGTCATTAGCTACTTAGCATTGAACCATGCTAACATGCTAACGACATGCTAATTACAGCTTTTTGCCACGCTCCCCTTGGCCTATTCTGCCTCTTTGCATGCCTCAACCCGCTTCCCTTCAGCCCCCTCTGAGCTCTGCACCCTAGCTACCTAGCTCTGAATGCTAACTCAACAACTATATTCATTTTGTCCAACATTTTGAAACTGCTGCGTTGCAGTGAGAATCTGTTCATTCACAGAGTTAGTATTTCTTTATGCCTCTTTACGGCTAAAAGATCGAAGAGTTTGACATCATCAACAAGTGTGACATCAATGTCGCAGAGTGTGAATTCATCAGGTGTGAAATCATTGAGTTTAACATCGTCAAATGTGATATTATCACAGAGTTAATAATGTTCAAACTGCTGATTGCCTTCCGACCCAATTCAGACACTCAACCTTTACACACACACACACACACACACACACACACACACACACACACACACACACACACACACACACACACACACACACACACACACACACACACACACACACACACACACACGAAAACAGAAACAAACAAACAAAAGAGCCAGCAAGATACTCTTTTAAACAACGTAACGAATGCTATATCCAATGGGGAAATTGCTTTTTCATAAACAACCAAGATGGCTGCCGAAGCTGTGTCACAAGTTGGATCTATGGAACTGCATCCAGAGGCATTTTGGTCTGCCTCCGCCCCTTCATAGTCTAAAATAAACTCAGAGGAGTAATACCCCCCCAGACTAATACCCCTTTCCGCATTGGTTTGCATTTTAGAAAAAAAAACGAACCAGCTACCTAACCCTAAACATTGGTGAATTACATATTTTATACAGCCTCTTAACAACAATTTATGACTACGCATCCGTGTAGGCATTTCACTATCGCACGATATATCGTGCTCCAAAATTTCCGGAGTACTTCCAAGATGTTGAAAAAGGACAACATTTATTTTAGATTACAATATTTTCGGAATCTTCTATGATTTGATTGAAGAGTAGGCTACTCGTCTACTTGAGTCCACGTTTGTACCCGTAACACAAACACATAGACCAACCCCCCCCCCCCCCGCCCCCGCCCCCGCCTCCCTCTTGTCCAGGCCAGACAAGTCATTTGAATAATATATGATTAGGGCTGGGACTTGATTACAGGTAAGAAAGGTCATGACTGATTTTGTGTGAGTGTGAGTGTGTTGGTGGGGAGTGTGAGTGTGTTGGTGGGGAGTGTGAGTGTGTTGGTGGGGAGTGTTAGTGTGTGTTTAAGTGTGTGTGTATGTGTGTTTAAGTGTGTGTGTGTTTAAGTGTGTGTGTGTTTAAGTGTGTGTGTGTGTGTGTGTGTGTGTGTGTGTGTGTGTGTGTGTGTGTGTGTGTGTGTGTGTGTGTGTGTGTGTGTGTGGTTGCGTCCAACCATCCTAACTAATGCTTGGGACAGACTTAAAGATTTAAAAAGTAACTTTTGATCACGATCAAAAATCATGGGAGACCACTCTAATGATGAAGGCATGAAAGGAAAGTTCATGTTTAACAATACGAGTTTAACAATATGGAATGCCAAAACAGCCCAACACACACTACCAAATTACGATGAAACGAGACGTGAGCTTAAACCATGATGTAAACAAACATGGCGGACATTCGGTGGTTATAAACCCATCCATGCGATTGACGGATATAAAGGATACATCCATGGTTATCGAATGACTACCAAAGGAAGTTGGAATAGTGTGACCGTGTTTGTCATTTCGATTCAACATATTTGTGGAACGATATTAAGTAAGCTCGCTATTTAGCAAGGTCATGTTTCAAGAACCATAAGTATATTTATTGCCCGCCTTACATTATTATTACAGCATTTAGCAATGAGTCAAACCAGCCACGAAACAAACAAGCCATAAGCTATTGACTTGATTTCAGATCACACACACAATGAAAAAAGTAACGTATCGGCAACTGTCCCAAAAGGCAATCGCCCTTGAGGCGCAGCCTAGTTGAGCGGACAGTTTTTGTGATTTCAAAACTAAATCAGTCAATTAGGATTGGATATTCATCAGGAGTACCTTAACATTGACCCAAAACTTTCCTTTTTCTAGATCGGATCAATGGTCTTCATCGGGACGACTTTGAGAAATAGATCCCCAATCCCCAACATTTTTATCGCAAATCTACAGCATCCACATCACCGTCTATTTTGAATTAGATACAGTGACAAGTTTGCACCCATGAGATATGCTTCCTTTCCATTGGCCTCCCATCGTTCTCCCTGACTCTCCATTATGCTTAGTCTCTTTTCCAGGTATTCTGTTTCTCTCTTTCTCTCTCTGTCTTCGTCTCTCACTCCATCTCTATGTCTCTCTCTCTCTCTCTCTGTATATCTAGTGTGTGCTAATACAGAAGCTAACCTTTATACAGTGCAGCTTAAGCTGCTGCCAAGCTTAACAATGACACTTTAGAGAGAATGTGAGAGAGAGTCAAGTTTCACCTCTGTGTTCAGCTTTTGAAATTCTTAGAAAGAGGTTTAAGGTAACCTTGAGTGTGTGTGTGTGTGTGTGTGTGTGTGTGTGTGTGTGTGTGTGTGTGTGTGTGTGTGTGTGTGTGTGTGTGTGTGTGTGTGTGTGTGTGTGTGTGTGTGTGTGTGTGTGTGTGTGTGTGTGTGTGTGTGTGTGTGTGATTGGCAACAGTAATTGGTGGAACAAGAGACAGTGAATGATTACAGAAATACAAGCATACCAGAAATAGCATTCTAAACACAGTCGCCCTAGTACACACATACAAAAACAAATTCACACACACAGGAATAATAAAGAATCATATATATTACAATACATCAGACCGCTGTCTTGTATATTTTTTTATTTACTTTGCATAGAATACTATAAGTTTACCATTGACAACAACTTCCAGTCTACTCAAAGTCTGAACCTAAGCTCTAAGCCAAACAAATAAACGTACAAAACTTTTTTACATTGAAAAACAAACAAGAAAATGTTTAAAGGGCAGATCTCACACACACACACACACAAACACAATGAAGGAGTGTGTGACCTTGTAAAGAAACAGACACACCATCACATGCACTAGCACACACACACCGACCCACACATGTCCACCAACACCCCGTGGTCCTGCTGTCTGGTCTACTCACAGCAGATGCTTCATGGTCTGAGTTCATCGTTCCCACCAGAGGAAACACATCCAGCAGCCTCAGGCCAGGTCACACGCACGCACACGCACACACACACACACACACACACACGACTAACCTTAGTACACACATACAGATACATACGCACACAGGACTAACCTTAGTGCACACACAAACGACTAACCTTAGTACACATATACACACAGAACTAACCTTAGTACACACACACACACACACACACAGTACTAACCTTAATACACACAGAACTAACTGTAACACACACAGTACTAACCTTAACACACACAACCACACACATGCCCTTACTGTTCAAGGACAACAGCGGTAAAACAATAAACTAACGGCCATTTGATACAGGTGCTCTACTTTCTAAACCAGAGAGAGAGAGAGAGAGAGAGAGAGAGAGAGAGAGAGAGAGAGAGAGAGAGAGAGAGAGAGAGAGAGAGAGAGAGAGAGAGAGAGAGAGAGAGAGAGAGAGAGAGAGAGAGAGAGAGAGAGAGAGAGAGAGAGAGAGAGAGAGAGAGAGAGAGAGAGAGAGAGAGAGAGAGAGAGAGAGAGACTAGAAAAACGAGTAGCAGTCACGTTGTTAGAAGAGAAGAGAGAAGAGACATGTAGAGTAAAGTAGGCAATGATAAAAGGAAAAAGGGAGAGGGAGCGAGCCGGAGAGAGAGAGGGAGAGAATTAAGTGTGATGTCTGGCAGTTTTCTCTTGTAGCCCAATGCTGTGAAGTCTAATTGGTTTATTAGAAACAGGCAGAAATTGCGTTGTTTTCTGATAAAAACTAATGTTATCATTCAAAAATGTAAAAGGCTTTACACACTTTAGTTCATGACTGGAATGCGAGCCAAGACACACTCCCTCACATTCAATAACACATACACACACAACCCTGCCCCCCCCCCCCCACACACACACACACAAATACACATGTGCACGCTCATAACTATGATCTGTTCACCGTGTGGGATCTGTGCACGTAAAGAGACGCAACAGAAAGTAAGTCAAAGTTATTCCACACTAAAACTTGCAGATTAAACAGCCTGTCTGTGTGGAAGAAGGATTAAGGATGTAATTTCTAATCTGATGCCTATCATTTTCCTCCTCAGCCCTGCCTTCCTGTCCGGGTGCGCAGCAATCACAGTCTTCAAGATAAATCAATTCAGTGGCCAGGCTCGTTAGTGTCACCGCTCCTTGTCTCGTTAGCAAAACAATAGTTCAACAGAACAGTCACAGGCCAATGCTCCAATGGCTGCAATGCTCATTTGCATCTCATAAGCATTTGGTTTGCATATCTTACCTATGTTCCCAGAATGCATGATACGAGAACAGAGATTTCTCTTCACCATGGGATTAGTTTGTTTAGTTATCCTATTTATTTTTTGTTGCTGAAATAAAGTACCAAGTGAGCAAAATTTCAGCAGAGAAACACAAAACTTAAATCAATATCTTTGAGATTCTGCGAAAAAAAATTATCTGTATTTCTGCTAGTTTGAGTTTTTATGCATAACCAGGGTAATGAAAACAATTTGCTGAACTGTAAGACACTGACAGCCTTATTGACATAGCGATTTAGTATTTTTACTAAATGCTAATCTGATGTTCACCAAAACAACACATTGAACACAAAGCGTCCAAACAGCTAGTTCTCATAATTTGTCCACTAACTGTAGATTTACCATCACAAGCCTATCAAAATCTGTCCTTTAGTGATATGACAATGGGGTCGATTTTAAAATTACTTTTAACAGCTAATCAACATTTCCCCCGGTGGTGAAATAGACCTAGGTGCCCTTTAAAACGTTAGCCAGGGGAGCACTGAGTTCCCTCATGTATTAGTGATGTATCAGGATGACTTCACTCTGATTGTCCTTTACGGTGTGTGTTCCAGCCAAGGCAGAGCTGCCGTTGCATCATTTAGAAAGCAGCACTGTGCAATACGATAAGAGGTATGCTAGCTACGTGCTTCACTTCAAACAAACACCAATGCTTCACTCTGCATAGACGGGAGGCAGTTCATAGTTATCCCAGTGTGTACAATGTGTGCTCAGTCACATGGCTGTGTGTGTGTGTGTGTGTGTGTGTGTGTGTGTGTGTGTGTGTGTGTGTGTGTGTGTGTGTGTGTGTGTGTGTGTGTGTGTGTGTGTGTGTGTGTGTGTGTGTGTGTGTGTGTGTGTGTGTGTGTAAGAAAGAGAGGGAGGGAGAGGATGGGAGTGATCAAGTGGCAAAGGCAGAGCGGTAAGGATCAAGAAAAGGACACCAAGAGACAAAGAGAGATCGAGAAACAGGAGAGTACAACAGAAAGAGAGAATGAAAGAGAGGAGAGAGATATAGATGAAGAGCAGAGAGATAAAGTGTGAGGTAGAAGAGAGCAGTATATGGGGATAGTTTTCCTATGCGAGAATGGTAAAACATGCAGTAAAGCACGCTTTACTAGTGCCTTGTGCGTCTGTTATTCTACTTCAGAAAAATAAAGTTGTTTTGTATTTTATACCCCATTTAAAATGCTTAGAGATTAATGATCAACTTAACTTAACTTCTTATGACGCAATAAAACATCTTCAGCTGAGAGCTGGTGTGACTTGCAGTGCTGCTAGCCCAGGCGCTAATGTTTTCTCCACAGGAAACCGATGAAAGGCCGGCTCATTGCTAACCGCTAACGGTTTGGGCGGCTGCGTGCAACTGACTGGAAGTTTAACAAGACCTCGAGAGGCCGATTACCATCCAAGTTCTCGCTAGTGAAAACAACACACACAGCCAGGCCCACACACCCGCACGCACACGCACACACATTTCACTTTCAGTCATGATTCAGACCCAGAAGAAACAACAGAGTGGCCCACACCCCCACTGGAGGAAGTGGAGGGAGGATGCTGCACGCTCAGCCTCAGGGTGGCTTGTTTCATCTGCCCTGCGGATCCCCGACTGGGCGGAGTTAGCCGGAGGACCATGATGAAGAGACAGCCACAGAGTCTAACATTATGTTAAAGTAAGGATAGGCGTGTATTAAAGAGTCTGTTCCTTCTCTCTCCAAATGTGGGTCTCTAGTTGTGTTTTCACTTGCACACACACGGCACCTTTGATACTTAGGTGCCGTGTTGTGTTCAAGTTAATTTCAAATTTGTATTATTTTTTCATTTCTCTTTGCAGACAGTACGTTTTTCTGTGTGAATGGGATTTCTTACTCTACCTATCAAAATTCCCTGCCCCTTCTCGCAAAAAGACACACACACAGACACTCACACACAGACACACACACACACACTACGGTCTCTCTGCGGAAAAGGGGAAGTTCATTAGGGTGACTGCAGCTAATACACTTTAATACCTCACACTACACTTCAACACTAATCCTCTCCCTCTCCCTATCTTCTCTTTCTCTCTCTCTCTTTCTCTCTCTCTCTCTCTCTCCTCACACCAAACACCCTCACATCTTCTCCTCTCCCCTCAGCCTCTCTCCCCTCTATAATCCTCACTACTTTCATCTGAATGCGACTCTCCCCCTCCCCCTCTACCTCCTCCTTCTCCTCCTGCTGCTCCTCCACCTCTTTCTCCTCCTCCTCCCATCCTCAACACCTTCGGGGTTGTTGTGTTTTTGCGACGGAGCCTAAGCATATGATTGTTAATTTATTGTTACTTTTAAGTATATTAGACACCTTTTCTACCAATGTATTTTTGATTATTGTTTGTATTGCAACTCCATATTCTCGTGTCACCCCCCAGCTAAATGGGAACAAATCAATCACTACCAAAGACATTAATATTCATAATATTTCACAGAGAGTATGATGAGTCTGTCCTCTCCATATCGTATCCTCACCTCTACTAAATCTGTTTTCTTCTCACTCCTCCCTGCCTCTCCCTCGCCTTTGCCTGCCTCTCCCTCTCTCTCTCTCTCTCTCTCTCTCTCTCTCACCCTTGCTTTTCCCACTCTCTCGCTCTCTTTCGCTCTCTCGCTTGCTCTCTCCCCTTTCTACTCTCTCTCACCCTCCTTCCCTCCTCTCTCTCTTTATCTAAAGCTCCTTCAGCTCACTCGCTTCCTCTAATCTTCAGAGCGGTGGCGCGAGACTTATATCCCACACACAGACACACACACACACACACACACGCACACACACGCAGGTGGGGCTGTCTGGATGTGTGTGGGGATGTCAGTCACGTCTGCCCGGTCTTTAGCCGTCAGTCCTGAGTGACAGCAGCTCTGGTCCATAAACAACCTCCGAGTGACTTCAAACACTCGACAATATGGAGCATGGGAAAACCAGGCCGTGTGTGTGTGTGTGTGTGTGTGTGTGTGTGTGTGTGTGTACAAACATATATAAGACAGCAATATGAACAGAAACAACTGGAAATACACACAGCCTAAGTTTCGAGGGTCGGAGCAGAGGGACTGACTACTTTGAAATGATATGGTTCCGTTTTTTGTTTTTAGTCAACTGGCAAAACATTCCGTGCAAACATTGTTAATTCAATGTCTTGACGGGATACAGTGTTTACATCATCATGTCCCTTTTAGAATAAGTCTGCAACATAGCATAATTTGTGTGAATGAGTGTGTGAATGGATTTGCAGCTCTGTTTTCTGCAGCTCTGTGTGTGTTTGTGTGTGTCTATGTGGTTTCTAATGTGCAATTAAATTATTCTCGTCTCCCTAATTAATATGATAAGCAATATTATGACGGCAGCGCGTGTATCCATGACCGCCTAGCAACACACACACACACACACACACACACACACACACACACACACACACACACTAACACACAAACAAACACACATCCCTGATACAGAGTGTAACACCCACAAAATATTACACAGTATGACAGACAATAGACCCCTTTAGTTCTCTCCTGTGTCTTTGTCTGTGTCTTAGTTGAGAAACAGTAAGGTATTGCAACATATGACGAATAAAATAAATCATTTTCTCAACCCCCCCCCCCCCCCCCTCATCTGCATTCTCTCACCTACATCATCTCCCTCTCTTTGTCTGACAAGCTTATCTCCAACTTCCTCTTCTATTGCCTCCTCTCCTCTCTCCCCATCTTTTCTGTCTCCATCTCTCCTCTCTCCCCCCTTCTCTCTCTATCACCATCTTCTCCCTCTCTACCCCTCTTCTCTCTCCCTTACCCCTCTTTATGCTTTGTACCTCGCCCTCTTTTCTTTCTCTCCCTCTGCCTCGTTTCTCCCTCTCCGCCTTTTCTCTCACTCTCCTTCTCCCAATTGTCTCTTCTTCTCCCTCTTTTCTCACTCCCTCTCCCTCTATTCGATCTCCCTGTCCCTATATTTTACCTCATTCCTCTCCCTCTTTTCTCCCTCCTACCACTCCCTATATTCTCCCTCCTCCCTCTCCACTCCCTCTTTTCTATCTCTCCCTCTCCCTGTCCATATACTCCCCCTCCTCCCTCTCCCTCCCTCTTTTCTCTCTCCCTCTTTTCTCTCTCTCTCTCTCTCTCTCTCTCTCTCTCTCTCTCCCTCTCCCTATATTCTCCCTCCTCCCTCTCGCTCTTGCAACAAGTTGTATTACATATGGATTCATTGGCCCCAGCCGTGGTTCTGCTTGGTTAGAGTCTCCTTCATTCATCACTGGAATTATTTCAATTAGTGACAGAGGAAGTGTTCATCGGGCCGAGGACCACACACCATACATGTCCTCCACACAAACAGACACACGCACACAAATCACTTCAATCTCCACATACACACATTAGTTACTTTTCTTGTTCTGTTTCTAGTTGTCATGTTTTCTGTGTTGAATGCCTGAACCAGGATGCTACTTCATGGTTAAGGCATGCAATAAAAGGTTAAAAAAAAAGGTGAGAACCCCTGCCACAACAAGGGGGGTTGTAGAAAGAAATCAAATGTTACTTTTAAATATATTTGTAAATGCCTGAAAACTAATTCCACAGCCATTGGGGGGCTAATCAAACCTATTAGGATCGCAAAATAACTGTTTCGGTAGAAATGTTTGTTTTCATATTTGCTTCACCAACTCTAACTAACGTCTGACAAGAGAACAGCTACATGAATTGTTTTGAGGCCCATATATATAAATAAAATATGGTGTCCAAGGTTATCATTAGTATCATCATTATTATTTCTAAAGGAGTTATTTAGGCTATTTGAACCATGGTAAATAATACTAGGCCTACTATAGTGCACAGGTTTGGATGGAGTGGGGTCCTGCCTCAATAGTATTCATTTTAAAATATATCTGTATTTGGCCTAATGTTTCATTTTTTAACTCCCCTCTGTCCAACATTCATAATCTCCCATTTAAAATAAACAGTAGTATTTTCAGAAGGATGACTAACTCTAATCAAATCGGGAGGAATATTGGTATTATGGCATTCAATCACATAAGACGCTATCCTTGTCTGCCAATAAAAAAATAATCCCTTATGTGCAGGCTCTTTGTTCTTGCTGGGCTTGAGGTACAAGGTTAACAAATAAATCCAATCAAATACCAGACAATCTCAAACCCGAGCATTTCATAGATATTTTGCTATTGGAAAAGTCTCTGTTGTTGGTATATAGATTGACCAATGGAGGAGAAAAACACTGAGTGGATTTCGAGGCTTCACATTTAGTTTACTCAGAGAACAAGTGGCACAGGATTCAGAGATGGGCTCTAAAATACATTGTTTACTCAGAAAACAAGTGGAACAGGATTCAAACATGGGATCTAAAATACGTCTGAACAGATTTGCGAGACGAGATGAAAGTAACGCACTAATTATCCCACCTAATACAAATACAAATTGTCATTACAGCATTAGTAAGTCAAACAAGTGCCATTACTAATTGACTTGAGTCAGATTGCAAAAAACAATGACATCAGCCACCCCTTAAATGGAATCGCTCAGTGGACGCAGCCGAGGTGAGCCGACACCTTTATTATTATCTTTCTATCAGCCAATCAGGATTAGGCATTCATCAGGAATATCTGCCTGGCAACAAAGTTATTATTGGATTGGTCATGAATGGTTTGAAGAGCAGCAGAAAAAATACACTACGGTGAACACGCCTACCCAAAGATTACTTTACCAGCAGAAGACTTTTCTGATTCATGTTTTGAATCAGAAATAGGTCATTCACGAGGATCGTGCAGATCCACGTGAATTACCTATTTCTGATTCAAAACATCAGATTTCGTCCATAGCTGAAAATTTGAAGTTTGCCTTGCTGCAATTGGTTGCACTGATCCAAGAAGGGAAATGTATATGAGCGGCATGTTTTCTTCTTCTAATTTGTTCTTTGCTCATTAATGAGATTTGACCACAAGATCCTAACTCATGGATCCACAGTGACCAATATCGACGACTCCTATGAGAGCAGCACTAGCAATGCTTCGACTTTCAATCGTCTCTCCTAACTTTGAGATCAACAACCAGCCGTCCAGCCCAACCTCACTAGCAACCACTAGGTTTCAAACCCACAACCCGCTGGTTCCAAGGGTCAATGATTCACCAACCAACCGAGACTCCGACCAGTCATAAACATAAAAAATAAATGTTTGCATTAATAACAGATATAAAAATGGCTATCTGCTGGGAACATTACCAATGTTTAACCTGGTGCTGGTCCGGACTACCACCTGACACTGCTACTGGTCTACCTGTAAACAACGACAATAAAGATCTTCCAATTACTTGTGCACCAAGTAACCCTTTGGACCAGGACCGATAACACATGTAATATTATTATTATTATCGTCGATATGACGGTCGAGAGGCAAGCCACTGAACCCCGAACCTCCATAGAAATAACTTTATTAACTGCACATCTCGAGACAAACAGTGTTCAGAATGATCCCAGGAGGGTAAAGCAGGCAATGTGTCAGGTGTAAATGAGGTTTTGGCGAGATCGCAATAATAAAATGACGAGATTAAGGAGAAAACAAACTCATACCTCGGCAAGCTTATTTTATTTCGATTTTTGCAAACTGCTGAAAGCTCTGCAGATGCCCGCTACGCGAAAACGTTCTGATCGGTCAGTTTCCAGGCGGGCTTGCTTTATTCTGTTCCGTTGCCGTAATCAGAACTCTGATTTTCCGTCTCTATGGAGACCTCACTGGGCCCGACTGATTGTATGTTGTGCGTCACACCAAGGGCGCCTCGTGAGTATTTTAGTGAATCCACACATCTTCTACGTCCTCGGACAGCAAACAACACTGTGAGCTGAATGCCTGGAACAGCCTTGTGAGAAGGGGGCTGCTTCCATTTGTTCACCCGAGTAGGGGAACAGAAAACATAAAAGCACACGTTTCAGGATCCTCACTCATTTAATCTCCTAGCCTTGCACCCCCCTCCCCCCCATCCATTGAGACAGAGTCTCCAACCAGCTCTCTTAGTACCTGACAATCAGCCATGGAGGTCGGGGGGCTCTCTCTCTCACAAATACACAAAACACAGTCAAACATATACACACACAGTCAAACATCCACACACCAACACACACACACACACACATACTGAGTCAACTCAGTATGCCCTGGTATTAGTCTGACAGTTAGTCAGGCCAATAGAATAAGTGCTGGGGATTAAGGACACACACACACGCACACATACACACACGGTGAGAAGAAAGCATATTAAGTAAAGGAGGACGTGAGGCTGTGTGTGTGTGTGTGTGTGTGTGTGTGTGTGTGTGTGTGTGTGTGTGTGTGTGTGTGTGTGTGTGTGTGTGTGTGTGTGTGTGTGTGTGTGTGTGTGTGTGTGTGTGTGTGTGTGTGTGTGTGTGTGTGTGTCGACAGCAAACTCTTATCTCACCTCCGCTCACCCCTCTATCCGTTCTGTTCTGAAGTACAAACAGACAGACAGACAGACAGGCAGGCAGACAGACAGACAGACAGCACATCTTCTTTCTTAACCTCTACCGCATACCCCATCCTTATTCTCCCTCTCCTTCACTCTGTCTTGTCCTCCATCCCTCCTTCATTCCACCCCTACCATACCCACCCACCCACGCACCCGATGTAATCGTATAAAAGCTGTGTAATTGAGATATTGGGGAATGTTAATTTGATCAAAGCCAAAGCCTCTTCAACGTCTTCAACAAGTCAACACACCGGGGCGATCGAGTCAAACAGAGGAGTCCTCTCTCTCTCTCCCTCCCTCTATCCCCGTCTCATCCCTCTTTCCAGTCCAATAAATCTAATTTACAAGGCCCACACACACACACACACACACACACACACACACACACACACACACACACACACACACACACACACACACACACACACACACACACACACACACACACACACACACACACACACACACACACACACACACACACACACACATCACTTTAAAATATGCACAAGGACACACTTGCCCTCATGCCCGAAAACACACTCACACACAAACACACACACGTACTGACAGACACATACAGCTCATGCTCAGTCACCCCCAGAACATCTAACAATTAGCGGTCAGTGAGGCTCAAAGATGGAGGAGACAAGATCACAGCTGCACCACACACACACACGCACACACACACATAAATGTATGTCCCACAAATACACACTTCCACACACAAACACACTGAATCTATCTCTTATATGCAGTAAAACTCTAGAATACACTAAGAAAGATGATTCAAACACACACATGGAGAGAAGGGATGTAGGGAGATAAGGAGGGGGGTATGGGGGTGAAAGAGAGAGTTTCAACGGTACCAAATTAAACGCAAACATCGTGAATAATTAAAAATCCGTCCACAGATTATTTGATCTTTCCTTGACCTTGCGTGACCGACCTCTCGGTATCACTCAGTACGTAAACAGACGTGGTTCCGGCCGTGAGGCGGCGGGGCCATCCGGCCCTCTGCGTCCCGTTTTTATACGCTCAACAGGCTCGTTTAAAACTGACTTTTTCGAAGGGATATACTACGTATTAATCACGTCACGTGTTTTATTACCTCAAATAACCTGTCTGGGGTTGACGGGTGAGCTTTTTTTTTTATAAATGCGTTAATATGCACATAATAAATAAAAACTACATATCCGGCAGTCATAACCCACATCGAGGGTAAGGATGTAAAATAAATTAAATAAAATGAACAAAAACAGAGAGCCTAGGTATGCCTCTAAACGACACGGAGAAAAGGGGAAGTAGACGGATCATTTGAGAAGCATGGTCTGATGTTGTTTATCGTATCAGTATAAAATCAATTCAGTGGAGCTTAAATGTCTGAGAAACATTTTGCTAGAAACTGTCTCTTCACTCTCGTTGATCGCGGTGTCAGTCCGCCGACCTGTACGGTGGAAAACACGCCGTTCGGTAGGATGAACCAATAGCGCCACCTCACGGCCGCGGGCGGAACCGCAGGCGGAGGTGGACACCCGAGAGCCCGCGGGACCGTGATGACTTCTCTACTGTTCGCCTCTTAGTTCTTATGCCCTCTTCTTCCCCTCGTTTAAACCATCTCTCCAAGTCATAATGAATAAACAATGAAAGCACAAGGAACTCTACTCTCCAAGGCCTCAACGTAGGCTGTAAAGTCTGCATGGTAATGTAATAGTAGGCGTGCCACAATTAGCGAACGTATTAACCTTTTATTTTATTCATCAGCTCGTCTGGCTCCATGGTGATTTTCAAGACATGTTTACGACAACCATAGCCCTATTTATGATGCTCTGTAGTACATATGCAAGCCCATATGTAGTTTGTGTAAAATCTCTTAAAAAAAACCTTCCCAGGTGAAACAAATGAAACATGGTAGGCATAAACACGAAACACACACACACACACACACACACACACACACACACACACACACACACACACACACACACACACACACACACACACACACACACACACACACACACACACACACACACACACACACACACACACAGCTGCCAGGGAGACAGTCTGCGAGCTTCTCTCAGGGCACATTATAAATAGATATAAATATAATAAAAACACTAATGTCCAAATGTTTCCCCAATGTGATATTACGCGCAGAACATGCTGTGGTCTCCGGGCAGGAACGAGGAGGCGAGTAGGAGAGGAGCAGAGGGGGGCTATGTTAGGGGCCAGTCTTCTCTTCAAAGTGGTCTTTTCCCCGTTTTACAAGCGATGAATACCAAGCAGAAGGAGCCGTGTCTCTCCCAGCACGACACTTCCAACTTGTCCGCCTCCGTGCACGAGTCGCCCAAGAAGTGGGCAAGGAACTGATATGATCATTATGTGTTGTGATATAATCTATGTTGCACCGCAAATACTATCAGGCAATAAAAGCGGGTGTTAGTTTCCCTGGAAGATAACGAGATATGGCCCACAACGACGGGGAAAGAGATCAGAGATAGTCCGGAGGTCTCCACCTCGCCTGTGGTCATTTGAGGAGTTTTTTCGTCTCAGGTTTTGTGTGGGACAAAAGCGCGTTGAAGACACAGTGATTGCATTGGGACTTTAGTGCAACCATAAACCACAGATTTCACACATTGTTGCTAATGGTTTATGTGATCGTACGTTGAAGTAGGCTAAAGTGTTCCGTGCATCGGGGAGCAGTAACAGGTGATGTTAGTTCTGCATTTTTCTCCTTGTCCGATGCTTTTTGAAAAGCACATAAAGCATTTAAGATCTTTATCACAAACAACCGTTATGACTTAATAACATTTGGGCACACAAACAACGCCAGTTCTCCCCCAAATACCGCGCGTAACAAGAGCGTGAAGAGATCTCAATAATGTATTTATATTATGAATGAAGACCTAATAATGACTAGTGTGTGTGTATATATATATACATATACATTTAATTTGTATGAACACAGAACGTTACAATCGTGCAAGTTGTGGGATAACCCGGCTGGGGTCGAACCAACGAGAAAGACGTTCCAAAATATTCCCTGGTCAAACCGTATTCTTTCGCTTAGACAGAACCAAAATAAAAAACCTTCGGTATCCAAGAACCGCTTAGATCAACTCCCAATACTAAGTTGATGTAGTAATTCGAGTAAAACACACATACATATCACCTGATAAAAAACATATTCCCTGCGTCTCCGCACTGCCCAGTGACCAAATAAATGCCATTAAATCAACCAAAAGTCATGAAGCGAATCATTCCCATCAAAGCCTTTTGTCAATACATCTCATGTCATGCATTAACACAAACATGCTGTAATCAAACAAGCCCATTCATTCAGATTCAGAACGAAACGGCCAAAAACAAAAACAATATAGTAAACTCATACCTGGAAAGAATTGTCCATGCGTAAATCCCAACAGAACGGAGAGGATTAAGGCGGCGGGCAAAACGAGGAAACTGCTCCGATTATCCATCTTCATAAAAGTATTTCTTCCGCAAATGCACTCCTGTACACTACTTGGCGTTTCCCGGACCCGTCCTCCACATCACAACACCAGACCCTCGCATCGGCGGAGAAACGACAGGTTGACCAAGAGGAAGAGGAACAAGAAGAAGATCAAGCAGAAGAACAAGAAGAAGAATAAAAGAGTTGAAGTTAAGTCTAACGATCCGTGATTCCGTTCCTGGTGGGAGTGTGGACGCGCTCAGAGGATCTGTGCTCTCTGGTCTCTCCAAGTGTCGACGGAGAGTTGGGGAGAGCGCAGCGCACGAGACTGTGTGCCAACAGACTGCCGCCTACCGACCGACCGACCGGCGGCCGACTCTCGCGCTGTCTCGCTCTCTTCCCGGGTCCTAACGCCGGCCCCCTCCGCTATGATGGGTTTTCAGTGCTGTAGTGGAGCCCCCCTCTTATCCATTACGCGCGGTGTACAGGAGTTCTTACTGCTGGTCTCCAAAATATGGACTATGTATTTATCTATGCCTACAAGAATATAATTCATGCGAGTCACTAATTTAGTTCCAAGTCGGGACAGGGTGCAGGAATGACTTGCTATATCGTTCACAAACACGCGCAAAGACACACGTGCACATGCATGGACACCCAGAGGAGGAGAAATCCACGCGGGTACCGCTCGGTGAGGCAGGCCTTTCTGACCAGGGGTCTGGAGAATGTGGATTCAAGTAAAAAAGGAAATCACGAGGACTAATCATTTTCCTGGTTCTTTGAAAGTACAGCGCTTCATTCATCATGATTTTTAAATTAACGCCGGAAAATAATGTGACATAAATTATTAAGTGATCAAATCAAGTATTTTTCACATTTCAACCTTTGGCAGCAGTATAGCCTATGATAAAAAAAAAATGCGTAGGCCTAATTGCCGTGCCTACCATCCATTTAATTTCGGTCCAGTTAATTTAAGATAAACCAGTCGCGGTTTTAACTCTTTCTGATTGGACGGTTCTTGATTAACGCTGAACGGTTGTTGGCCCTCAGGCGATAAGCGGTTTCAGACGAATGTAAACGAACGGGCAGGTTACGATGACGGCTTTACCCCGCTTTAACACAGCATACCTAAAAAAAATATAGGCAACACACACACACACACACACACACACACACACACACACACACACACACACACACACACACACACACACACACACACACACACACACACACACACACTCGTGTATAATTATCATTTGATGATCGTCTCTCCTCTGACCCCCTCCTCCCTTGTCTCGGCCCTGCTCTCCTTAGTCCCATGCTGGCCCTCTGCTATTTGTTCCTAGCCTTCCCAGGTGTCCGGACGGCTTGTTGAATAAGAAGGTAAATTGCAGCGAGTCAGCGGGGAGGGGGAGTGACATTTAGTGTCCTCACGGCCGGTATGGACCTGCATGGCGGCAGCGCATCCTCACATCTCCTCCACCAAGACGGACTGGGGGGGGGGGAGGTTTTGGAGACTAATGACTCTAACTGTGCGTCGTTGATAGAGTAGAAATTGTTTAAATGCTCAACCTTTGTAACTGTTCGATTCGGTTCTGACGTATTTATTAGGAGTATACAGCGGGAATACAAGTGGGTCTGCGAGAGTGGGATTTTGGGGATTGACAGCTAGGCCGGCCAATCAGAAGACACATAGAAAGTCTCATCAATCCATTGCTTTGACGCTTCGTCAAGTTGATCTGTAAAGTGCAGAGACTTTAAAAATAATCATAAAAAGGGCCCTAAAAACATCTCAAATGATTGAGGATGCTGATTCATTCATTTAGTAAATTAAAGTAACTTAAGCACACACAAAGGCACACACACACACAAAGGCACACACACACACACACACAAAGGCACACACACACACACACACACACACACACACACACACACACACACACACACACACACACACACACACACACACACACACACACACACACACACACACACTCAGCTTCTCCCACATACATGTCCATTACTTTCACGGAAGACGCACATTTAATGTAAACTGATGTAAACAACGCATACCCCCCTACATGACGAGCGCTGCATTGGAGCTCACCCTGCTTTGTCTTCTCTCTGGTCCGCCTGCTGAGTACCGGCCGGGTACCTGCCCCGGTATAGAGTGGCGAAGTCACGCCCCTTCCGGTAGGGATCATGGGACCTATGAGATCGAAAAATATGAATGGGTGTCAATGGAGAGAAAATAATTATTTTCTGGTCCCGGTCTTTATATGCCCTGGATTACACATATGTTGTTTGTGGATTTAAAGGATAATTTTTCATGCAAAGAGTTTGACCGTTTATTGTGCAATTGTTCAGATAAAGGCTGTAGAGAAAACACAACGAGAAAGACTACACGGCTCGTATGTGACGTCACGCTCCCTGCGACTGGCATGGAGAAGACCGACAATCTTCCCATCGGCATAACTGAAACTCTGCACGTGCCCCGATTTATAATGGTTTTCACCTCTTTCGATGCTTTTATCCTCCCCTTGGAAAAAGCGGTGAAGTGGGGCAGAGAGATCGCCATCTCTGTGCCGAGTTCCAAGGGCGGGTGTGGTGACGTATATCATATGCGTCTAGAGCAGCGAAGAGCTGTAGTTCACAAAGCGGCCTCACATAAAACCTAAAATTATCAAACTTCTTCACGAACATTTTTAGTTTTCTTTGCATGAAAAATTATCATTTAAATCCACAAACAACATATGTGTAATCCAGGGCATATAAAGACTGGGACCAGAAAATAATTATTTTCTCTCCATTGACACCCATTCATATTTTTCGATCTCATAGGTCTCATGAGCCCGACCGGAAGGGGCGTGACTTCGCCACTCTATGGAGGCAGAGTTCTGGGTTCTGGGCCCCTCAGGTGTCTCTCTCCTTACAGATGCAGAGGACATGAAGTCAGTGTTAATGCATCACTAGTGACTTCCGTATTATGTTGCATCCACAAAAGTTTAATGGAACTGAAAAATAATATTCTCAATGAGTGCTTACACCAACTCTGGTGAAAATCCATATTTGTCCAGGTAGTATTTATGTTCAAATGGGCTATAAGGGCTGTAAATTCAAGTGTGAAATAAGCTGTCAGCTAGAATAGAATAGAATAGAATCTTTATTTGTCATTGGGTTAAATACAAAGTATTTACACAACGAAATTAAGGTGCAGATCTTGTTCAGTGCTTTTTTTTAAATAAATAAATAGAATACAGTAAGAAATATTAATAAATATATAACAACAATAACCCCAATAGCTAGCTTTGAAGGATTCAGAAAGCTTAGATCTCCTACTTGGAAGTTAACCAACCAATCCGTTCAAGTGGTGCGGTGATGCAGCTTTATTTTCTGAGACACTATCAATTCATTCATAACACTTATTTTACTCACTATATAATTGATTTGAAGAATGGAACCATTCTGGTCATCTTCATTTGGTTTGCGTTTTTAACTAGTAATCTCAAAGTATATCCCATATTGCTTTTGAAGCCAACTGAGGGTCAACCATATATCGTTGGATGTCATTGATCGTTGTTGGTCATTTGAATTAAACAGTGTATTCTTAAGTACTGTTTTGACCGGTGTTCCCCTAATATCTGTCCGTGCTTGAGCTTCTCCCACATGTGTATCGGCGGAAAGGAGAGGAGGGGCCAAATGGGCATGACGAGTTATCTCATTTGCATATTTGGAGATCCGTGGGTAATGAGGAAACTTTTGTGACTGGTATTTTATATATTCTTTATTTAAATTCCAATTTTGTTCATGGTGAATGAATGATTGATGTCAATAACGTCACAAGTTCATCCAAGCATATATTTTACAAATTCAAATCCCAGATTTCAGATTATTATAGTGCCTTTGACTTAATTTTTTCACCGATCTCCTCCGATACATCTGGTCTTTTTGCACCAGTAGCCTACCATGTTCCCTGTTTGACTAAACGTTATCAAACACCTCTACGGGAGGAGATTAATCCCTACTGTCAGGAATAGTCTGAAAAACAAGAGGAGTCCAACACAACTGAGTAGAATAGTTCAAACCATGTTTACATTTGTCAAGACTAAATTAGTGAACAAGTACATGGCTGATTACCAGATGAGAGACAGATTTTGCTGTTTTGAAGATCAATTAGTTAATATTGTTTTCATTTGTTTTAAAAGAAAATTATACAGAGACATTACTAGCTGTTGTTCCATAGAGAGAGAGATGGGGTGGGAGATAGTGTGTGTGAGAGGGAGAGGGAATGACAGGATAGGAGAGGCGGGGAAAAGAAAGACAGCTATTGGAAAAGAGGGATAAAAGGAGGAATGAGGAGATGGATTTCACGATGAGTAGAGACAAATTATAACGAAAAAGCAAAATAAAAAAGAGAGAGAGAGAGAGAGAGAGAGAGAGAGAGAGAGAGAGAGAGAGAGAGAGAGAGAGAGAGAGAGGGAGGAGAGAGATGAAGAGATAGTGTGATATTTGTTATTGTGCAGTCGTAATAACAGGATGTCCCAGTATATGAAATGGATCATTTTATTTCTATAGCAAACAGGATAGTCTACATATCTTATCTCCAAATGTATCTGTGATGGTGTTCGTCTAAATGTGCGTGTGTGTGCACTTGGATGTGTGTGTGTTTTTGTGTGTGTGTGTGTGTGTGTGTGTGTGTGTGTGTGTGTGTGTGTGTGTGTGTGTGTGTGTGTGTGTGTGTGTGTGTGCATGTGTGTGTGTGTGTGTGTGTGTGTGTGTGCTTGTGTATGTGTGCACTTACATGTCTGTGTGTGAGTGTGTGCGTGCACATGTGTGTTGTTCTATTGTGGGAATTTTATGTGATTGAAGCTGTGTTCTCCACGGGATAGACCCCCCCTTCATTCTCTCCCTCTCTCTCTCTCCCTGCCTCCCTCTCCTCCAACCCATTTCCCTCTCTCTCTCTCTCTCTCTCTCTCTCTCTCTCTCTCTCTCTCTCTCTCTCTCTCTCGCATCTCCCTCTCTCACTCTCTCATACTCTCTCACCCTCCTTCTTTCTTTCGCCCCCTCCCAACAGAATGATAGATGGTTATGTGACTCCATTTGGGAAATCAGAAGAATGGAACTCCATCTCTCTCTCTCTCTCTCTCTCTCTCTCTCTCTCTCTCTCTCTCTCTCTCTCTCTCTCTCTCTCTCTCTCTCTCTCTCTCTATCGTTCCCACCTGTGCTGAGGTATGGGTCCTATTTGCATTGAAATCAGTTTTATGGCAACGCAGCTAAACCGCCCAGAGAGAGTGGTAACGTAGAGAGACAGACAGACGGACACACACACACAAGACAGAACAACAGAAAGGGAGACAGACGAGAGAAACAGACCGAAAGGCAGCCAGCCAGACAGACATACAGAGTGAAAGACTGGCATCCACACACACAGGCCAGAAGAACAGAATGGGAGACGGACAGAGGGAAGGGGTGCAGGTGAGTGAGAGAAACGGAGAGAATCCAACAGAGGAGCAGCCTGATGGTAGAGTTCGTGGGTCAGCTGAAAGGATCGAGCGTCATGTGACATCATCAACACCACCCACAACACAGAGGATAGAGAGATGACAGAAGCCTCCTGACAGATGAGTGAATCGTCACCCCCCCCTAACCCCCATACTTCTCTCTCCCCTTCCAGGTGTGTCGCCGGATGTAACTTATTTTATCTGGCATATTATTCTACATAAGTATTCTCATGATTTTGCCTATTCACTTTGCTTTGCTGTGCATTGCTGTCCTTCCTTACTGTTTCTCCTGGTCGTAGAGTATTGTCGTAGTGCACGGAACAAGGCGACGGACGGCGCGTGAAAATAAATAATTCCACCGTGGTTTTTCAACGTAGCACCTCACCCACTCACTTCCACCTCGGCCGCTCACCTCACCCTCACCCCACCCCCTCAGCCCTCCCCGTCACCTCCCCGTCACCTCCCCCTCAGCCCTGCCTCCCTCAGCAGGGATGTTATGGGAAGGAAAAGGGGATGAAGGAATTTTCACTTCAGTTGGCAGACCTTACTGGAGCGTAAACGTGGACATCTTGTCCTTATGTATCCAGAGAGCGTCAGAATGAGTCCAACACTATTTCTCCTGTTTGCACTGCGACACTTCGGTTCAGTTGCTTTGGGTTCTGACATCTATTCCCAGCATGCAGTCTGGCTGCTCCGCGGCCCCCTGGAATCACACACATTAATGATGAGAAAAGTTAAGAATGTGATGGTAGTGGTTTGTGCTTCTTTGAGACGTGTTTGGGTGTGTGTGTGTGTGGTGTGTGTGTGTGTGTGTATCTGTGGAGAGAGAGAAGAGTGCGTGGGTGTGTGCATTGCAGACATGAGTTTTCTGTCCATATTGGTGTGTGTGCGTGTGTGTGTGTGTGTGTTTGCGTGTGGGACTGTCCACTGAAGGGCGTTTATCGGCTTGAGGGAGATGTGGGTTGTGGAGTTGTGGGGACCAACTATGTCCCCACAACAAGGCATTGAAACGGAGGACATCTGTGTGATTTATAGCTGCCTGTTGTAGTCACACTAGCAGCATCGCTCATGTGTAGCAACGATAAAGGACAAAGTCACACACCCACACATAAACACACACAAACAGACACACACACACACACACACACACACACACACACACACACACACACACACACACACACACACACACACACACACACACACACACACACACACACACACACAAACAGAGAATCCCAATGGGGCACATCCGCCTACACCAAACACAAGGACACACCTTCCTTGGCACTCCAAAAAGAGTAGTATTTTTGCAGACACACACCCACGCACACACACACACATAGA
>NC_082394.1:8969917-8992948 GCF_031168955.1 Gadus macrocephalus
ATACAGTCCTGTATTCATATGACCAATCTATCTATGGTCTATGAGGTGATGTGTGTGATCAACTATGTGTCGTAATCCCTGGATTAACAGATGAACTCATTGCCCAGCAAGGTGTTTCACCGTCAACCAAACACTGTTCCCCTCCCTCCATGTGATTCTGGTCATGTGTGGAGCCAGGGCTAGGGGACAGAACCTTAACAATCCAAAGCATTTCCATGAAAGATTGCACGGTTCCATGATGCTACTGTATTTCAAGTCAAACACAGAATTGTGTTCCTTGAATAGTATTTGTGGTAACAAGGTTTTACAATTGGCTTAAACTTGATAACTAAATCACCAAATTTCACTTCAAACACTTCTTTGTTAATTGCTACAACACGACGGGGTGCAACCTTAATCAGGAAAGGGCTTACACACACTTTCAACACCCCAGGACCCACACATTGACGTTCCTACCATGACACCCACACCTCTTTACACACACATCTTTACACACCTCCCTCACGATCGCCCCTTCTTCTCTCTCTCTAGTGTTCCTCTGAAAAAATAAGATAAGATATAAGATACTTTGAGAGGTGAGTGGATTCACCAACTCCTGCTTTGGGAATAAACAAACATAATAAAATGAAATGTACCTCAACAGACATCCCTAAACAGTGAGATGGCAGGACGAAGAGGGCTTATAGGATCAGGGTTTCCGGGCCGCTGTAGCCAGGGTAGCTGACTTGTCTGTGTAACTTGTCGGCACGGTGTGTCCCAGGAGGGGAACCTGACCAGGTCTTCCGGGGGGGGGGGGGGGTCCTGACACCAGAAGGTGGGGTGTGACGGTGTCTTTGTGCTGAGTTAAACCAGGAGACGTCTAAACCCATTAACACTGGACCCCCCTGTGGGCTGAGGCTCTGCCTTAAGCCTGCCTGACAGCAAGAATCAGCCCAAGAGAGCAGAATCATCTGTAGGAAGGGTTAGGGCAGGAGCCTGAGAGAGGTTAGAAGGTTTAGGGTAAGAACCTGAGAGGTGTTGGAGTAGAACGAGAAAGAGTTGGAACCAGAAAGGGACAAAGGGTTAGGGTTTACAATACAATGACACAAACACACAAGTATGTTTAGGTCCATTAAACGTCTGAACTGTCCTAAGATGTAACCGGTCCGGTGAGGTCAGCATCCATAAGCCACCAGCTTTAAGGTGGATGACTGGGACCTCTAGTGTCAGACTAGTGCCTTGTGGATAATCAAGGAAAGCACGGCAACGGCAATGTGCAGACCCAGGGAGTTCCTCAGAGTAATTCAACATTAAGACTTAGACATTAGTACTCCAACCCAGAATCTTCCAGCTAGAAGGCTCCACCAGACTAGATCGTTGGTGCACTGATGGACTCAATCCGTCCCGTGGGAGGTCACCTTCTTTTAAACCAAACAATGTGACGACTTGTAAAGCGCTTCTACCGATCCATCCGGGGTGATCTCTTATTGTGTGGTGTGTCATTAACCATCCATAATGTGTGTCCGACCCCGGCAAGGTTGAGCAGAGCTCTCACATCTCCAAGCACCTCATTAGGTCCCGGGGCGAAAGGGCCCATTAGGTAATTGTAGCTGTCCAGGTGGGTACCGGGGGGGGATGGCGGAGCCTGTTATCACGTGGGGTTCAGTGGTCGTCATGGTTACAGTGGGGGTCATCGCACGTCTCAAGTCCTTCACACTCCTGAAAGGTCTTGGACAGATAACCACACTGCATTGGTCCCAAACAGGTCCTCGGATTAGGATCTGGCGTCTGATGTGGACGGACCCTTCTCTATAGTTGAGGACCTGCAGCTTTTTTGCAACTCTAACTGAAGACTTGAAAGTGGGAGGCGGGACGAGGAACGAGGGAAATGAGCCATAGATACGGAGAATGATGAAGACAAAACAGAGACTCAGCAGAACAGGTGAGAGAGGGAGGAGAGGAACCTAGAGGGGGAGGAGGAGGAGGTGGAGGTGGAGGTGGGGAAAGGGGGGAGGGGGGGAGGCCAGGAGGTGCAGAGAAGTTGGGGACAAGAAAGGAAGTAAGGAGAGTAAAAGAAGGGGTGAAAAGAGGTGCAGAGGTGGGGAGAAGAGAAGAAGGGAGAGGAGGGAGGTAGGAGAGAGAGAGAGAGAGAGAGAGAGAGAGAGAGAGAGAGAGAGAGAGAGAGAGAGAGAGAGAGAGAGAGAGAGAGAGAGAGAGAGAGAGAGAGAGAGAGAGAGAGAGAGAGTCTGTCAGGCAGTCCTTCATGATAATCCCCTCCTTTCATTCTAATCCCCTAACACACACACTCACAGTCAGGGGCACATAAAAACACACACATATACACACACAAACACAAGCACACGCAGAGGGACACACACACACGCCCAACCTTAAAGTATACAATATGTGGCATGTATATTAATGTGTGTATCGTTGTGTGTGTGAGTGGGGGTTGTGCGTGTGTCCCCCTTTCCCCTCCAAGTCCTCTCTCTCTCTCTCTCTCTCTCTCTCTCTCTCTCTCTCTCTCTCTCTCTCTCTCTCTCTCTCTCTCTCTCTCTCTCTCTCTCTCTCTCTCTCTCTCTCTCTCTCTCTCTCTCTCTCTCTCACAGCTCCCTGGTGTCATTAATTACCAAGCATGGACACACACCCACACCCACACCCACACACCCACACCCACTCACACACACACCTCCATGCCGGAGCAGATAAGGGATTAGTGGTTGATCCTGTTTGAACCAAGCTACTTGGTTCAACTGACTTTCACAGTTCTAACCTTAGCACACACACACACACACAGAGACACACACACATACAGACAGACAGACAGGTCGACAGCCAGTCACACATTCAGACAGCCAGACAGATAGGCAGAGTGCCAGGTAGACAGGCATACCTGTGTGTCTGTCAGAAGGGGGTGTTGGACTGCAGGTGAACCGCTCCACGGTGGATTTGAAACGCTGCTTCAGCTGAAAATCTCCTTCAACTTTTCCATTTAATCAAATCATTTCTCCCTCCCCGAACGCACCCGGGGACGATATTGTCTGCGTCCTCCTTCTTCATTTAATAACGCGACACATTCCTCAGCGTTGACAGTTTGTCATTTCATTAATTCAGCCTCAATTCCACAGGTTTTTTGCTTCTTCTTCTTCTTCTTCTTCTTCTTCTTCAACCTACCGATTAAATTGCCCATACGTGTGTCAGATGTTCTGGTGATGGTGATGATGACAGACAGAAGACAGGATGAGTGGAGAAGAAAGATGTCATGTTCTCATTGGTCCCGCTTGTACCCTATATAGTGCACTATTCGGGGCTTCACCATTTTCGTAGTGGTGTCTGAAATTTTAGTTTACAAATCAGCCTCCCTATCGAGTGCATTGCTCAATACCCATAATGCACTGCAAAAGAACAGCAAAACTGCACTAATTTCCGCACTATATCCCATGATGCATTTCTGTATAAACAAGGCGAAAGAGTAACATTGTAAGCGATGGCCACGGTCTCCGCCTATGTCTCTGAAGGTCATTGGGGATATTCGGTTTCTCGGGTCATGTTTCTCTTACTCTGAGGACCTGCAGCAAGACCTTGTATGACCCTGAGGAACCCACCGCAGGAGCCAGAGCCCAGAGAGAACCTGGTTCCCAAGCACTCTCCGTCCTGAGGTGGGAACGCCTGGAAACCAACACTGGGTTGCAGAGAGCAGCGACGAGAGAGAGAGAGGGAGAGGCATATCTGTTTCAGCCACACGGTTCTGATATTGCTTTGTCAAAAAAGCTCAACGCTTCTGCTACATCCTCCGGCTCCGGGGACTGTTAACTGATGTACACAGCGCACCTGAAGAAAGAGATCCGAAATTGGGTTTCAGTAGTAGGAGTTTATTCAGCACTCTGCGGTCAGGAATGTTGCTGCGCTGGTACAGGCCTGGAGGGGAGAGCGAGAGGAGGAGATGAAGGAAAATGGACCAAGACGAAGATAGAAAAGAGAATGATGGAACAAGTGAGGAGAGCGCATCCAAGGGGTAAATGGACGTAAGTGTGTGCGTATGTGTGTGTGAATGTGTGTGTGCCCTGATTTATCCTGTAAATCCCAGTGTCCTGTAAGAGTGTTAGTGTGTACTGAGCTGTCCCTTTTAACTACATCACACCTGTAAAGATCCTCTCTCTCTCTCTTTCTCTCCCTCTCTATCTCTGTGTAATGGACCCTTCACACCAATTACACTAGTAAAGAAAAAGTGTGTGCGTGCGCTTGTGTGTGTGCGGGTGCGCGCTCGCTCACTGGCGTGTGTACCCCCCAGCTCGACTCTCCTGCCAATAGCTAATTGATTTGGCTCCGTCCCTCGTGCTCTACTTTCGTCAAGTAGTTAATTAACTTAACTTTTAATTCGCCTCCACATGGCGCAAGAGGGACGCGAACGTCTGACGCCAGCCGTGCTGTCTCCGTCCGAGACAGCGCACACGCAGACACGGGCACGCTCGAAGCGGAAACCGCGCGGCATCGGCACCTAGGGGGAAATTTGAACATGCAAGGGGACAATTTGAACGTGCAAGCTGCCACCAGCTGGGAAGCTTCAACCGGCCTCTCTCTCTATCTCATTCTCTCTCTCTTTCTCTCTGCTCAACACAACCACACACACACTCACGAGAAGGCACCGTGGAGATGAGGGCGCAGTTTGTGACCAGCTGCAGAGAATGGATTCCTTATTTTTTCAGCTCTTTTGCGGCGGACGTTCGGGATTGGCGGTACACGTTGCAACTTCCAGAACAGTCCAGCAGAGGTCATCATGTTGAGGACAATGTCGGACAACATGTATGCCTTTCTTTCTTATTACCTAGGGTTCATCCCCCTCAGGCGTGCGCGCACACACACACACACACACACACACACACACACACACACACACACACACACACACACACACACACACACACACACACACACACACACACACACACACACACACACACACACACACACACACACACACACACACACACACACACAGGTTGACATTAATCAGACATGTCATGATGTTTGGAAACTTACGGACATTTTCAATCATTCAGCCCTCATTTACAGCGGCTGTAGCCACGTGACCCGGGAGAGGAAATTGGGTTGTTGGAGTGACGCAGAAGACCTTCATAATTAATGGGCTTCAGGGAAGAAATGTGTAATTGGTTGCATTTCGTGCTCCAATCTCCTGTCTTATTAAAACAAAAACACTAGTCATTCATCAAAACCATGTGTTCTATTACGTGTGGGAAATACATCACACCCCAATAGGGTTGGGACAGGAGATCTACAGTATGCTGGCATACCCAGATGCCAGTTTGTGAAACCACAAGTGGAAATACTTATAATATTTATATACATTATAATAATTAATATAGGCCTATATTGAATAAATACAATCAATTACATACAAAAAACGGATAAACAGAATACCCCAATTAGTTTTCAAAGAATAAGGGTAAAACCAGATCATATCACATTAAACTGACCTAGTAAAACGTGGGTCTTCTTGTGAACAAGTAGGGCAGTAGGCTATTAATCCAATCGGAGAAGCGACGGTTTAAATACGTCCCTCTGTGGTCGAGGTGGGGATTTAGTGAACTTATACTGCCACCTAGTGGAAGATATACAAATATCGTTATGCGAATGGGTTACTACAAGTTGATTTATACACTGTGGCGGTTCTAGACACATTTTACTAGGTGTCTAGCACAAAAAAGGCAAAAGATTATATTTAAAGATTATAAACTTTATTTTACTTTAAAATCATCAAACATTTAATTTGTACAATAGTTTATAACTTCACCAGTCTGTATTTTTCTGTCAAACTATCTTAAATTGATGGAGCATATGCCCTAAAATCATCAAAATCACATAAACATTTGTTTTGTACAAGCGCGCAAGGGAGGTAGGACCATAAACAATCAAAAATTAAAAATACAGTACAGGGTATTCACATACAGTGTGTCAATGTGAAAAAAACTCCAGGGTACAACAAAGTGCAAAACAATGTGCCATTCCCTCTTTATTTGACCAGTTTCAGTGTGGAGAAACTGTGTTCCCAAGAGGCTGAGCTTACAGGAAGGGTGACAGCAATCTTGCGCAGTCTAAAGACCTCAAAGGAAACGTCCCTGTTCTACGGTCCTTTCCTCATTTAATGATGGCTGCTATTAGAAGAAAAAAAGCGTAGGGGCATGCATTAGTTTTCGTTGCATAACCATCCCTCCCTACTTAACACGGGCAGATAGCCTACTACTCTTTACTCAAATGTATTTGTTATCCCAATGCAGCGGCCAAAACGGATGAAAACACGTGGTTGACATCACAACATTGTGTAGCCTAGACGGGAGTGTATCTATGTTCCCCGGCCGGGTCCTATGTTCCCCGGGTCCTATGTTCTCCGCTTTGTATGTGACCGGGGAACATAAGACCCAGTGAGCAAATCTTTTTTTCGTAGGATGGTAAGGGCAAGTACAGCCTTTTTCACCTCTGATTCGCCTGTGATTGGTTAGAATGTCTCTCCTCCGATAGGTTATGGTTAGGGTTAGGTTTGGGGTTAACCCTCACCCTATCCCTAACCATAACCCTCCCTGACCCTAACCCTTTGCACCCGGGGAACATAGGACCTGGGGAACATAGGGATGACCCAGCCTAGACCTAGCAAGAATACTGACAATTGGATACTCGCTTCTGCTTCGAAGAGTTTGCTTAGATATGGTTAAGTTTCTAAATATATCGAGACCAGACCTTTACAAACTTAATTTCATCATCAGTGTGAGGAACTACAGTAACACGGTTATGTGCAAGAACAACAAGTCACTTTTAGCCTCGTGCCCACTGCACCGTCCGTCAAAGGTCGTCGGAAGGCGTGGCTGACGGATGGGGGAGCTTTCCAGGGTCGTCAGAGCCCGAGTAGTGTCACAGTGCTTACATTTGCACACAGATCCACAATGCATTACGCGTCCGTCCCCATTCAAAGTCAATGGGGATCAGTCAACGGACGGATGCAGTGGGCACGAGGCGTAAGAAATGAAATCGTTTTGCTTAGCTTCGACTCTTGCAACAGGAGAAATCGTGGCTCCTTTCTCCAAGAGTAGTCGCTGAGCTCTCATTGAACCAGCAGCAGCAGCACGGTGTTTGGGTTAGCCGCTCTAAGTTACCCGTGTTGAACGATGCATCGCATTAGTTCCCTAAAATTAAAATGATAATTGTTTTATTTGGTCAGCACAGGGGGGGGCAGGGACATGTCTACAGGGGCACTGGCCCCCGTAGGCCCCCGTGTAGAACCGCCATTGTTTATACATTCACTCCAACCATCAATGGTTTTGTTTTCTTTGTAGGTTATGGTTCAGTAACTCCCAATAAATTCATTAAAGTTCTACAACTAAATTTCTATTTGATCATGTTTTTGGCAAGAAGGCAGTTTATTTCAGCAAGTTTTATGACTCAGTATAAACTAAATCGCTGTATGCAGTGGCGCCATCTAGCGAGTTTATAGGATAAACCAGAGGAGCCACTATTAGGTTATACTACTTTATTTGCAAGCAAACAAGCTCCACTCATACAATCAATGCATCGATTTAAAGCCACAGAGCGAGATAACGCAACATGTGATAAGATTACTGTAACAAATATGACCGTTGCCCTTTCTACAAAATGCAGAAGTCAGTCTACCACAGTAAGCTACACACAGGGTGACACAGCACAACATCTTGTACATTCTGAAACTAGATTAAGATCTTCACAGAGAGAGAACATGATATTAGCGTTTTAAAACTCATCATCACTCATTATATCAAAAAATAAATGTAAAGAGAAAAATAACTTTCCCAATCTCATTTTTACCCATGAATTAACAAATGTAGATGTGCCTTTCTTTGAGAGACAGCTCGTGTCAGAGAGAAACAATTGTTTTTTTTATTAAAAACCAATAAATAAAATTATTATCATGGTCAGGATCTCTCTTTAGTTGAAGCAATATCTTTCGATTAACATACACCTCTTTGGCTGACGATATTTCTCTTCAGACAAAGATATCTCTTAAAATGAACATTATCTCTGCAGCGATTTATCTCTCTTTTAAGGAAGATATTTCTCTTTTAGCTCTTCAAACACCCAATACTGGGTCCCACTCAGGAATAATAAGATGACATAAACCACACAACACATGTTTTGGTGACACAGAGTCTCTCGGTTTGGAATGACCTCGATCTAGTTAAGCCTGACTAAACCCGATGACTAAGAAACGGAATAAGCCACTCTGATAAGAGAAGGAGAGATGGGGAGAAACAGAGGAGGAGGAAAGAGAATAGGAGAAAAGATTAGTTACAGACACCGTGAAGATCAGCAGGAACCAGGAGGAACCAAGGGGGTCAGAGGCACACCCAGCCCAGAGGAGGAGAGGGTAGTTAGGGTGCTAGGGGAGTCTTGCTGGGTCTTGGGTCTCAATGAAGATCCCTAGTCAAAGTAGTAGTTCTGGATGAAGATAGCACCCTGTCCTTTGTAGTCTGGGGAGAAGTTGTAGATGAGAGCTTTGTCTTCCTCTGCTGCGCTGGAGAAGTTGTGGAAATTCTTCATCGCTGTTGAAAGAAGGGTGGCAGGGGATAGAGAGAGAGAGAAAGGGAGAGAGGGAGAGAGAGAGAAATAGAATGATGGAAAGTTAATTTAGAGTTGATTTGGAAAACCATTTCAGGTAAACCGAACCAACCAAATCCATTCTTTATTGCATCCTCTTCCTCAACCTCAGTCACCTCTCTCCGTCTCTACCTCCCTCCGTCTCTACCACCCCAACTCAACTACCTTTTTTCCTCCCTTCCTCCTTCTCATCCCCCCTTCCCTCCCTCCTCCTCACCCTCTGAGATGAAGAAGGAGGCGGTGTAGAAGGAGGCTCTGACGGCGGACCCCAGGTGGACCATGCCCGGCTTGTCCACCCACTCGAAGGGGCTCTTCTCTGGGTGCCACTGCACCGCGTAGAACGGGTACCGATAGGCTGGGGCAGGAGACAGGACACACACGTCAGACAGGCCAGGAAGTACATTGACAGGCCCATCAGAGAGACCAGGAAGTACAGAGTCAAACAAATTGCATCCTATGTCCTTTCCAACCCACGTTTTCTTGAACTTGGTGGAAAAAGCCATCCGGTCGAGGAAAGATCTGATGGAGGACAACCACGGTGCTGATGGAATCCGTCTGCACTTAGGTTAGGCTATGTGATAATGCCATGGAGGATATTATAAACGTGGATAAGCCGTGGTGTAAATACAGTGTTCCAATTTGCACTCCTGAAAGTGCATTTTAAAGACATTAAAGAAACAGGAACTACATGCCCACAAGACTAACATGAAGTACAAGGACCCATCAAAGTCCAGTAGTGCCGTGACAGCACATTATAAGTGTACAGTACCTTCCATGGTGGAGATGAAGTCAACTTTGCCGTCCGTGTTGATGGATAGAATCTTATAGAATCTCTTTAGCTTGGCGTTTCGGCTGAAGTTCTGCGAGAGATTCAGGTCAAACAGTTATTGTAGTGGTTGAAATTAAAAAAAGGGACATAATGTTATTAAAATCGAACAGTAGAGTTTTGACCACGACGATGAGAAGGATAGAAGAGCAGGGTAGAAGCGAAGGGGGAAAAGAGAAGAAATGAGAGTCGAGAAAGGTTTAGCAGATGCGAAAACGAGGAGGGATGGGATAAGAAGAAGCGAAGAAAATTTGGTAGGGAGGGAGAATATGGCAAAACAGAACAGGGGAGAAGGATAATGTAGTATAGAAGAGGAGGGAGGGAAGACCAACAAGAGGAAGGCGGAGAACAGCAGGGGAGAGGGGGTCACCTGCAGAGACAGGCTCCAGCTATGGAAGTTGGACGTGATGTTTTGTTCAGACAGCGACTGCATGACATCTTCTGGGAAAGACTGGAACAGACGACTAGACTTGGCCCCTGTGTGTTCACACACACACACACACACACACACACACACACACACACACACACACACACACACACACACACACACACACACACACACACACACACACACACACACACACACACACACACACACACTCAGAAGGATTAATGAAAACCGTTAGTTTACTAACCACTTAGTTTAGTGGTGCATTACAAGCAACACTTGAGCTGGTAGCCGACTTATATCTAGAACCATATACGGTCCAATGCAATGTTAATCACTTCTTAAGGGATAAGTGGGCGGTGCAAGCATCCTATTAGTTTACAGACACTCTGCGCCTTCCCGTCTAAAGCACAATGAGTGACATTTCTAATCACAGATGTGGCCCCCAGGCTTCTATCCTCAGGAAGTAGCTCTTAAAAATGTATCTAGAAGGATCCCTAGTAAAAAGGGATCCCTCACTCTACTGTCTGAAGGAAATAATCAGGAGCTCTTCATGCTCTTGTAGAAATAAATGATACATGTATATATGCATCGTCGGTATCACAGACAATTACCATAGTCATCCAGATCCAGTTAATAACATTAATGATGTAACAGCAGCACCATTCTGACTAATAATACTATTTAGTGTGTTTACCAGAGGATGGACAGTTGGCTACTGCAGTTAATCATTTTCTTTATGTTTACCCGCTGATTTAGAAGGGGACCGCCTGTTTAAACACTACAGATGCATGCTGGGAGAGTGGGACGTCGCTTTTGTAGTATGGCCCCAGTTTTGCTGATCCAACATTTCTGTCCTGCCATTTACGTAAATGATTTGGTCTCAATTTCTCCAATGGAAACAGCTGATGTCTGATTTGCATAGTTCCACCCCCTACACTTTAATGCACCATGAGTGACAAGCCTGTTTGCAAGTCACATATACTGCTTCCAGACACACCGCTGTAGGAATTAGCTCTTTAATATTTATCTAGAAGGATCCCTAGTAAAAAGGGATCCCACACCATTCTGTTTAAGAAAAACCTTCTGGAGATCCGCATGATATATCTGTGGAATTTCAGCAAATTGTAATGATAAAGTACTTAATTAAGCAACTTTTAACTATTTATTCTGTCATGACTTCTATCGTTTATCTGACCTTCCTTAAATCATGTTAATAACATTAAAAATCTAACGGGACACCCTCCTGAATAGTAATAGTATTTGGTTGTGTTTACCAAGAGATGGACAGCTAGCTGCCAGACAATCGTTAGCTATAGATGCATGCTGGGAGTGTGTGATGACACCAAGTGGAGCCCCTGTTTTACTGATTAACATTATTGTACAGCTATATAAATAATTTAATTCCAGATTCACCTAGACGATGAAAGTAGCAAGGGTCAATTTACATTTATTTATTTCTAAAGTGATCTGAGATGTTAGGAAGGACATTATGAACAACCGTCCGCCCCTTCCCCTCTAAAGCACCATGAGTGACATGGCTGTGGGCTAATCACAGATGCAGCCTCCAGACTTCTAACATCAGGAATTAGCTCTTTAATATTTATCCAGAAGGATCCCTAGTAAAAAGGGATCCCACACTATACTGTCCAAATTAAAATGATCACAAGCTCCTCATGCTCATCGGTCACAGAATAAACCTGCTGTAAATTACATTTCACAGTATCCCTAAAATATGATGATAACATTAGTAATATAACAGGATCACCATCCTGACTATAAATACTTTTTGGTGTGTTTACCAGGGGCTGGACAGCTAGCTGCCAACCAAGCCTTAACGTAACATTTCCCATCTAGTATAAAAGGTGATGTTTACATGCTACAGATGCATGCTGGGAGTGTGTGAGGACATCTAGTAGAGCCGAGCCCCAGTTTTACTGATCCAACATTACTGTACAGTTATATACATCATTTTTTAACAGTTTCACCTTTAAGACAAAAGTAGCAGAAAATACATTAATTTACTGCTAAATATATCCGAGAGGTTAAGAAGAAAATTATGAACCACACTTCATCACATTGTTGTTCTTTTCATTATTGTATTTAGACATTAAAGTGTGTGACCCCTTTTAACTAGGAATCGTTCTAGACAAATATTAAAGAGCCATTTCATAGTTTACACTAGGAAATATATCTTTGACTGATCCACAGCCATGTCACTCAAGGTGCATTAAAGGGGCGGGTCATCCTTTACTGAACCTAATCACAGATGCGCTTTAATGCACCATGAGTGAAAAGGCTGTTGGCAAGTCACCCACACGGCTTCCAGACATGCCAAGGTAGGAATTAGCTCTTTAATATTTATCTAGAACTATCCCTAGTAAAAAGGGATCCTACACTATTCTGTTTTAAGGAAATCCATCTGGAGCACCGCATGAAATACCTGTGGAAATTCAGCCAATTTTAAGGATCAAGTAGCCAATTAAGCAACTTTTAACTATTTATTCTGTTACGACTTCTATCGTTTATCTGACCATCCTTAAATCATGTTAATAACATTAATAATCTAACGGGGACGCCATCCTGAATAGTAATAGTATTTGGTTGCGTTTACCAAGGGATGGACTCCCATCTAGTTTAGAAGGGGATGTTAATATGCTACAGATGCATGCTGGGAGTGTGTGATGACACCAAGTGGAGCCCCCATTTTACTGATCAACATTATTGTACAGCTATATAAATAATTTAATTCCAGTTTCACCTAGAAGATGAAAGTAGGGTCAATTTACATTTATTTATTTCTAAAGTGATCTGAGATGTTAGGAAGGACTTTATGAACAACCGCCCGCCCCTTCCCCTCTGAAGCACCATGAGTGACATGGCTGTGGGCTAATCACAGATGCAGCCTCCAGACTTCTAACATCAGGAATTAGCTCTTTAATATTTATCCAGAAGGATCCCTAGTAAAAAGGGATCCCACACTTGACTGTCTGAAAGAAAAGAATCATGATCTTCTTGTATAGCTATATATATGATGAAAGTGTCAGTATATTGCAATAATAAATTATACATTTAAAGATGAGTAGCTCATTACATTAATTAAAAGCAGTATCACAGACCATGTCTATAGTCATCCAGACCATCCCTCAAATATGTTCATAACATTAATGATGTGACAGCAGCACCATACTGTCTAATAGTATTTAGTATGTTTACAAGGGACTGGACAGCTGGCTGCCGCGGTTCATCATTTTCTTTATGTTTACTTGCTTATTTAGAAGGTGACCGCCTGTTTACACACCACAGATGCATGCTGGGAGTGTGGGACATCACCTAGTAGAGGCTGGCCCCAGTTTTGCTGATCCAAGATTTCTGTACTGCTATTTTACTGATTTGATCTCAATTTCACAGAGAAAGAGATCTTATGGTTCTCTCCCTCTGTGTGAATGATTTGGGTGTATAGTTGTCAGTTGCGTGTGCACTTAGATGGTGGAGAAAACTCTCTAATTGTTTAGATTAATATAATTACCATGACGTCAGCTGTTTCGCGTAGTTCCTCCCCCTACACTTAAATGCACCATGAGTGAAAAGGCTGTTGGCAAGTCACAGATACTGCTTCCAGACCCCTAACCGTAGGAATTAGCTCTTTAATATTTATCTAGAAGGATCCCTAGTAAAAAGGGATCCCACACTATTCTGTTTAAGAAAAACCTTCTGGAGATCCGCATGATATATCTGTGGAATTTCAGCAAATTGTAATGATAAAGTACTTAATTAAGCAACTTTTAACTATTTATTCTGTCATGACTTCTATCGTTTATCTGACCTTCCTTAAATCATGTTAATAACATTAATAATCTAACGGGACACCCTCCTGAATAGTAATAGTATTTGGTTGTGTTTACCAAGAGATGGACAGCTAGCTGCCAGACAATCGTTAGCTATAGATGCATGCTGGGAGTGTGTGATGACACCAAGTGGAGCCCCTGTTTTACTGATTAACATTATTGTACAGCTATATAAATAATTTAATTCCAGATTCACCTAGACGATGAAAGTAGCAAGGGTCAATTTACATTTATTTATTTCTAAAGTGATCTGAGATGTTAGGAAGGACATTATGAACAACCGTCCGCCCCTTCCCCTCTAAAGCACCATGAGTGACATGGCTGTGGGCTAATCACAGATGCAGCCTCCAGACTTCTAAAATCAGGAATTAGCTCTTTAATATTTATCCAGAAGGATCCCTAGTAAAAAGGGATCCCACACTATACTGTCCAAATTAAAATGATCACAAGCTCCTCATGCTTATCGGTCACAGAATAAACCTGCTGTAAATTACATTTCACAGTATCCCTAAAATATGATGATAACATTAGTAATATAACAGGATCACCATCCTGACTATAAATACTTTTTGGTGTGTTTACCAGGGGCTGGACAGCTAGCTGCCAACCAAGCCTTAACGTAACATTTCCCATCTAGTATAAAAGGTGATGTTTACATGCTACAGATGCATGCTGGGAGTGTGTGAGGACATCTAGTAGAGCCGAGCCCCAGTTTTACTGATCCAACATTACTGTACAGTTATATACATCATTTTTTAACAGTTTCACCTTTAAGACAAAAGTAGCAGAAAATACATTAATTTACTGCTAAATATATCCGAGAGGTTAAGAAGAAAATTATGAACCACACTTCATCACATTGTTGTTCTTTTCATTATTGTATTTAGACATTAAAGTGTGTGACCCCTTTTAACTAGGAATCGTTCTAGACAAATATTAAAGAGCCATTTCATAGTTTGCACTAGGAAATATATCTTTGACTGATCCACAGCCATGTCACTCAAGGTGCATTAAAGGGGCGGGTCATCCTTTACTGAACCTAATCACAGATGCGCTTTAATGCACCATGAGTGAAAAGGCTGTTGGCAAGTCACCCACACGGCTTCCAGACATGCCAAGGTAGGAATTAGCTCTTTAATATTTATCTAGAAGGATCCCTAGTAAAAAGGGATCCCACACTATTCTGTTTTAAGGAAATCCATCTGGAGCACCGCATGAAATACCTGTGGAAATTCAGCAAATTTTAAGGATCAAGTAGCCAATTAAGCAACTTTTAACTATTTATTCTGTTACGACTTCTATCGTTTATCTGACCAACCTTAAATCATGTTAATAACATTAATAATCTAACGGGGACGCCATCCTGAATAGTAATAGTATTTGGTTGCGTTTACCAAGGGATGGACTCCCATCTAGTTTAGAAGGGGATGTTAATATGCTACAGATGCATGCTGGGAGTGTGTGATGACACCAAGTGGAGCCCCCATTTTACTGATCAACATTATTGTACAGCTATATAAATAATTTAATTCCAGTTTCACCTAGAAGATGAAAGTAGGGTCAATTTACATTTATTTATTTCTAAAGTATTCTGAAATGTTAGGAAGGACATTATGTACAACCGCCCGCCCCTTCCCCTCTAAAGCACCATGAGTGACATGGCTGTGGGCTAATCACAGATGCAGCCTCCAGACTTCTAACATCAGGAATTAGCTCTTTAATATTTATCCAGAAGGATCCCTAGTAAAAAGGGATCCCACACTTGACTGTCTGAAAGAAAAGAATCATGATCTTCTTGTATAGATATATATATGTTGGAAATGTCAGAATATTACAATAATAATCTATACATTTAAAGATGAGTAGCTCATTCCATTAATTAAAAGCAGTATCACAGACCATGTCTATAGTCATACAGACCATCCCTCAAATATGTTCATAACATTAATGATGTGACAGCAGCACCATACTGTCTAATAGTATTTAGTATGTTTACAAGGGACTGGACAGCTGGCTGCCGCGGTTCATCATTTTCTTTATGTTTACTTGCTTATTTAGAAGGTGACCGCCTGTTTACACACCACAGATGCATGCTGGGAGTGTGGGACATCACCTAGTAGAGGCTGGCCCCAGTTTTGCTGATCCAAGATTTCTGTACTGCTATTTTACTGATTTGATCTCAATTTCACAGAGAAAGAGTGGTGGTTCTCTCCCTCTGTGTGAATGATTTGGGTGTATAGTTGTCAGTTGCGTGTGCACTTAGATGGTGGAGAAAACTCTCTAATTGTTTAGATTAATATGATTACCATGACGTCAGCTGTTTTGCGTCTACACTTTAATGCACCATGAGTGAAAAGGCTGTTGGCAAGTCACAAATACGGCTTCCAGACCCCACACTGTAGGAATTAGCTCTTTAATATTTATCTAGAAGGATCCCTAGTAAAAAGGGATCCCACAATCACTGTCTAAATAAAATGATCACTTGCTCCACATGCTCTTGGGTTACGGAATGTTCCTGCTGTAAATTACATTTCAGACCATCCCTAAAATATGTTGATAACATTAATAATATAACAGGATCACCATCTTGACTATTAATAGTTTTTTGTGTGTTTACCAGGGGCTGGACAAGGTAGCTGTTGTTCTTCTAACAAAACATCCACCTGAATATGTTTTGTATGACTAAATATAAATTGACCCTTGTTACTTTTTCTCCTTCAGGTGAAACTGGAACCAAATTAATTGTATAGCTTTACAGTAATGTTGGATCAGCAAAACTGAGGCTGGGCTCTACTTGCACATTCCCAGCATGCATCTGTAGCTTGCAAACATCACCTTCTAAACTAGATGGGAAATGAAAAGTAAATGCTTGACTGGCAGCTGACTGTCCAGACCCTGGTAAACACTCAAAAATACTATTATGAGACAGGATGGTGCTCCTGTTATATTATTAAAAGGTACATGGTTTAAGCATGATCTAAAAAACTAAAGAAGTCTCCTGTTACCGAAGTTAGTTATTAGTTCATTTTGTAACTACATTCAGATTTTGTTACACATTTCTAGCAGCTATTTATATTTCATAAAACAAGAAAATGTGCAACACCTGTTGGTTTTCTTGGGACAGTTGCGAGTTGGAGCTATTTTTACTATAGATCCTTTTATATAAATATTAAAGAATTATTTCCTGCAGTGACCTGTCTGGAAGCGGAATATGTGAACAGCCTTTTCACTCATGGTGCATTAAAGTGGGTGGGAGCGGAACTATGCGAATGAGCTGACGTAGTAGTTGTTGTGATGTGCAGAATGTTTTACACTTGTTTGCATGTGCAGGATGTCTTGCTAGCCACCAGTCAATCAGGAACTTTACATTTTCCATCTAGTTTAGAAGGTGATGTTGACATGCTTCAGATGCATGCTGGGAATGTGTGAGGACACCTAGTGGACCCAAGCAGTTTTACTGATGCAACATTACTGTAAAGGTATACAACTGTTTTTTTTCTACTTAAACCTGTAAGTTAAAAGTAACATGGGACAATTTAAATGTATTCATTGCAAAATACATCTCATAGTTTAGGAAGGACTTTATCAACACCAAAGGCCTGGTGATAAGGTCTATAGCCCTTTATAAGGTTAAGCGTCAGCCTACTATATTTTAGGCAGTAGAGTGTGGGATCCCTTTTTACTAGGAAACCTTCTAAACAAATACTAAAGCGCTAATTCCTGCAGTAGTGTGTCTAGAAGTGATATTACTGACTGGTCCACAGCCACGTCACTCATGGTGCATTCGAGGGGCAGAGCTTCCTCTTTTTTCCAACGTAATTGCTGTTTGTCACAATGTACAACTGAACAGATACATTTTGTTTATTCCCTAGTGTGGCTGGCTTCTGATATAAATAAGTATAAGTTTGTTTATCTACATTCTACCAGTAAGTTATTTCAAAGATCTTAACCTTCAGGCTTTGTATTTTAAACCACTCAATGTATTGTTTGAATAATTTACGTTACAACATACACATGTGTACTAACATTGCATTTGGATTCCTAAAGCTGCTTTCTCCTCTGTCCATTTGGCGCTTAGTTTAATTTATTGTCTGCTGAAGTACTGCATCACACTGTATGATGCCAGCTGATAAGCATAGTCAAACCCCCTCCACCAAATGCACCATGAGTGACTTGGCTGTCGACCAGTCACAGATACCACTTCCAGACAGCAACTGGTAGGAAATAGCTCTTTAATATTTATCTAGAAGGATCCCTAGTAAAAAGGGATCCCACACTCTACTGTCTAAATAAAAACATCTGGATTTTCACATGTTCTGTCTTATGAAATATACCTGCTGTACATGTGCAAAATTACATAAATCAAGTTACAGATGATGTAAGGTACTGATACCTACAACTTCTGTCAGAGATTTCTATAGTTCTTCAGAGACCATCCCTAAACCATGTTAACAACATTGAACAGGAGCACCATCCTGTGTTTACCAAGAGCTGGGCAGCCAGCTGCCAGCCAATCATTTCCCCTCTAGTTTAGAAGGTGATGTTTCCATGCTACAGATGCATGCTTGGACTGTGTGAGGACATCAAGAAGAGACTAGCCCAAGTTCAACTGATCCATTATTATTATACAGCTATAAAACTTATTTGGTTCCAGTTTCACCTTGAAGTGAAAGGTGGCAAGGGGTCAATTTACATTTCTTCATCTTAAATTGTGGGTTCCCTTTTTACTAGGGATAATTAGATATATATTGAAGAGCTAATTCCTACAGGATGATGTCCGTTATCTTTCAGTGGTCCACAGCCATGAGACTCATACTGCATTAGAAAACGGCATAGTCCATGTAAAACTGAAGACATCCATTTCAATATTCCCTAGTGTAGCCGGGTTAAGGTATGGACATCAATTTATTTGTCTGTCTGCAATATACCTGTCAGTTATTTACAAGAAATAAACCTTCGGGTGTTATTATTTCTAATCTGTACTCTATGTAGTTATTGTTTAGAACTAAATTAGGGATTTTATGAAATAACAGTAGAACTCCCGCCAATTGTCAGTACAGTCTCATGACTATGGTATACTGTTGATACCTTACTTAACACAGAAGATGATTTTTCACTGGGGATACTTTTAGAAAAACATTGAGGTTTAATTTCTGTGAGCTATTGTCTGGGAGATGGACCATTTGACTAGTCCTAGTCATGGTGCAAATTTCAGCATTGAGACATGGCTTATGCTAATCAGACAACACATCTAAAAAGGTTTGTCTGAAAATAGCAGAAACACCCAGAATGCAGTTCAACGAACATTAAATAACCCCTCAAAATAGCCAAACACTACAGACTTCCATTTCCAATGCTTTAAGCTCTTTTCAAAATCAGAGAATATCTATTTTTATTAAAAGTCATTGTTTTGAGTTATTTTAGGATAACAAAACCTTTCTTGATCTCAGACGGGAAGTTTGGGTGACTCAGTGAGAAAAACTTCAACACTTTGTGCATGGGTTTAAATATTTAGATATAAATAAGCAAATAAAATCCCCATGTTCGAAAAGTTGCTGATACAGGTTATGGTTTAATTTGGATGTATGATACCTCGGGTAAATGGGACAGCAGGTGGGTGTAACCTAAAGTAAAGGTGATGGTAGGGGAGTGTTCCCTGTAGTAAAGGTGATTGTAGGTGAGTGTAACCTGTAGTAAAGGAAGTGTAAGGGTAAGGGTGAGGGTAGGTCATTTTGAGCTATAGCAAAGGTGAGGACAGGTAAGGGTAAGCTGTAGTAAAGGCAGGGTGAGGGTAGGCTCTACCTTTGCTCAAGGTCAGCGGTAGAGCTACAGCCTTGGTGTTGGTGAGGGTCAGAAGGTTCTTGTTGGCCGTGAGCACCGACATCTGCTGGAAGCCCTGGCAGGTGCCCCAGATGGGGAAGTGGTCCCCATCATCGTTTGCCTGGAGCAGAAGACATTCAAACCCTTTTAAAATCCTCAGTGACCCAGCACAGCTCTCCATTCCTATCTGGACCAGCGTTCTCCTTTTAGGAGTACTACACTACTCCACCACTACAGTCTCTATGGTCCATCGTCTCAGGCTCTGAGGAGGTCTTGATGAGCTCTTTATCATCATTCTTCATCGGTCACCCCAAATATCCCTGAATGGGATTAATAAAGTCAATTGTGCCTTATTATCTTATCTGTGTCTGTTATATTCCTTGTTACTGTATTTATTATTATTCCCCGGAATAAGCAGTAATACATTACGGTCCCATTGCTCCAGTGGTGTCGTAGGTGTGATAGCTGTAGCATGTGGGCTAACGACAGTGGCTGTACTAACTATAGTGGGTGTTCTAACTTTAGTAGGTGTTGCATCTATAGTGGGTGTGATAACTGAGGCATGAGTACTAACTATAGTATGTGTATAGTAGGAATTTACGATGTCCATCTGGGTAATCTACCTTCCTCCTGATGCAATCTGGCCCTCCAGCCCGACAGCCCAGCTATAAAGGCTTCTTTTCCTGTGCATTTCCAAGTATTTGAATCCTAGTGAATGTTCCTGTGAATGTCTGATCTGTCAATGATGTGCATTGTCCACCCAGCAACACACTACGCTACACAAGTCAAACTATAAGTCAGAATGCCTACAGGCCGACTGTGAGCATTGAGGATCGAACCATGAACCTTTCGGTGTGGGGTCGACCACCCAAGGCCCGACACCGTCAGATCAATTTGAAATAGATATCTTTCAAATAAAAGATAAATCAAACAGAATTAAGCAGGTACCATCACCTATGATGTGCTTGACTAGCACTAATAATCGACTCACCTCGTCTTTATGATGCCAAGAGCTTTAATATAATCTTACTGAAGGCGATTGCACATGACCCATCCGTGTGGGGGCATCCCTGGATCGGTAACCGGAGGGTGGCCAGTTCGAATCCCGACCGAATGGCTAAAATGTGGACAGGGGGAGTCGTTGTACAGCACTCTCCTACATCCCCATCCACGGATGAGGTGCCCTTGAGCAAGGCACCCGACACCCCCACCTGCTCCCCGGGCGCTGCACCGCGGCCGCCCACTGTGTGTGTGGACCTCGGACAAGGTCCCTCCTCTGTGTGTGTATGTGCAAGTGTGTATGTGTTCACCAGCTCCCGGATGGATCGAAAGCAGAGAAAGAATTCCCCCCAAAAAGGAACAATAAAGGATGACTTAACTTAAACAAAAACATACCATCACCCACCGACATCAGGCCAGTGTGCAGAGTTGGCTTGGGTAAGGGTTGTACGCGTCGGCCAACATTCTATAGTTGGGTGTTAGTTGGGCTTTTTGTGGGTCAGTGTGTGCAGGCACCTTATGTCATGCAGCACACGGGACTCTGTTCTCCGGTGCAATGGCTTTAGAAAAACATGTCTCTTAATGTAACTGAATGGTGGAACGGTTACTCTTGGAAGGGGGTGGGGGGGGGGGGGGGGGGGGGAGGAAGACCTTGAGAGCCAGGCTGTAGAAGATCTTGGAGACCCGACTGAACTGAGAGGTCTCGATGTCCACGTCTCCGCCCGGCAGCAGCAACCTAGGGAGGGCAAAGCAGAGGGGTAAGGTGGGATGGTGGAGAAGGTTAGTATCTTTGGTGATTACATCAATTGGGTATATTACATAGGCCAGAGGCATGATGCAGTTTTGCTGTATTTTTTATAAATACCTTTCATATCAAATACAAATTAAGACAGCCCCATCCAACATTCAAAACATTCCCTGGTAACCCATTCCCTTAATACAACATTAAAGATGCAAAACACCAATATACAAATTCTGGCGTCTATGCGTGTGTAGTAGAATGACGATAGTGGAATCAATAGCATTCTTCTTCTGGTGAACACAAATCCATCCAATGAGACGATAGCAATAATTGTCCGCTCCAGCCGTTAGCGGGGTTATCTCGAGGTAACGTGTCATGTGGCAGGTATACTCTAGATCAGCCTCCCCATTATGAACGGCCATCGCACCTGAACTGGCTCCTCGTGATTTCTGAATTAACATGGAAATTGAGAATCTTCACCCATGGTCCTGGGGTTATTCTACATACCCGTTGATGGAGTTGAAGATCCTCACATACTCTTCTTCTGGTAGGTTTATTCTGGGGAAACGAGAATATCATTTAGAGTTAGAATTCATTTCAAAAGCTGATTCACACTGTGTGTGGTTCTTTTTGGAAAGCCTGTATTGCAGTACATTCACTTTATGGATCCCTTAGGATGGAAACACCTGCTGAATGACTACAGGTGAACGCTCAAGGCTTTTGGGATATGTTGACTAGCCATCGCAGATGTGTTGGGTCTCTACATCACCCCCATAGCCCACAGAGCCCCTCGCTGTTGGGGACGCACATCCAACAAAGAAAGGTCAACCTTCAGGCAGGCAGACTTGCGACCCATTTCCTGTTCCTTCACGTTCTACCAATTCACATGAATACTCATTTGTACGACACATCGTCTTCACACTGACTTTCGGGGACTTCTAGGTATTCATCGACGCAGAACCAGAAATCCACAGCGGATATCTAACGCAACCGTATGCTAGACTTGGACTTAAAGAAAGGCCTGGCGACCACACACACATGAACACAGGTCGGTACAGTGTGAAGTGGCCGTCTCAGCCAATAGGAGGGCAGCTTACATACCTGATGGGGACCACCCTGGCCCCGGCACTCTCCACGTATTTAACGTAGCAGGCGGCGATGTAGGAGTTGCCCCTGGCAGACAGGTCATCAGGTAGGTTCTCCTGGGCCAGCACACCTGCCCAGGAAGCAATGACGTAATGTTGACACTTGCTGCTACTCATACCGTGTATAGATGAAGAATTATGTGAAGTATTTTTTGTAGTCCTTTTACTGTTGTGCTTTTAGGGTAATCTATCCGTCTAGTGGTCCTGAGGGCAACATACATAACCTCTACCTGCTGCTTAATGACATGCATATCAATATAATTTGATCCCAGTACTCCTCCTCCGCCTAAAAGCAATCATAAATAGCATTTGAGTTTAATCATTTTATCAGGGGAAATGCTGACTGCAACTGATTGTACTATAGTGTGGCTACAGTTCAGTATGTCCCATTCTGAAATGCTCTTCTCCCCATCCCTCTTTCTAGACAATTATACATGGAGGAAAACATAAACCGCAAGCTATAAAGTAGGCCTGTTTGTGCCTGTGTGTCATGTCTGTATGTCTGTATGTCTGTGTGTGTTTGTCTCACCGATAATAGGCCGGTAATTCAACGGCTCGGGGTTCCGCGCCTTCACCACGACAGGCGCGCCGTAAAGGCAGGCGCCAAGCACCGCGACGACGGCAGCAGCAGGCGAATACAT
>NC_082394.1:8993048-9020548 GCF_031168955.1 Gadus macrocephalus
CTTCAGCAGTATTCTCGCTGTTACCGTCAACGTGCTCCTCATTCATATCCTCATCTACTCTGAAGCAGGCCAAGTGTAAAACAGAGACTCAGAGAGAACAGAGTAGAGTAAGTAGAAACAAAGGACTAGCTTAAACAGACAGACAAGAACGTAACGTACAACTTAGCCAACTAATTAAAATGGATAGGGTGCAAAGAACAACTCATTAACAGAGCAAATTTAAAGGACAACTATATAGAATAGTATAATATAGTGTAGTATAGCCCTAGATAACATGGAGTAGCATAGCCCTAGATACCAGAGTATTGTAGCCCTAGATAACATAGAGCAGTATAGCATGACTTCCAGAGGGAGCACAACATCTGTCTCTGCCATTAGCCTGATAATGAGGGCGGGGGAATCTGCAGTGTGAGGCAGGCGGAGTATTAGCTCAGTCTGACGCTTCATTGTAGCATTCTAACATTTTACCATTTAACCTTTAACGCATTAGGGGACTATTGGTTCAACGTTTTAAAGGTAAAAATGCTCTTTGTCTTCAGAAGAAGGGATCAAAAAAGAGGAAGTGTTTAGGTCTGGACGTAACTGAAGAGTAAAGGAAAGGTCCATAGGGAGCCATGAATCCATTTCAGTGCTAGTCTATCAGCTGAAGGGTAGTTGGTCTGCCCATATGCCCTAACCAATCTGCTCCTCAATGACTTCTGAAGTCTCTGGAAGTTGTTTTAGATGATAACGATGAAACTTTAATTGTATTTGTCTGGTAGCTTATAAAAAGAATTGTTCACGCACAAAACACTATGGTCAGGGCACTTGGGAATTTGATGAAATAGAAAAATAGCACAAAGAGCACTAAGGAAATAAGCCTCTTGCATTCAATTGAACACACACACGCACACACACACACACACACACACACACACACACACACACACACACACACACACACACACACACACACACACACACACACACACACACACACACACACACACACACACATTTAAACACACACACAAACACTCTCACACTTGACGCATGCAAGCTCACAAAAAAACTCAATCACGCACACATACACACACACACCAGATACACACACACAAACACACAAACACTGATCTAATCTAGACTGGCATACCCTGACATGCCCGTTTCTGTTGCCCCTGAGTATACAGGGTGTGTGTTTGTGTGTGTTTCTGTTCCATATTAAACACACTTTGAATGCAACACCTTTAATTATTTACCCCCCACACACACACACACACACACACACACAAAACAGTCTATTACAGCATGAGATTTCAATATTTCAATTAAATTCAATTAGATTGTATAGCCCTTAATCACTGTTACAGTCTCAAAGGGCTTAACAGGCCATATATTTATATAATATAATTTGAATTTAATTTGAATATAAAAGCTTTGCAAAGAACATCTGCATGTGTGCGCGCGCGCGTGCGTGTGTGTGTGTGTATATGTGTTTGTGTGTGTTACTGATGTTTGTGTGCTAGCACAAACATGCACATCATGAGGACATGATGGTTGCAACTGGCACAACAGGGCCCACTGGCAACCGAACCGGCCCTCGAATCACGTTGGTGGACAAGGGGTGACTGTGTGTGTGTGTGTGTGTGTGTGTGTATGATTATTATTTGTGACATGATTGGTCAATTGAGCCAATCTAGATCCAGTATGTGTATGCATTTGCATAATGCGCAGTTGCCACGATTGTATTGATCTATTCCTGCAGAATACAATATATATCTACTTATTATTCAACACGGAACGAGAGGGTGAAATACGAATGCATTTGAAATTATATTCTTGATTAATTCTAAACAAATATAGCAACGCTTTTATTTAGAAAACAAACGATAAATTTGATTTCAGCTCAACCGTAGAGAGCTCATTCAGTCCTATTGGTTGCTCTCCTTCTGAAGGATGGGACGCTGTGTCATGGAGATCGAATTCAAATCATATTTTATGTAGTTAATGCTGTGAATGTGAAGGTTTATCAGTAGAGAAAACAGAAGTGGGAAGTTGTTATTTGTTCACTCTCTCATCATGTCAGACTCTTCCTCTCTGTGAATGACTAGAGACTACATATCTCTGTTAGGTATTCAGGTGGACATATGTATGCAGTGTATATATGTATGTATTGCCTGCTGTATCCTCTCCCGTATCGGAATTAACCGTCTAACCTCTACCTGCTCTTCAATGACCTGTATCTGAATTAACTGTCTAACCCCTACAGCTCTTTAATGATATGGTTGAGAAGTCAAAATTAAACCCCTACATACCTCTATATAGTTGAAGTCCATTTTACAGTAAGCCTGCTACATTTCTTTGGTTATGAATGTACGAAAGCTCAATGGATTCTTTTTGCCAAATGAGGCCAAATAAATGGAATTTACACATTCCCACGTATTAAAGGACTTGATTGTTGCACGTTCCAACCATTTAGGAAATGTTGTGAATTAAAGCCGTGGCATTTACGCTAACCACTCACTACTTATCCACTCAAGCAGGGGATTAAAAACACAGTTTACATTCTGGCGTGTAACTCAACCTGTGCTTCAAGATGGCAGCTCTTAAAGTTCTGACACTAATCACTTTCAAGTGATTCATGGCTGCTAATGCCCATTCCGTGTGTTGGTGTGTGGGAAGCGTGGGCCAATCAGAACAAAGAAAACATCAGCCGGTTGAATACGATGGGCTGCTAAACCGGAGGGTCACGTGGCGACAGAGCTCGTTCGTATGTTTGGTGTTACATTATAAAGATGTACAGACTACAGACATGTATACATGCACACGCGAATGCACGCAAACACACACACGCGCACACACACGCACACACATACACACACAAACGGATTACAACAATAGTACACACATGTATATTACATTTGTTACATCCGTGCACACACACATACACACACACACACAAGCACACACATCTACTCAAATACACAGATGTATTCAAACACACACACACACACACACACACACACACACACACACACACACACACACACACACACACACACACACACACTTGGATGAATTGTGTTCCAGAGTTGTTTCTTATCAGCCATGGTCCAGGCGACTAATAAAAGGACTTTAAAGTAAAAGTGATTCAGCAACTCAAAAATGATTAATCTTTACCACATCCACATCCAGGGCCACATCAACAACAATGACCTCCTTCCCTGATCCAGAACCCTGTGGTTCTGTCTGGAGAATCACCAAGCCACCAGATGCTCTGCTCTCTTCAGAGCCCGTTTTATAGCACCAGAGAGCTGAAGGGGCTCGTTAACCAGTGGAGGATGATGGGGGGTGGAGGGAGTTGTGGGTAATCCAGTCTTTAAAGGGGGTGTTAACCAGCCTGTGAGTAGTTGAAGTTGGATCAAACCGCCTGTCTTGAATTGGAGGTTGGAGTTGGAGAAAGTCTTCTGGTTCTGAATTTGAGAGAAGGCAGGAACTGAAACAGGGAAATTGAGGTTTAAGTGTTGATGGCCAGAGGTTTGAAACCGCTAGTATGGATGAAAACCCTTGACCTGAAAACAATATTGCATTTAGCCGGCCAATTGTAGTTTGGAACATAGCCCTAGGGTCGTCTCTCTCACTCTCTCTCTCTCTCTCTCTCCCCCCGAAACAAACATAGCAGCTGTAAACGAGGTCAGACAGTCTCAAAACCAGACTCTCACTCTGATCACTGAGTCTGGGGTTGAGTTCACGGTGGGGGTCCACTGCCAATGTCTCCCAGCATCTGTCTGTGTCCTGCGGTTTGGACAGCCGGAGAACACCATGATCCTTAGATGACTCTTAGTGCAGCAGATAAAAACACTGGGCCACCATCATGATGGATTTCCTAACCTTTGTTTGGGGACAGCATAGTCTCGTGGTAAAGGTGTTTCCCAGCTGAAAGGTTGTACCTCTGAACCCTAACACTACTTTAATGCATGTCTTTAAAAAAGCTGCTCTGGATAAAAATGTCGACTAGATAATAAAAAATAACCCATAGTTTGCTCATTTTATGCAAGCATTATACTGCATGTCTGCTCATTCAGCACCCATCACACTCTCACCCATCCCTGGAAGGAGGAAGCCCTCCTCTGTTTTCCTTCTCGAGGTTTTCCGCCCACTGGGTTCACAGAGTTTTTCCTTTCAGTCCTCAGAGTATCTGCGTAAGTGAGGGGGTGTCTGTTGATGTGTGCCTTTGAAGCCCTGTGAGGCTGTGACTGTGATTAAGGGCTGGACTAATACAGTTGACTCGACGTGTTAATCCTCCGAGGTTTGTGCTGCGTGTTTGTGCGTTGAGGCGCTCGGCTCCGTCTGTCACAGAATGGGCTGTCAGACTTGACGGAGAAGGGGGATGACGTGACTGGTGTAGTCGTCCTTAAACATCTGAATTTTACCATTTTACCAGGGAGTGAATATATAACAAGAATTGATCTAATGACAGGCGTCCTGTTCATTATTAACGCATATATTGATAATTGATATATATGACCAAAGTCTATATACAATAGACTTTGATTTATAACACATTCAAATATTAAAAATGTAAAAAGTAGACAAAACTAGACTAATTTAGATTGAGCTGGGCAGCTCCCAGTGTCCAGCAGTAGAAGACTGCGGTTGTACTGGGCACTTCCGGAAGTCCACCAGTAGAAGACTGGTTGTACTGGGCAGCTCCCAGTTTCCACCAGTAGAAGACTGTGGCTTTACTTGGCACCACCCTGTGTAAACCAGTAGAAGACTGTGGTTGTACTGAAGGTGGACCCTGAGCCATAACCTCTGACCTTGTGTTCCAGATGACGGACCCTACGGGAAGAATAAAGACCTCACTGGACCCGACCACGTCCTGAGCTCCAGACGACACAGCATCCCAGGTAAAAACTACCTGTCTGTCTGTGTGTCCGTCTGTCCTCCTGTCGGACTACCCGTCTGTCTTCATGTCTGTCTTTGTGTATGTGTGGGTGGGTGTGTTTGTCTGCCTGTCTGTATGTCAGCCAGTCTGTATATCTGTTCATTTGACCGTCTGTCTGCCTGCCTGCCGCCCTGCCAAGCAACATGAGAAGACGTTAATTGTTCAGTTAATGATGCAGAAGAGCCGGACCGTTAACTGGCCAATCACAAACTACTTTTCATGGCAGCTGGTTCTCTTGGTGTATCCTCCCCAGCGCTGTTTTCTCCTTCTCTATTCCTCTGGCGCCATATCTCACTCTTTCCCCCTCTTTTCTTCTCTCTGCCTCTCTCCCTTTGTGTTCTGGCCTACAGATCACCGTCTGCAGATCCTGCTTTTGTGCCTCTCTCTCTCTCTCTCTCTCTCTCTCTCTCTCTCTCTCTCTCTCTCTCTCTCTCTCTCTCTCTCTCTCTCTCTCTCTCTCTCTCTCTCTCTCTCTCTCTCTCTCTCTCTCTCTCTCTCTCTCTCTCTCTCTCTCTCTCTCTCTCTCTCTCTCTCTCTCTCTCTCTCTCTCTCTCTCTCTCTCTCTCTCTCTCTCTCTCTCTCTCTCTCTCTCTCTCTCTCTCACACTGCCCTCGTTTCAGTTTCCTTTCTCTTCCTGATCGCCTTCTCCTCCCTATTTTCTCCCCCTCTTTTATCCTGCTTTCTAACATGTTCTTCATCCAGCTAGGGATTTCCTGTGAACAGGTTTGTTCCGGTTACAATAATAGTATGTAACCGGTTGTGTGCGGTTCTCCTCCTAATCCTCAATGGAGGTCCCAAATACTCGTTGAGACACTGTCAGTGGCTGAAAACCAGCTACATAAAAGTCAATGAAAACATTTATCTGCGTGAGTGTGTCTGTGTGTGCGTGTTTGTCTATGTCTGTCTGTGTGCATGCATGCGTGTATGTGAGAGATCATTCAACAGGATTGTTTAATAATTAACAGGCTGATAATCATGTCCTCTCTCTCAGTCGATTAGCCCTGCATTGTTAGTATTGATTTTAAGGTCTCATCTGCTACTCATTTAACATGGCTGGATATTTCTGCTGCATATTTCATTGAATGTTTCTGATATGTGGATTTGTGTGTCTGTGTGTGTGTGTAAGTGCATATTTATGTGTATGTAGGTGTGTGTGTGTGTGTGTGTGATTGTGTGAATAACTGCATAGATATTTGTATGGATGTATGTAACTTTGTATTTGTGTGTGTGTGTGTGTGTGTGTGTGTGTGTGTGTGTGTGTGTGTGTGTGTGTGTGTGTGTGTGTGTGTGTTTGTGTTAGAAGCGGTGCGTGGGGTGACCATGGTGGAGCTGGTGAAGAGGGAGGGCAGCACGCTGGGGCTCACAATCTCAGGAGGGACTGACAAGGAGGGGAAACCCCGGGTATCCAACCTGCGGCCAGGGGGGCTCGCTGCCAGGTGGGCCGCTGCACACTCGCACACACACACACACACACACCCATACACACACAGATACACACTCACACACACAAATACGCAGACACACACAAACACATATATATACACACACATATATGCACAGGGCTCCAGACTGCGACCAAATGGTCGCATTTTGCGACCAAAATGTGAGATTGTGCGACTGAATTTTACAACACCTAACCCTTTTTTATTTTATTTCTTTACACGTTAAACGGGGAAGGGCCGCGTCAATGAATCCGGAATCTGTAGCAGGCCAATGATTGTGAGAAGGATTGGGAATGCCACTAATGCCGCTTTTCCACTGCATGGTACCAGCTCGACACGACTCGACTCGACTCAGCTCGCATTTTTTGCGTTTCCACCGCGAAAACATGGTATCTGGTACCTGAAGTGGCTGCTTTTTCTAGTACCGCCTCGCTCTAGGTTCCAAGCGGCTGAGCCGATGCTAAAAGGTGACGTCGGCAGACGGCCGGCCACTGATTGGCCAGAGAGTGTGACGAAGTCACAAGAGCGACATGGCAACCATGCTGGTAACAGCCATAGCAGCGGCGCAGCCAACATATTCCACTTCTTCAACTTCTTCAACATGCCAGCTAATAATACGAACACGAATACCATCGCATCGATGTCCTCCATTGTTGTTATGTGGGGTTTGTCCATGTGTGGGTTGCGTAGGTGTTGTTTGCGTCGCGTACAAAAATACGTCACGGCCCTTTCGCGCAGCCGACCCCGCCCACGTCCAGGAGGTACTATTTGCGGTGGAAAAGGACCCGTGCTGCTACCGTGTCGAGTCGTGTCGTGTCGAGTCGTGTCGTGTCGAGCTACATGTGCGGTGGAAAAGCGGCATAACAGTGGCTAATGTGTGGAGGGGGAGGGTCGTAGAGATTCAATATCGAGCGTAAACGTCTCTGTGAGCAGACTATTGACTCGTTCTTCCGACCTGCGGCTAGTGTGCCGTTGCCAGAGTCCTGCATGGGTCTTATTTTGCAAACCCGCACCCGCCCACAATACTTAAAACCGCATCCGACCCGTGTTCCGACAGTAGCGCGAATTACATTCCGCACCCGACCGCTACAAATTGATATCGACACGGTACCGACCCGCACCCGAAGGAAAATTAGATGGTATATCCAGCACCGGAGAAGTCTCGCTCGCAATCGCACAACCCGCGTCCGACCCGCGCTGTTCAGGCGTCCGACCCGACCCGCGTCTGACACAGTACATTCTTTTTAACCCGTTTCATCCAAATTGTTCGGGTCACCCGAACCCGGTCAGAACTTCATGTGCGATAAAGGGCTTTTCACACGGGAGGCGTTTGTCGCGCCTGCTGCATTCTCAATAGAGAGGCGAGCGGGCAGAGAGGAGGCCCAGCTTACCTGACAAGTGGGCGGCGGGCGCACTCCCGTGAAACTGTTGCTTCGATGATCGTCGAACGCATGCGCGCACACATGGAAACAGTTGGAATAGATGAGAATCACAATAAAATGTGACACTGAATTTGAAACCACACATTGTAATTTCTGCATCTATTATCAAAACATGTGTTAGAAATACAGTGAAAATAAAAATGAGAAAACCACATTGGCATGTTGACTTACGGTGTGTGCCCCTAAAATTTCTGGTGCCCCTAAAATGTAGGGGGCCACAGTGCTCCTAGTGAACAAAAGTTTTGAGCCCTGATGCAGTTACACAAACAAACACACACACCCACACACACACCAACACACACAAACACACACACACATTACACAAAAGGTTCTTAAAGGTGGGTCTAGTAACTCCACATGTGGCTCACGGCATCACTAAGTTATGGAAGCCCTGGTCAAGAGACCCCAATGTTAGCTAAATGTTAACCGTAGCTTACATATTAGCATATTAGCTACATACCTAGAGTTATTTATTTTCGACATATTTTTTCGTTTTTGTGAAGTAACCATGTTGTTCTCCCTCACCAATGCAGGAGTGACCAGCTAAATGTGGGGGACTACATCAAATCGGTGAACGGTATTAACCTGACGAAGCTACGCCACGAAGAGATCATTAGCTTACTGAAGAATGTCGGAGAGAGAGTACTGCTGGAGGTAGAATATGAACTGCCCCCTACAGGTAAACACTGGTACTGCATTTATAGTGCTTAAACTCTATCATAGAGCTGGCGATTAATTCCTTTTGCTAGGTGGTACCTGATGCCTTTCCGCAAGACGTTAATTTACCCATAATGGGAATGATCAGTCATCTCTTATGAGGATATAATGTTTTGAAGGAACTAAACGTTGTCATATATGTGATCCAAAGTGCATTATATAAACACAAATGTGTTTAAAAGGAATTTCTAAAGGTTATTTACTGCATAATGAGAAATTTAATAACTACACTTCCCAGAAACCTTTGAGGTTGTACAGGCTCCAGTTAGCTCGGTAGCCAGAACAGTCCCTCGTAGCTGCACTCATTTTCCAGCAGTGGTGTTGGTAAATAAATAATAGAATATAACGATAAGAATAGAATAGAAAGAAAGTGAGTATAAAGAGAAGATCAATTGTATTCAAATGTGGCCCAAGCTGTTTATCTGTTTATCATCAACGTGTGTGGGACTATCCAGCTCAATACGTACAGTGTTGGTGACAATATTTACAGATAGACTCATTATACAAAATGGCAACAGATTTACCAAAAAGAGGATAGCCAACAAAAAGGAAAGAAACAAAATAACAAAAGTGTGTGGGTGGCAGATAAAGTTACGTCATTACGCCTTCCTAAATTTAGAGTTCAGTCGTGTTTGAAGTGTTGAACAGCCGTAATCGGGTGGTTTGTAGCAGAGTAAAGAGTTGCAGGTGACAAAAAGTTCACTAGGGGGCAACGTTAAACACAAAATGTAATCAGGCTCCATTGTGTTGCTGAATGAAGTTGTGCTTTTGTTGCCTCAATTGATCTGCCTCCCATGGCTCTGTCTTTCACACCTCATTAATACCTTATTCATTTTCAACACCCTTCTCTTTTTCTATCTGACCTCATCGCCTCTCCTCTCTCTTCCTCTCTGTCCTGCTCTCTCTCCTTTGCTCTCCCTTCCCCATCTCTCTCGCTCGCCCTCTGTCCCTCCCTCATCTACTCTCTCTCCCTCTCTAACACCCCTCTACTCCTCCCTATCTCTCTTTCTCTGTCCTCCCTCCTTCTCTTCTTCACCCAACCCCCCTCTGTCTCTCTCTCTCTCCCCATCCCTCCCTCCAATCCTTGCTCTCTCTGTATCTCCCTTTCACCCCCCCCCCCCCCCCTCCCCTCACTCCCTGCCTCCCCCTATCTCTCTCCACATTTCGCTCGCTTCCTCTCCCTCTATCTCTCTCCCAGCCCCAGACAGTTCTACGGGGCTGATCTCCAAGACGATAGACATCTGTTTAAATAAGGAAGGGAACAGCTTTGGATTGGTCCTCAGAGGTTAGAACAATGTGCTGCTTCAGACTCATGTTCCCATGATGCCTTTCAATTTGGATGACACTTGATTGTGGGAAAACAGTCATACCGGACGTTGTTTTGCTTTTTTTCTGAAGGTGGTTCCCATGATGACTGGCATAAGTCCCGCCCCCTTGTGGTGACCTATGTAAGGCCAGGAGGCCCAGCAGACAGGTGATCACACACAAACACACACTCAACACTCGAAACAACTCTTCTTATGCATACTTTTTCTTAATATATTTTTTGTGTGCCTGGTTTATACGTGTGTGCCTGGTTGTATGTGTGTTTGTGTCTCTATCTATTTTTTTTGTATCTGTGTGTGTGTGTGTGTGTGTGTGTGTGTGTGTGTGTGTGTGTGTGTGTGTGTGTGTGTGTGTGTGTGTGTGTGTGTGTGTGTCAGAGAGGGGACCCTGCGTCCTGGGGACCGTCTGCTGAACGTGGACGGGGTCCCGCTCCACACCTCCTCCCACTGTGAGGCCCTCAGCTTCCTGTCCCAGTGCGGTCATGAGGCGCTCTTCCAGATAGAGTACGATGTCGCCATCATGGGTGAGCACTCAGTACTGCCTCCAGCTCCACGGGGAATCACCCCCCATCCCCCGCAGTGTTAATGCATTGATCAGTCGGAACCGAACCCCTGACTCTGGCAGTGGTAATGCCTTGATCTACCAGTCGGAACCGAACCCCTAACCTTGGCTGTGGTAATGCCTTGATCTACCAGTGGGAATCAAACCCCTAACCTTGGCTATGGTAATGCCTTGATCTACCAGTGGGAATCAAACCCCTGACTCTGGCAGAATTCATAATATTAATAATACTAATAATATGTTTGTTTGTATAGCACTTTTCCAAAGCAGGTTACAAAGTTATTTAAAGGTCAACAGAATAAAAACACCTAGCTAGAATGTGACAGCCAGTGCATACAAATACCATACAAATACCATACAAATACTACAGTATGTATAGGATAAAACCATAACACAGTGAAAGCCATTTTGTAAAGTTGCTTCTTAAGGAGCAATATACAATGGGGACGGACTCGGCTAGCCTGATCTCCTAATGCCATGCGCTACCAGTGGGACTTCAAAACCCTCACCCTGGCAGTTTTACTGCCTCGCTCTATCAATGGGAATCCCAACCCTAACCTTTTAAAAACACCCGATCCTGCTAATATAGACAAGGGGTGTCTATATGCTGTGTGTAGGGTATTGCATTGTTGTTTCTACCGTGATAATAAATAATAAATATTTACACATTCACCTTCTCTACCAATCAGACACTGTGAACAATGCCTCCGGTCCGCTATTGGTTGAGATTGCCAAATCGCTCGGGGCAACGCTGGGCATCACGCTGACATCAGCCACTCACAGAAACAAGCAGGTCATCATCATCGACCGCATCAAGCCTGCCAGCGTGGTGGACAGGTAGGCCTACCCAGAGCAAGGTTACTGTCCACATGTTAGGTCAGTCGGTCCATATTTGTAGGTCATAAAAAAATTATATAATCACGTTGTTTTACGCTTTAACATAGCAAAGCCAGCGGCTACAGATGTAGCAGGGCGTTATTATTTAATTTACTTAGTATAGGACGCAAGTCTGCATTTAGCACAGAAACTGAATTTTGCGTCTGTCCAAATACGTTGATGACTGCTTTGGGTAATATTGCGTAGGTAAGGTTAATCTATGTGTTCAAGGAACATAACTCACTTATGAGTGAATCCACAATTGATTTATTTTAGATTGCAGAGGAAATAAGAAGCATATTTTCATCGATACAGCACAAGAAAGAAGCCATGTAAACAGCAAGGGTCCCAGCTTTGATCCCTGGGGAACCTCAATATTAACACTACATTGTTTTTATAGAAATACTCCTGAAATGCCTGGTACAATCCATTGCTCGATGTACATGTAAACAAGAAAACTAAATATTCCCAATAGCCATGGTTGGTGAGAGTAGTAAAAACGTTTTAGTCAGTAACTGTATGAAAAATTGAGGAAAATAAGATGGAAGATAAATGGTGTTATGGCAGCAGAGCCTGAAGTGGTAGAGATGGAGGGAGACTCTTCACTCCTACCTGCTCAAGATGAACTGCGTGCTGCCTTGTATTGGTCGGCATTGCGGAGTGTGGATGCATTTAACAAGTGAAGTGCTCTGTCTCTGAGTGACGCTATATGGGAGGAAAGTACATTTGAGTGGAGCCAGCATGGTTCTGCGAGAGCGACCAAGAGAAGATTGATGAGAAAGAGCCAGTTTAAGTGTTCTTGAATGAAATGAGATATAGAGGTGTGTATAATCTATAAACCCAACCATCCATATCTAGGAACACATATTTCCAAAAGGAAAGACACACAGAGAGGAGATCTTTGTAACGGTGGACATATAGATACCTACATAGAATAGAACAGAATTCCATATAGTAAAATAGAATGTCTATGGTGTCTCCGAGCTGTAGAACATAATATAGTAGAATAAAATAGAATAGAGTAGAATACAGAGGAAAATGAATGGGAAGTGTCTCAAAGGTGTAGAGTAGAATCAAGTATAACATCATTTAATCAGGTAGAATACAGAGGAACGTGAATGAATTGCATCTCCCAGGTAGACTAGAATACAGTTAATAGACTATAACCCAGTAGAATACGGTCGACCATTGAAGGTGTGCTGTGTAGAGTACACTACAGTATGGACTATAACCCAGTAGAATACAGAGGAACATGAACGTATGCTGTCCCACAGGTGTAGAGTAGAATACAGTATGGACTATAACCCAGTAGAGTACGGAGGACCATTGAAGGCGTGCTGTGTCCCAGGTGTAGAGTAGAATACAGTATGGACTATAACCCAGTAGAGTACGGAGGACCATTGAAGGCGCGCTGTGTCCCAGGTGCGGGGCGCTCCACGTGGGGGACCACCTGCTGTCCATCGATGGGACGTCTACAGAGCACTGCTCTGTGCTGGAGGCCACCCAGCTGCTGGCCTCCACCTCTGAGCTGGTCAAACTGGAGGTGCTCCCCGCCCACCACTCCCGCCTCGCCGGGAAACACAACGACACTGGTGGGTGTGTGCGTGTGCGCGCGCACGTGTGTGTGTGTGTGTGTGTGTGTGTGTGTGTGTGTGTGTGTGTGTGTGTGTGTGTGTGTGTGTGTGTGTGTGTGTGTGTGTGTGTGTGTGTGGATCATTGCAGAATATCATATTAAAACTATAACTATCTTATTTAATAATTATCTAAAAAAAACACTGATTATCCATCGTTATCTGGACTTTGCAGTGGGGAATATAGACATGATATTTTAGCCAATGTTTTATGAGTGACGTGCGGACAACAACGTTGGCAAGGATGGCATCAATATCTGCTTTTGTGGGTGGATGCTGGTCCACATTTATACTGCGCGGTCTGTGTATGTGTGTGTGTGTGTGTGTGTGTGTGTGTGTGTGTGTTCGGTGTGTGTGTGAGTGTGCATGTTTCCTTTGTTGTTGAGTGAGAGATGAGAGAGAGCAGCAGGAAGAGCCAACTCCAGCAACATTCTTCTAATCCTGGTTTTATGTTCTCAGAGCATGACGAGCGTACACACGTTAAACACACACCTAACCACAGTAAACACAACACACGCTAAACAAACAGCAAAAACACACAAAACACACGCACAGCGTGCTTACACAACACACTCAAATCTCAAAGATCACACATACCCAGCATACACACATCACATATTAAGTATCTAGCGAAGAGCTACTTATATGCATGCACACACACACACACACACACACACACACACACACACACACACACACACACACACACATTTTGTATTTCAGAATATTGCAGTTTTGAGGCTGGTTAAGAAGGATGAGAACATCGGATTAGAGAGAGAGAGAGATCGAGAGAGAGATCGAGAGAGCGAGAGCGAGAGCGAGAGAGAGAGAGAGAGGGAGGGAAATTAGAGAGTGTGAGTGGATAAGAGTGCAGTGTCGAACTGAGGAGAGAGGGAGGAGGAGGAGGTAGAGGAAGGGATTGAGGAAGGGAAAATGTTAAGGCGGGTTTGGAGCTGCTAGTCTGAAAAGGATGGATGAAAGAGAGAAAGGAGGAGAGAGAGAGTGAGAGAGAGAAAACCGAGAGCGAGAAGAGGATGACAGGTAGTTGTAGTCTCTTTAAAGCCAAAATAGCTTCCAGCTCTTCCTCCTTTATCCTGTCCTGTCTTCCTTTCACTCTCATTTCACCCCCCTCTCAACTTCTCCTCCCCTTCATTGCCACAGAAAGATGATAAATTATTAATTAATGAATACATTTACTGTCCGATTCATTTATTTGGTTATGAAGAAATGTGTGTGTCTGTGGATTTTAATTGATCAATGACTCACAGATCGGGATTGGAAGTTTATATTTAACTTTTACTTGTATAGAGAGTGGCGAAGTTTCGCCCCTTACGGTAGACCCCATGGGCCTATGAGATTGTAAAATATGAATGATTTTCAATGGAGAGAAAGTAATTATTTACTGGACCCAGTCATTATATGCGCTGGATTACACATATGTTGTTTGTGGATTTAAATGATAATTTTTCATGCAAAGAAAACTAAAATATTTCACAAAGAAGTTTGATAATGTTAGGTTTTGTGTGAGGCCGAGTTGTGAACTACAGCTCTTCGCTGCGCTAGGGTTAGGGTTAGGGTTGGAACTCCGGTACAGACATGGCGATCTCCCTGCTCCACTTCACCGCTTTTCTCCAAAGGGAGGATAGCATTGAAAGAGGTGAAAACCATTATGAATCGGGGCATGTGGAGAGTTTCAGTTATGCCGATGGGGAGAATGTCGGTCTTGTCCACGCCAGTCGCAGGGAGCGTGACGTCACATACGAGACATGTAGTCTTTCTTTCTCATTGTGTTTTCTCTACAGCCCTTAACTGAACCACTGCACAATAAACGGTCCACCAGGGCATGTAAAGAATGGGACCATAAAATAATCACTTTCTCTCCATTGAAACCCATTTATTTTCTGTTTTCTTTTGTCTACTGGAAGGGGCGGGACTTCGCACTCTATTACTCCAGGATTAGTAAAAAACGAAAACACATCTGCTTACGTCGTGTGTGTGTGTGTGTGTGTGTGTGTGTGTGTGTGTGTGTGTGTGTGTGTGTGTGTGTGTGTGTGTGTGTGTGTGTGTGTGTGTGTTTTAGTGAAGGTCCAAAAGTCGGACCACCCCCACTCCTGGGATGCCTGTCTGACCTTTGGCCAAACCCCCAACTCCACCCTCTGTAACACAAGCTCCGCCCTCCACAAGTGCTGGAGCGCCTCCAACAACAACACCATCAGCAGCCTGGACTACTGCAAATGTAATCACTGCTTGACGTCATAATGATGTCACAATGACGACATAACGACGGCAGGGTCGTCATGTCCTGATGAAGGCATTATGATGTTGTGGCCATGACATAATGATTCCTGATGGTGCCATGCTGTCATGATGATGTCATGACTCATGATAAGCGCATGATGACATCATAACGTTGACGGAAGTATGTCTTAATGAGGACATGAGGACATGAGACCACGTGGACGACAAAATGGCAAGGGTGTCATTGTTACGGCATGATTATGTCATGAGGATATTGTCATGAGGATGTCATTATGTGTACCATCAGATCTCCAACGAAATCAAGATACAAAGATCACTGGATAAAGCTGTGAGCGAGCATACTAATGCTAAAAGAGATCACCTTTAGCATTAGGAAGCTAACACAGTGAATGTGACGTTGCAGAACTGCACCAAAAGGCACCCAAATCTGACTAATCTTATGAAAGGGAAAGCATACAGACATAGCATAACCACGGCATCAACACAACACAGTGAAAGGGTGAATTTATATGATAGCTATTTTCTACATCTAATCTTTTAAATTTTTTCCATCAGTGATGTCTTATTTCTGCAGCTGTCTATTGATATGCTTTGATGAAAGGCTATTTTTACTCATTCAGCAGTTTAGGCATATATTAATAATGTCCTGGTTCCACAAACGGTGCTGTTCATCAAAGTATTTTCATAATTTTCAACAGCCTCTCCCTCTCCCAATATCCCACTTACTTACTCTCTCTCTCTCCTCCTTCCCTCGATCTCTCTCTCTCCCTCTCTCCCTCTCTCTCTCTCTCTCTCTCTAGCTCTGGTCTCTGCTAGTTTCTCTCCAAGCTCGACCTCCACGTCCGGCCCCAGCAGTCAGAGCTCCAGCACACTGCCCAGGACTACAGTTCCCATGAGCCCCCGAAACTCGCTGCTGAAACGACGACAGAGGAAGAAGGAGCACAAGAGCTCCTGTAAGCCCAACGCTCACTCAAACCCTATTATAAGGATTATTTCTACCTTATAATGATGTGATGCATAGTATTGTTTTATAAGTTATGTATATGAAACATAAACAACTGATATTAAAGGTACTCATATAAGTATTAGTAGTACTGCTATTTTTACGAATACATTTATTCATAAAATTGTACTGTGTGTGTGTGTGTGTGTGTGTGTCTCTCTCTCTCTCTCTATTCATCTCCCATGTTCTCCCCCTCCCTCTCCCCCTCCAGTGTCCCTGGCCTCCAGCTCGGTGGGCCCGGGGGGGCAGGTGGTCCACGTGGAGACGGGGGAGGTGGTCCTGATGGGGGACCCCCTCAACGGCTTCGGGGTCCAGCTGCAGGGGGGCATCTTCGCTACGGAAACGCTCTCGGCCCCCCCGCTCATACGCTTCATAGAGCCAGACAGCCCCGCGGAGAGGTACACACAACCTCACACACACACACACACACACACACACACACACACAGGTGCAGACGCACTCATACTCTATTTACACACAAATGTACGCACACACACAAACACACACACACACACTCTCACACAATGAACGACACTGCAGGGAGAATATTGACAGAGCTCTGATGGTTATCTTATCCTTGTGAATTATACAAGGACAATTAAACCAGCTGTGTGCAGGTGTTTGTGTGTGCAGGTGTTTGTGTGTGAATGTGTGTTTGTGTGCTGCGTATAATGTAATGGGAAGTGTGTGTGGGCAATCTGTGTCCTAACGAGAATGATGTGTAGGATGCATCTGTTTTTTTTGTGTAATATATAATGAAGAGTGCATGCATGTTTTAAGTGTGCATGTGTCTCTGCACGCATGTGTATGTGTGCATGTGTTTCACTGCTTTAGCCGTGGTCCAAAGTGTTGTGTGTGTGTGTGTGTGTGTGTGTGTGTGTGTTGGTCTCATAGTGTTAGCCGCGGTGCTAAGTGCTGTGTCTCTGTAGCCTGCAGCTGCACTCTGTCCTCCATTAGTGCCCACGCTAACAACGCTAATTAGTTTCTCCCACACGATGGTGTAGGGTGTGGGGGGGGGGGGTGAGCAGCCTCCTGATGGAATTTAAATAAGCCCCTTAACTCTTCCCCAACCCCCCCATCCGCACGCGCACACACACTTTTACCCTGGCTTCCCCAAATACCAGATACTGCTCTCTAAACTCACTCAGACACAGTTGTTCTGAAAAGAGGTGCTGCTTAGTGCATTAACACTGCAGGATAGATGGATAGCGAGAGAGAGTGATTGGAGACGGAGAGGAATATAGTAAGAAAGAGATGTTAAAAAGAGAGAGAGAGGGAGCGACAGACAGACAGGGAGAGAGAGTGCGATAGAGAGAACCACAGAGAGACAGAAAGACAGAGGGAGAGAGAGAGAGGTCCACTTCATCTACAGATCATAATGATGAAGTCTGACAAGACATTAATGCAGCCCCATCAACCCATTAACTCACACACAAGCGGAGGTGTGTGTGTGTCTGTGTGTGTGTGTGTGTGTGTGTTTAATTTGGAACAAAAACACACACACGCAGTTTACTCATTGGCAAAAGAAACGTGCATGTCAGAGTATGCCAGTTTAGATTAGATCAGTGTTAGTGTTAGTGTTAGTGTGTGTGTGTGTGTGTGCAACATGGTCTCACAGGAATCCGTGAAATGACTCCGGTCGGACGCTTAACTCGAAATCCGTGGCCACATCACGGAAACACGCCGATATCCGTGTGTGAGCCACGGAATAACAGTGTCATTTACTTGCATTGGAGCAAATTCCGTGGCCACATCACAGACAATTGAAGTGATTCCGTCAGACCACCACGGATTTTGAGTTAAGCCCCCGCTGTGGTCAAATGTGGCACACACACAGATTGAAACGGGAGCACACACACAGATTGAAACGGGAATCTGTGTGTATCATTGTCATTGTCATTTACTTGCATTGGAGCAACTTCCGTGGACACAACAAGGACAATTTAAGTGTTTCAGTGAGACCACCCCGGGTTTTGAGTTAAGCCCCCGTGGTCGACTCGCTCGTTGAAACGGGGATCCGTGTGTGAGCCACGGAACAGCAGCATCATTAACTTGCATTGGAGCGAATTCCGTGGCCACATCACGGAAATCGGCGTGTTTCCGTGATGTGTCCACGGATTTCGAGTTATTCGTCCGTAGTCATTTCACGGATTCCTGTGAGACCAGGTTGGGGTGTGTGTGTGTGTGTGTGTGTGTGTGTGTGTGTGTGTGTGTGTGTGTGTGTGTGTGTGTGTGTGTGTGTGTGTGTGTGTGTGTGTGTGTGTGTGTGTGTGTGTGTGTGTGTGTGTGTGTGTGTGTGTGTGTGTGTGTGTGTGTGTGTGTGTGTGGCGTATGAACAAGAATAATCAAAGGAGAAATAAGTAACCTGTGGTGATATCTTTCAGAAAATACATGTCTTAATGAATGTAATGGAAAGATATTAACTATAGTACAAACATTATTAAAAGGCCCCTAGGAGAGAGGGAGAGACCCTATAGAGATGTACATTAGATTTACCTTTGTGACATCAGGAGCGGGAGGTTCGACCCAGATGTATGATGGATTGATCTCCCCATCATACATGTGGGTGGACACATGTGATGTTACCTGCCAGTCGAACAAGGGGCCTTTTAACCACACAAGACCAACTTTATGTTGTCTTTTGGAGACTAACGAGTACCATGGTTGCACTTCCGGTAGTTGTGGCCTCCTACAGGTGGGGGACCGCCTCCTGTCAATCAACGGGATTGCAACAGAGGACGGAACGTTGGAGGAAGCCAATCAGCTGCTCCGAGACGCGGCACTGACCAATCGGGTGGCCCTGGAGATAGAGTTTGACGTGGCAGGTGGGAGTTGCTTTTCAAACAAAATGGGAAATTCTCAACTGTTCTCTTCCAACACTATTCTTTTTTTTTTTTGTCGACTTCCTCTTTTTCCCTTGTCTTCAACCCACCTTTCCTTCTGAGAAAGAGAAATAGTAAACATGTTCAACTGTTTTAGTTTGATTTAACAAGAGAGAGAGAGAACGAGAGAGACCCCCAGAGTAAGAGAAAGAAAGAGTTGAAAAAAATCAAAAACAATCAAAACAACCAGAAGCAGAGCAATATTATTAAAAGGCTGCCATTTTGGTGCTCCTATTTTATCCTCATGTGTGAGGGTGATTAGTCCTTACAAGCTACTTGTGGCATCACAAGGGACAGTACCTTCTAATGCTAATGCCTGCTCAACGTGCTATGCTTGTGGTGATTTGCTCATGCTAACTCCAATCATTTTACTAGCGGATTTATCAATGCTATACCATTAGTGACGTGCTAATATTAGCTCCAAATGGACATACCAGTAAGCTAGTTGCTAATGCTAGATCTACTGGCTATACCAGTACTTAGGTGCTAATGATGGCTCTTAAGGTTATGCTTGTGGTGATGGGTTGACATGCTAATGCTAAGTCTTACTATACGTCTCTCAGTTGGGGGCCTGATGTTAAGTAGATGCTGCCATCACACTGGAGCCCTGGCTGTCAGCTACATGAAGCTAAACTAAACCCGAGGCTTAAATTAAATACAAGAAAATAAAGGAACAAAGTTGGGAGTTAAATCGCAATGGGTGGAAACATCCAATGAACCAAGATTAGTTTTACCGCACAAATTATGGGGTAAAATGTAGGCACTAGCAGAATTAGTTTTAAAAGCAAATAAAACAAAAACATTTATTTGAAGGGATTAGGCTACCGCTGTGTCTGCATGAGCGGCATCAAAACTAAGTACAAAGCAATAAGTATAACAGAATGTTTCTCCTGTGTCTGTCCATATATCACTTTGTATATATAATGTGTGTATGTAAATGTGTGTTTGTTTGTATAGAGTCTGTGGTGCCTAGCAGCGGTACTTTCCATGTTAAGCTACCCAAGAAAAGAGGAGTGGAGCTGGGCCTCACAATAAGTGGTAAAACACCATACACCACGCACGCACGCGCACACACACACAGAGATACACACACACACACACACACACACAGATACACACACACACACACACACACAGCTATATATACACAACCATAAAACATTAACATTTCAACCCATCCTGCCAACATCTGCAGGCTCTTACTTTGAAAGATGGAGACAGATTCCTGACAAAAACTTTTTTTTTTGTAAATGCAGAGCCATAATTAGGATAGTCAGACAGCATCAGAAGTCTATTAATATGATTCATTTCAGTCAGCATGTTATTTTTATAAACCACACAAACAGCCGAATATTGTCATCCATGTATACCATCCAAAGAAATAAAAGCATGAGCTCAGAGTAGAGAGACCCTTTAAGAAGGGGAGTATTTTAAGTTATGGAGCTATACTATGAACAGGTTGACCGAACGTGGTACACACACTCATGGAAAACTGTCGTATTTTTGCCTTAAAAACTATCTTCAAACAACCAGAACAAAACTTTTATGGTATCATTTATATTTGTTGAATTAACTCAAATCCATTATCTCATTAGGGGGATTTTGGTTGGAAACATTCCATCGACAAAAACCCAAACACCCTCGTTTCGTAATGAGTAGTAGTACCATGGCGTCCCCTAGTGGATGTCTTTGGTAGTTGACTGAGGATCCGTTATAACGGCACGTCAATAGCCCTTCAGTTAAATAAGGGTTGGGTAATGTATTGTATACACCACGGTCCGGGACAGTGCAATATAATAAATATAACAGCGTATAGTACAGCATTTCAATGCAGTATCTAAATAAAAAGTTGCACGCACACACCCCAAAACATGTAGGCCTACTTCCCATTTCTCTCCGAAGTCAGGCTGAGATTCAGGAAGTCCAATATTGAAGAAACAATGACATGTCATTGCTTCAGAACCAAGTTTCCAAATCATTCCGATTTTATCCCCAGGACAAATCAAAGTGACATTCCTGCAACTAAAATAAAATCCTCTACAAACCCAGCAAATCAGAGAAATAAAGTCTGCATTTCTAGGAAAAAATCTAGAGAAAGTTGCTTGGTCTAAGAAATTTCTACAAGCTCAAATGTGGACCAGTATATTGTTGATGGTGCATTGTGTATAATCAAGTGTCATCTAGCAAAACAGACTTGCAGAAGTGGAATATGAAAATTTCCAAAGTATGTTTTAATTAGTGTGTAATCCGATGAAAATAATGGTGACTTTGTTACCTGAAAGAGACCCCTTATATCTGAATAGGGAGCCTGTCCTCTTCCACCGAGCCCACTATTTCTGCGAACCAGTGGCGTAGCTTAGTTGCGTCTGCATAATTGAATTGTACGTCATGAGCGACTTGAGCGACCAAAGCGAACAGAAATATTCGCAGCGAAACTTTGTGACACGTCAAAATCACGGAAACATTATTAGGACCACGTACACTGTATTTGCAACACACTGCCTACTATCAAAAACAAAACATAAATACTCCATTCAGCTGACCACACAACTACATTTCCCAAACAGCACAACTATGGCCTAATCAAAATGGCCAATGGTAACATACTCCTACATGGCATAGCGGCCATAACCAATAATAAAATAACAACTGCTCTTACCCGTTCAGAAGTTAACTCTGCGTGCCTTCTGTTCAGCAAACTTGTTGATAATAGAGGTGAAATCCAATGTCCTTGCTCTTTCATTCTCGATTGAGAGTATGGCCAATACACTCAATCGCTACTGTACCATGGCGCTCCTTAGAGAAGTTTATCAATTTGAGCTTGGAAAATGACCGCTCTGCCGTGGCTACTGTCACTGGTATGGTGAGGTACAGGAAAAACGCTGTGCAAACATTTCGAATTGCGCGCCAGGTCTTTCTTCTCTTTACGTTTTTTAGTACCACTTTTTAGCTTGCAAAACATTGCAATGGTATGGCTTAGCTTTTAACAATATAAGAGTTGGAGATACTAGCTGTGTTCGAAGTCGTTCGCTATACACTCACTCACTATTCCCTATATAGTGTTCATGATATAGTGCACTATATAGGGAACGAACAAACGAGGATTCGGACACTACGCTGAACATTTTTAAACGTCATGTGCGTCAGTAAATGCGCCGGGTATTTGTGTGACGCAGACAGATGGGCCCACATCATGTAAACAATCCGGGCACTCCCGAGGAAAGCTGGAGGTTGGATTGATGTTGAATGTTACATTTCCTTGTTCAAGTTTTTTTTAATTAATTTTGAATGTTACATTTTCTATGTTAGATTCCAAATAAATAGTTGACGTTTCTAAACGAAGACAGAGACTCCATCATTAAATGTATTCGTTTTCGCGATTAATCAGCTTCTTCTTCTCCTTCGGAAAAACACGACCGCATTGCATTGTGGTATACGGGAGTATCATGTAGGGACGTCGTATGTACCATAGATATATATAGAACACGTTCTATATATATCTATGGTATACAAATATATACATATATATATATATGGAATCTATGTACACTCAAAACATCACAGTGATTGGTCGAACAGATTTCCCAGCAGGCCCTATTCTTTTGTAAATGTTGAAACTAAAAGAAAATAAATTAAATAGCCTAAGTTCGATTGTATATACTTTTTTATTCCTGGCCAAAATATCACTACTGTAACCAAATTACATACATTAAGGCAGAGGAAGATAAAATATATAAGCCACCCTGACTGTGATGTTATGAGAGAAGAGAGTCTATATAATGCGGTCAGTTCCTCTCTATATTCACTCCAGACAACTCACGCCCCGTGCCCACTACCTCAGGCCCCCAGGATAGGCGCATACTTCCGCAATCCACCAGTGCTCAGAGGCCAAGCCTGGTATTGCAGCTGTTTAAGCTGGCTGTGGACGGGGGTCCGTCATTTCATGTGGCCCAGAAGTAGATATCGCCGTCCACTCCAATACAAGTGGGGAACAGGATTGTGTCTCCGCAAAAAATGTCTGGATATCAATCAAAGGCTCATAATAACCTTCATGCCATGTCCTAAAAAAATGTAAGTTTTTTCTTTCCTTAACGCCACCTCAAGCGTTTTATTAGCCGTTATCTCGCTGGGGAAGAGGGGTGTGCAGCTGAAAGGAGTCGTAGTGAAGCAAATGGCATCCGAGAGGGCCTAGTTCAGTGCTCCGTTTTTTGGACTGGTTCATCTGCTGCTCAATAACTCTCACGGTCCTCTGCTTGCGATCATTGTGATTCATCATGTATTGATCCATTTATTCAAAAGATCCAAAGACAAAGAAGCGGTGCATTACGGTATCAGTTCTATATTTCTGCATCCGGTACGTCACGGACTAGGTCACGTGTCTTGGCCACATAACGCGGAAGCAAATCGCTCCTGTATGATGCCCTGCGCCACTGAGCAGTTTCCATAGGAATGAATGGGCGGCCATTTTCGGTCTGTGGTCCATCCTTTAATATGTCCATGCACTACCTCCGTCAGTTGTCCGTTGCCCATTGACTTTGAATGGGGACGCGCAATGCATTGTGGATCCGTCCGTTCGTTTGGAGCGTTCGCCACCGTCAGAAAGTTGAAAAATGTTCAACTTTTTCGGCAGCGACGGTTCCGTCATCCAATCAGATCGCGTATGCAAATTTAAGCACTGTGACGCGACTCGGGCTCTGACGATACTGGAAAGCGGGAAAGCGGGTCATCTTGCCTCGCAACAAGCAGGAAGAAGCGGGAAGAACCCGGCGAAGCGATTTGATTGGCTGACGGATGCCTCTGCAAAGACTACTCCCCCATCCGTCAGCCACGCCTTCCCACGTCCGTTGACTGACGGTGCAGTGGGCACGAGGCGTTACGCCCCGTGCCCACTGCACCGTCAGTTGACCGTTGCCCATTGACTTTGAATGGGGACGGACGCGCAATGCATTGTGGATCCGTCCGTTCAGTTGGAGCGTTCGCCACCGTCAGAAAGTTGAAAAATGTTCAACTTTTTCGGCAGCGACGGTTCCGTCATCCAATCAGATCGCGTATGCAAATTTAAGCACTGTGACGCGACTCGGGCTCTGACGATACTGGAAAGCGGGAAAGCGGGTCATCTTGCCTCGCAACAAGCAGGAAGAAGCGGGAAGAACCCGGCGAAGCGATTTGATTGGCTGACGGATGCCTCTGCAAAGACTACTCCCCCATCCGTCAGCCACGCCTTCCCACGTCCGTTGACTGACGGTGCAGTGGGCACGAGGCGTTACGCCTCGTGCCCACTACCTCCGTCCGTTGACTGATCCCCATTGACGCTGAATGGGGACGGACGCGCAATGCATTGTGGATCCGTCCGTTCCGTTGGAGCCTTCAGCTCAGTCAAGAAGTTGCAAAATGTTCAACTTTTTCGGCAGCGACGGATCCGTCATCCAATCAGATCGCGTATGCAAATTTAAGCACTGTGACGCGACTCGGGCTCTGACAATACTGGAAAGCGGGAAAGCGGGTCATCTTGCATCGCAACAAGCAGGAAGTAGCGGGAAGAACCCGGCGAAGCGATTTGATTGGCTGACGGATGCCTCTGCAAAGACTACTCCCCCATCAGTCAGCCACGCCTTCCCACGTCCGTTGACTGACGGAGGTAGTGGGCATGTAGGGTTACGCCCCGTGCCCACTACCTCCGTCCGTTGACTGATCCCCATTGACTTTGAATGGGGACGAACGCGCAATGCATTGTGGATCCGTCCGTGCCGTTGGAGCCTTCGGCTCAGTCAAGAAGTTGACAAATGGGCCCCCCCACGCGGGGGCCCGACGGGCGCTTAGGCGGGGCCCCGCCCCGGAAGCCCCGGCCCAAGCTACGCCCCTGCTGCGAACCTCATTTCGGCTCCAATTTCAAGCACGTATGATATTATGTAGCACTGCCTTGTCTTACATGTAGTGTTTGATATGTATGACCATATTGTGAATTGGTCTATTTGATTTATTCGCAGGGTATAGCAGTCAAATTTTTCATGGTGCGACTACAATTTGTTATTTTCTCACAAAAAAGAATTCACGGCATAATAAGTCCTATTCAGCTCCATGAATTATATGTTAAATTACCTTTTGTCGAAACTATGACCTGTAGTCCTCCAGACCAAAGAACATTTGTAAGATTAATTAATCCATCAGGGATACTCATTACTTGACTTCTCGAGGCAGTCGTAGGCATTGACACAAGCAGGCCAGTAGAGGCCCCCGTAGTCTTTGAAAGGGATGGCTGGACTAACCCTCTGTCTAAATGGCTATGGGCTGGTGGGAGTATTCAGTTGGTTGCACTTTGCACCCTCACCACTAGATGTTTCCAAGTCCATCACACTGGGCCTCCAATTAAATGAGGATTGTGACGATTGCACGATACACATTTTCTTTACACTTTTCTATTATGCAAAAAAAATCCACCTTCGGAAATATTCATTGTAACACTTAATTTAATTATTGTACAGATACTTTTCTGATCCCAAAATTATATATAAATTAAAGAATGTCCGCTGAGATTCAGACCAGCACTTTATCGATGCTTTGAAACAGCTCAACATTCAGGTTTAATGATTCAATAAAAATAAATATAAAGAATGATCGATTTACAACATTCAATCCTGCTCCAACAAAAAATTCATGCTACATTAAGCAGAATCGCATTTCAAATTCTTAGTCATTAACCAGCTCAATCATTCAACAGCTTTTATTATTGACGTTAGTACTAAGGTGAGTTCTTTCTGAAAGTAACTCACCAGGTTTAAGACACGCTCAAACACGAAAGACATGAAGACAAACAAAAAGCACAAACTGATGAATCAACTCACATCCAGAAGGATCAGCCCACACACAATTAATGAAATAAAGAATTTAAATGAAATAAACTTCTCATAGAATAAATTTGAAAATCATTCGGTTAGCTGTGTTGAGTAGAGCAGAAAGCAAATCCCAGCCTTAACTCAAGGAGGTTGACCAAATCGGTCACCCTCCTTCTCGATTGTTGAGTAACATTACGTAAGACATGAAAAATTTCGTCTCCATTATAATCAGAATGTTTATGATCTTTTGTATCATAATAACACAACAAGGCGAGGGGGGAAGGTCTACTTAACAACGTTCACCTGTGTGAGCGTAGAGGAGCGCTTCATTATTATCGATTATTGCGCTTGTTATTCAGAGGTGTAAAAGCACGGATGATACTTTGAGATTATTTTAAACAATTTAATGTTTTTTGAGTGCATTTAAAAGCTGAAAAGAGGGAACATCTCAACATTCATGTAATTTATTAAGGTTATCCAATCTATACAGGGACAAATGTCACACATTCAAAGGCTGCCTTCGGAAGAGGATGAATTATCTGGACCAAAATTAAAGTATCTTGGCTTGACATCTACTAGATCCAAACAAAAGCTTTATTGAATTTATTGAATAATTATGAAGCAGTTTGAGTGGCCGCTGGTCTGAAAAGCGCTTCACATATGCAGTCCATTTACCATCTACCTAATTGGACATAAATCTAATAAGAAGATAATAAGATAATATATGAATCCCAAACAGGAATTAGACTCTGATAAATAGAAAGTAGAAATATTATAAATATTATAAGATAAGTAGAAATGTTATAAATATTAAAATGACACAAAAAGGCAGGTTTAGTGTGAAAGCAAAGTGATATTTTGCGGGTCCTTCTACCAGGAGAGCCACTACAGAGTTTTAACTGGTGGGATAGTATGAATGTTGAATGTTTAACATATGCTTCCTTACGAAAAACATATGTTTCTAAGTTTATAAACAATGATCGGAATTGTTGTTGTTGCTTATGGTGATGTCATTGCCTCTTCAGCCAGTAAGAAGCCAGGAGAGCCCCTCATCATCTCTGACATCAAGAAGGCCAGCATGGCTCACAGGTATCTGCTCTACTCTATCCTACTATGGTTACGATGTTATTTTTTACTATACTCTCTCTCTCTCTCTCTCTCTCTGTCTCTCTCTCTCTCTCTCTCTCTCTCTCTCTCTCTAACTCTATCTCTCACTCTCTCGTTCATTCTTCCTCTGTGTCTATTAAATCAAATTCAATAGAGCTTCCCTGGCATGGACAACACGATGTGCATTGCCAAAGCAGTTTAAAAATCCAACAAAAGAAAGATAACAATATTGGCCATGTTAAATGTGTTGGTATCGCTCTCCCCCCCTCTCTCTCTCTTCCTCCGTAAAATCCTACCCCTCTCTTGCTCACCCACTCTACCTCTCCTATCCCTCACCCCCCTTTCCTCACCCTCTCTCCAATTCAACTAAATTGACAATTAATTTTATTGGCAGGATATGTTTTGCAAAAGCTTGTTTTATTGAATAAGCCTGTGTCCCCCAATAGGACACACACTGTGAGAGGTGTCCCGTGTGAAGGGCACTGTTCAGCCCT
>NC_082394.1:9023048-9090548 GCF_031168955.1 Gadus macrocephalus
TCCTCTATTCATCCGCTCTTCATCCTCTCTTCCTCCTCTCCTCATCCTCTCTTCATCCGCTCTTCATCCTCTCTTCAGCCGCTCTTCATCCGCTCTTCATCCTCACTTCATCCGCTCTTCATCCTCTCTTCATCCTCTCTTCCTCCTCTCCTCATCCTCTCTTCATCCGCTCTTCATCCTCTCTTCAGCCGCTCTTCATCCGCTCTTCATCCTCACTTCATCCGCTCTTCATCCTCTCTTCATCCTCTCTTCAGCCTCTCTTCATCCTCTCTTCATCCGCTCTTCCTCCTCTCCTCATCCTCTCTTCATCCACTCTTCATCCGCTCTTCAAGCTCTCTTCAACTAATCTTCGTCCTCTCATCAGCTGCCCTTCATGCTCTCTTCATCCTCGCTGCTCCCACTCTTCGTCCTCCATTCCTCACTACACACAGTCCACAGACCCCACAGCCCCAACATTAACCTATCTGTTCAGTAAAGGGGCAAAGCTTTCTTAGTGAATATGTTGAGTTGGCATCGGTTAATGTTGTATTGTTCGGCCAACATTCCTTAGTTGGGTGTTGGTGTTTTATGGAGCAGTGTGCAAGATCCGTAACATTGCAGCTGCTCTAAAGGTCAGGCCTCGCCTATCGCAAATAGTGGCAAGGAGCATATTGTTCCAGAAATAGCATGAATGTTTCACCAATCCCAGGTGTTCTAACAAAAATGGCGGGCCTGTTGTTTGACCAACCCCAGGTGCTGCCACATAAGTATCACGCCTGTTTGACCGATCACAAGTGTCGCAAGAACAGCATCAAGCATGTTTGCTCTAATTAGAAGCAAGGGAGCAGTCGTCTCAAGCCAGTTGTCAATAACCAACAAGAAGAGATACAACTTTAGCATTATGCTAAGAGCCAGCTCAGCATATCAGAAGAGATGTAACATGGGCATTATGCTAACAGTCTGCTCAGCTATACAAAGGCCAAGTTACAACCATGACAAGTTAGTTGAAAGTTTTAACAGGCACGTTCAGTCGAACCAAACACCAGTACTCTATTAATAGAGCATCTAGCCACTGTGCTATTGCAGGTCTCCCTCCACCTGGCTTTCCACACATGGTGGAGGGATATAAGCCATGTGATGAGGCTTTACACTGAGCCCAAGCACAGCATTAGGATTATCCCCACTCTAATATCTAGGGCGACGGCGGCTTCATTACTTTGGCCTGATTAGGGGGACAAATGTATTTATCAAATACATGCCTCCAAACATGTCTGATACTCGCCTCAAAGTATATTAATTACACACCTGAAAATATATCAAATTCAAATAGAGAGTATGAAAACTACTCATAATCCACGTTTGTTAACATTGGACACATTAAGTGTGATAGTTGAATTTAATGTTTCTCTTTAAATAGAATAACTGCTTAGGAATACTAACAAAACAATGCAATGCATAATGCTAACAACTGCTTGTACATCTGCTCATTCAAGTGATAACACTTGCCCACAGATTCTAAGTTTTTCTGCATGTAGATACATTTTATAACACAGTTTAATCCAATGTCAGTCCATTACTGGATTAGAGAGAGAGGAGAGAGAGAGTGGGATAGGGTGAGAGAGAGAGAGAGAGAGAGAGAGAGAGAGAGAGAGAGAGAGAGAGAGAGAGAGAGAGAGAGAGAGAGAGAGAGAGAGAGAGAGAGAGAGAGAGAGAGAGAGAGAGAGAGAGAGAGAGAGAGAGAGAGCTTGGGACAACTGTTATAGGAAAATTACAAGGACACACAAAATGCTCACACAAACATTGACTCACAGACCACAGTGCCAAATGTTGTTGCTATCAGCAGTGTCACCAGTACATTTTTAATCAAGTACATGCATGCTGTAGTGTATGTGTCTGTGTTTGGCCCATTGGGTGTGTGTGTGTGTGTGTGTGTGTGTGTGTGTGTGTGTGTGTGTGTGTGTGTGTGTGTGTGTGTGTGTGTGTGTGTACGTGTGTGCGTTTATGCGTGTGCGTGTTTGACTGGGAAAGCAGTAGCGTAAGTGTGCGTGCATGTCTGTGGTGTGCATGGCAGTTATGCAGGTGTGTGTGCGTGTGTGTGCATGTGTGCGTGTGTGCCTGGGCATGTAGGTGTATAAGTGCGTGCATGTCTGTGGTGTGCATGGCAGTTATGCAGGTGTGTGTGCGTGTGTGTGCATGTGTGCGTGTGTGCCTGGGCATGTAGGTGTATAAGTGCGTGCATGTCTGTGGTGTGCATGACAGTTATGCAGTTGTGTGTGTGTGTGTGTGCGTGTCGGGGGGAAGTGAGTGTGATTGATGATAAGATTACGAGTAAACTTTAACCCAGTTGGCAAGGTCCTCAACGCATTTGTTCAACAAAACAAAGGGGTTTACATAGCACCCAAACTAGACCTTTCGTTTAGTTAGTCTAGGGTTGGCTGCAAACCGGGTTGACTCTGCTGTGGTTTTTAACCTGGTTAGCATCTTCCCAGAGAAGCATTGGGCCTGTCGCCCTTGAAGATGACGCTGGTGTTCTGCTGGTTAGCATGAACCTAGCAACCAGTCCAACAAAGGCATCAAAACAAAGTACAGGATGTTCCTTACACCATGTGCCGAGCAAGCCCCTGCCTATACATGCATGGACGCCCACACACACACTCAGACACACACAAACACAATGGTGGTATTATATGTGATTCACACAAGTGAATGGATAACTGTGGTATGTTTCATTACATGTGTGTATGTATGTTTGTGCGTGCGTGCGTGCGTGCGTGTGTGTGTGTGTGTGTGTGTGCAGGACGGGAGCTATCCATGTGGGAGATCGTATCCTGGCCATCAACAGTGTGAGTCTGAAGGGGAAGCCGCTGAGCGAGGCCATCCACCTGCTGCAGATGGCCGGGGAGACGGTCACCCTGAAGATCAAGAAACAGCTGGACAGTGAGTTCACAACACTCACATTCACATCCATATTTGACCTAGATCCAGAACAGGTGCTCCTTACTGATTCTTGTAGGAATATATATATATATATATATATATACTTTTATTTAGTCACAACAATCCAACAAAAGTACATATGTATATATATACGTATATATGTAGACAACAGAAGACTCATCCCAATTGGATTTAGGTACTTTTGTATGATTGATTTGACAGAATAAAAGTTATTCTCCGTACAAGCATCTTTCCGCCTAAGAGCTACTCTGATATCGACTGTACAGTCCTTTTTAACTCTTTGAATCTGCCTTGCCGGTGAGTTGCATCAGGTAAAAGCTTCTGCTCAATGATTCCACGTAGATGTAGGATCTATAAATATGAACACGCTCCCTACGTTTCCCAGACGGAGAGGAGAGGAAGGGGGAGGAGGGGGAGGAGGGGGAAGAGTCCATGGAGAACGACCTCAGTGACCCTGAGGACGATTTGACAGACAGCCAGCAGACCAATCAGCTGTCAGAGCTCTACTCCACCACCATCCCCAGTGTGGACTCCGCCCTGGAGTCCTGGGACGGCTCCGGGCTGGACGCTGGCTACGGCAGCCAGGGTAGGACACACACGTAAAGGTCAAAGGTCACCCAAGCATTGTCATTAAAGTGTAATAGAACCCCAATTCGAAACACTGAGATTTAGGAGAAGAAATGCGGCAAGAGTTCTCGGAAGTTGACATGCTTTCACCCGTGGTTATGACCCACTTCAACTTTAGAATACTTTATTGAAGATTAGTAGCATGCATTTTTGATTATGAGCGCTATATGGAGCAATGTCTTAGGATTAAATGTGCCACACAACTTTGTAGTATAGAGGTGCGATTAACACCCAATTATTCTACTCCCGTTACTCGAGGCGAAGTTGCTCACGCAAAACGCAAACTTTTCTCACGCAAGTGATTCAGCATGACTTTATATGTACTCACGCTGTGCATTCGCTTCTGGTGTGAACGCACGGTAACTGTCCAATAAGTTCACCCACTGCCCAAACGGAGCCTCAGCGTAACCTCTTGATGGTGCTGTGCCGTCGAGAGGTCAAAGTGCAACGGAAAAGGCACGTTTCAATGTCACAAAAAGATCGAAGCAGAGCAGCATTTAAAAACAAAAAAATTATCCTAGTATTTTAGACACAGTGACAAAATGGCACAGACTACTATCTTAAAGATCATAAAAGACATCTTAACATGGTTCAAACAAAAGAAAACAATATTTTGGGCCCTATTTTAACGGTCTAAAACGCAAGATAAGCGCCAAGTGCAAGTAGCTTTGTGCGCAAATCTAAAAAGGATTGGTCTGAGGTAGCTTAATTACCCCTAGGTGTGGTTTGGGCGTAACGTACAATAAACCGATGAGAGTGCCAGCTCCCATCCCCTTTAAGAGCCATGAGTGCATTTGAATCTGACGAGTTGATATTTTGACAGCGCGTCTGCAGTCTCCGATGAGACGGATGCACATGCATTTTAAACTTCAAATGGCTCAGTTTATTGCAAAATAATATGGCCTGATTCACACATGGAATAAGGTTTTCTTCCACAACTTAACACACATATGATATGCAGTAACTGTAGTTCTATTTAATGATATACGCAATACATTATACACATCGTTTCTTATCAGTATTGTATGCATTATCGTTATCGACTTGTGTTCCTAATATGCATGTCCCCCCCCGTTAATATACATTGCCATGGACTGTATTATGCGTTACGTGTTTAGTTTGAGTGTGTTTAAACAGATGGACGCACACACGCGCGCCCGCGTTCATTCATTCTTTTTAACACTCACTCGCGGTAAAACAATGTTTGCTCACAATCAAATACTCATCAATCCTAAAAGTTATGGGCATGTACACGATGTCTGTGTCAAGAAAATATGTGTTTGCTGTACGCTGTTTGCAGATGCATTGATTTAAAGTACAACTTATCACCGCTGTATCAGCTGTTCTTTCCCAAATAATTTACCAAAAATGTGTGGCTAGGTAGATGAGAGAAGCAAAGTGTATGCGCGAGGTGCACAAGCAACATTATGCATGCGCCCTTAAAATAGCGTCTGAACAACGCGCCACTGACTTTAAACCAGGTATTTCCTGGATTGTGGTGCAAGTGGTTTCTGAAACTGCAAAATAGCACCAGGGAACGTTTGCGCCAGAATAGGCCTCCTCCTCTCGCCGAACCGCCCCTTGGGGCGCAAGATCATTCCCTAATTTACCGACGCGTGGCGCAGGAGGGAAAAGAACGCTCTGCGCCAGTTGCAAACTAGCAACGACACATGCGCCAGTGAGAAAGTCAATTGTGCCGGATGCAAGATAGGGCCCTTTGGGTTCACCGGTTCGAGACATTAATGAGCATTCCCACGCTGCAGGTACATACAGCCAGCAGGCGGCAGGTCTTGCTCTGCACCCTCATGAGTGGCGCTGCGCCAGACAGCCCGGCAGCCCGCCCCCTGCTGGCCGCAGGAAGAACTACCCCTTCAGCGACGGAGGATTCAGCGAGGACGATTGGGACAAGGGACCAGGGTAGGAGAAAGAGAGAGAAAGAGAAATTGGGGGAGAGGGGGTTGTATTTCTGTGAGTGTGTGTGTGTTTAGTCTATATTAGTTTCATTCATTTTTAATGAAGAGTATGCAAAAATGCCATAAATTATGAATGTGTATCTGTGTGCTGTGTGTGATGGTGTGTGTGTGTGTGTGTGTGTGTGTGTGTGTGTGTGTGTGTGTGTGTGTGTGTGTGTGTGTGTGTGTGTGTGTGTGTGTGTGTGTGTGTGTGTGTGTGTGTGTGTGTGTGTGTGTGTCTGTGTGTGTCCAGCTACAACAGCCAGCAGCCAGACGGTGTTCTTCTGGACCCAGAGGACAGTTTCTGGTGTCAGGCTCTGGAGGACCTGGAGACCTGCGGCCAATCAGAACTCCTCCGAGAGATAGAGGTAGGAGACCTTACACAGACAGGTAGGGGTTAGACAGTACACAGACAGGTAGGGGTTAGACAGCACACAGACAGGTAGGGGTTGGACAGGTAGGACACCGTACACAGACAGGTAGGGGTTAGACAGTACACAGACAGGTAGGGGTTAGACAGTACAGAGACAGGTAGGGGTTAGACAGTTCACAGACAGGTAGGGGACCGTACACAGACATGTAGGGGTTAGACAGTACAGAGACAGGCAGGGGTTAGACAGATTCACAGACAGGTAGCGGACCGTACACAGACAGGTAGGGGTTAGACAGTACAGAGACAGGTAGGGGTTCGACAGTTCACAGACAGGTAGGGGACCGTACACAGACAGGTAGGGGTTAGACAGTACAGAGACAGGTAGGGGTTAGACAGTTCACAGACAGGTAGGGGACCGTACACAGACAGGTAGGGGACCGTACACAGACAGGTAAGGGTTAGACAGTACACAGACAGGTAGGGGTTAGACAGTACACAGACAGGTAGGGGTTAGACAGTACACGGACAGGTAGGGTTTAGGACAGTACAGAGAGTGAGGGGTTAGACAGTTCACAGAAAGGTAGGGGTTAGACAGTACACACACAGGTAGAGGTTAGTACACAGAGACAGGTCATTAAGGAGCAGGTAGGGGCTATACAGTACAAAGACAGGTCCTTAAGTCATAGGTAGGGGCTAGACAGTGTATTTTAATTCATGTGTTCCTGTGTGTAGGCGTCCATCATGACTGGCTCGGCCATCAGTCTGGGTGTGGACGGAGTCCCAAAAGCCGGCCAAGACCCCCTACTGAGCCTCGGCCGAATCAGCCCCCTGAGCAGGAACTCCCTGCTGCATCAGGGAGCTCACCTCCACGAGGAGGCCCACCTCCACCATGAGCACCAGCTGCACCAGGAGGCCCTGCTACACAAAGGTACAGGAAGTCAGAAGACTGCTACGTTAATTGCCATTGCTATTATAGTTGTATTCCTATTGTATTGTAATATATTTATTTGTGGTCATGTTCTGAAATCCAGTACGCAGTACTGGATTCCCAGTACTACGTGAGACAGTACTACGTGAGACAGATGCATGTGCATCTGTCTCATAATGTTCATACAGAAATCCAGTACGTAGTACTGGATTTCTGTATGATATGATGCAGTACATATTCTGGGACACTATGGAAGCAGAATTTAATCTGAAATATATACCGATTTTAGCAATACAGGCAACGTAATTCATAACGTTGATGTGTGTTTCAGAAATACTGTATATCCCTGCAATACCGGTGGATTACAGAGCCCTGTTTCAGAAATGAGTTTTCGAAGATAACTGTCTCTGATTATTTTGAAAACAAGAACTCTTCCTTCTAGAGGCACAGCTGCACCAGGAGGCCCACCTGCGCCAGGAGGCCAATCTGCGCCAGGAGGCCCATCTGCACCAAGAGGCCCACCTGCACCAGGGGCACCACCTGCTCCAGGAGGCCCACCTGCACCAAGATGCCCGTTCCCCTCACCTGCACCAGGATTCCAAATCCAAGGCCTCCCTCAGGGTGTCAGAGAGGACGTGGGAGTCACGCCGGATTAAAGAGGAGATGCAGGAGATCCTTTCTCCAAACCCCCTGGAGCTACACAAGGTAATGTGAAGTGGCTTGCCGGATGGCTGACTACTACTACTACGACTCCTCTTCGTCCCCTATGGGACATAAGGCTTAAAAACTCCCTGGCAGCATGTTTGGCCTCTACCCATGACAGGTTCATCTGTTCCAGCTCTTTTGACACATTTCTGCGCCAGTTGGTTTTTGGCATCCCTGGTTTTCTTTTGCCTGGTGGTGTCCTAGCCATCTCAGGTGTCTGTGCGTAATCTGCTTGGTGATGCTCGATTTCATGTACAGGTCATTGTTGGAGATCTTATTATGGCTAACCAAGTGACCACTAGTCATCACATCTAGCCACCTGGTAGGCAACAAAAATAATCTTAAAATAGCATATAGTACACACAAAATAAGATAATCTAACATGAAGTATAGTCAAATAAATCGGTGAAGCACGTATAATGACACTTTTCCCTTCGCCGTGTTCAACAAGGAAGACAACAAACACCAGCAACGTGTTCTGTTCCAATCATCTAAATCACTAATGTGACATCATCTTTGGTGAAGACACAGTTCCAATTGGAATGGCTGATGGATTTAGACCTCCAATAATAATGTCACATGACTTTATGGCATCCGGACCGGAAAAGCAAAAGCGTCACGTAGCCTGGTTGAATTGTACAGTGGGAAGGTTTCACATTTAATAAAGGATCACTTGTTCTTTCCAGTGTATCTGGAGAGCAGGAGCTAATGGGGAAGTGACGTATAGGTTAACTTGTGGAACACACGACAGTGTTCTTCCGAGAGTCATTCTACGAATTTTCTATGAACAACATGATATTAACACCCTGGCAGTGTTGTGTCAGAGGGTTACAGCTTTCTATTCTTCCATTGCTTCACATACACACATACTCATAGACCTGTGGCAGCCTGCAAGGGCCAAGGTTCTAAAGGTTGGATTTTCTTTGGTTTAGACATGTCATGCTGGAACTTTGCCTAACAAACCTTATCCAAAATAAACAAAAGCCATTCAAACAGCACAGACTCCAAGCTACAAACACAAATCAAACCAAACTATGTTTGAATCAACTTCACCATTACTGACTAGACTAGACTTGCTTTAGCCGACTAGAATCAACTAGTCTACACATTACCTATTTAACAAAACTAGAATACTGACAAACTAGATTATAGACAGGCTTAACTATAGTAAACTCGACTAAACGTAACTAGATTGGACCAGATTTAATAAGACTTTACGACACTATACTAGATCTAACCAGACAACACTAAACCTTTACTAGACTAGACCTAATCAGATCAGGCTGAACTTAACTAGCTCTTATCAAACTAGGCTTGGCTAAACCTTTACTAGAATAGACCTAATTGGATCAGGCTAAACTCTACTAGCTCTTATCCACCTTGGCTTAACTAGACCTTTACTAGACTAGATCTAACTCGATCAGGCTGAACTAAACTAGCTCTTATCAAACTAGGATTAACTAAACCTTTACAAGACTAGCTCTAACTAAATCAGGCTTATCTCAACTAGCTCTTATCAAACTAGGCTTAACTGAACCTTCCCTAACCCAGCCTGACCCCCACTCTGCTGAACCCTACAGGTGACGGTGATGAAGGACCCGGAGAGCGATGACTTTGGCTTCAGCGTGTCTGACGGCTTCCTGGAGAAGGGGGTTTACGTCAACATGATCCGGAACGACGGGCCGGCTGACCGCTCCGGCCTCAGGCCCTACGACCGGATCCTACAGGTCAGTATAGGAGGGCGCTCAGAACAACACACTCTATATCTACCTGATGCCGGGTTCTTGCTGACGCACTCATGAGCATTAAGATGAATCACGGAGGCTTTTTATTCAGACATTAAAGATCTCGTGCGGGCGGGGAGCATGACTCCTATGAACTACTGCTTCTTCTCTTGTTACTCAATATCGGAAGGCTGTAATGCACTCTCTCTGTCTCTCTTTCTCTCTCTCTCTCTCTCTCTCTCTCTCTCTCTCTCTCTCTCTCTCTCTCTCTCTCTCTCTCTCTCTCTTTCTCCCTTTCATCTGTCTCTCTGTATCATCTCATATGATTGACCAATCTATTGTTGTTCTATCAATAGCAAGGAAGGATTCCGATCATTGTTGCACGCAGTCACACAAACGTCATTCCTACTGCGATTCAGATTGGATCCAGATTTGTACTCATATTATCAGACATGAGTAACATTACATTTTTACATTTTCTTCTTATTTGGAGTTCAATTATGACAAGGCCTTTCTAGTCAAACTGAGTTCTTATGTCGGTGCGGATCAAGCTTGTGATCAGGGCTGTGGTCTGGTCCTCATGTTGGTGTGGATCATGCTTGTGATCAGGGCTGTGGTCTGGTCCTCATGTTGGTGTGGATCATGCTTGTGATCAGGGCTGTGGTCTGGTCCTCATGTTGGTGTGGATCATGCTTGTGATCAGGGCTGTGGTCTGGTCCTCAGGTGAACCACGTGCGGACCAGGGACTTTGACTGCTGCCTGGCCGTGCCCCTCATCACTGAGGCTGGAGACCGTCTGGAGCTGGTGGTCAGCCGGAACCCCCTGGAGGACAATAATAACACCATGGACCACCAGCTAGACCTGTAGCGTGAACACACACACACGCGCGCACACGCACGCACGCACGCACGCACGCACGCACGCACGCACACACACACACACACACACACACACACACACACACACACACACACACACACACACACACACACACACACACACACACACACACACACACACACACACACACACACACAACTAGCTCAATTCACAACGCACAATCCTGTTGTGTTACCGAGCATCCCACCAATGTGCCACATTTCAATACAAATTCCCTGACACGGCACAAATCACATAGTGAACATAATGCAGTCAATGCAAAAAGAAAACTGATCAATTTCAAATAGGAAGGCACATTCACCGATTGCTAAGAGATCTACAGCACATTGAGGTCTTCTCTCTGGTCCACCAGATCTGTGAATTTTTCTCCAGCAGAGTGCAACAATCTCTGTGATGTTTCAGCCAACTGCCTTACTTTCGAACATGGTCACCTAATTTTAACAGGACTCCCTGTGACTACGGTTGGCTGATTTTAGTTGGACTTATTCGAGGAGACGTTAAGAACTTCGAGGCTCAAAGCACTTTGTGACGGACATGTCCAAGGCAACTGTCCAGGTCGGAGATGTAGCAAGGAATTTGATCTGTTTTTGCTGCTGCGCCTTGGACCGCTTCCCCAGAAGAATCCATGTGAAAAAAAAAAAACTAACCTCACTCTTCTCTTCCAGCCTTGTATTTTTCTTACAAGGAGTCATCCGACCACTAGCTCTAGAACTCTCTCTGTCGTAGTAATGCACGAAATCCCTGGTTTGTGAAGTCTTCGTCTCGGATGACGTTTTTGTTGCCGTTTGTCTTCACGCAGACACTGTCTAGAACCCAGAACAGATGTTTTAGTTTTTTTGTTCTTCGGTGACCGATCAGTGCCCAGGATTTGAAACATCTTCTCAGAGCGTACGACATTGAGGCTCATGCCTACGCTACAAAGACAAAAGAACGCTGATGTTTGAGTTTCAGCTGTTACCGCACACTGAACGATTTCGGTAAAAGCATAGAAGGGACTATCCAATTGCTATCCTCAATGTTTTTGTAAATCAAACCATAATTAATTTAATTTTTTGAGTTCTCTGTGATGCAGGTTGAGCATGGAGTCACAATCAGGTAATTATAACTGGTTATAATTATAAATGGTCTGATTGGTTCTAATTTTGGACCAATCAGAACCACTGGTTGTAATAGCATGTATTTCTTCAGAGGTGTCCAGTGTTGAGTTGGTGTAAATGTCACCATGGAGGTCCCAACAACATCCCTACAAGGGGCTGTCCCCATGAGCATAGGAGACCAGAGACACAGTCATGAACACACTTATTTTACAGGAACACACACACACACACACACACACACACACACACACACACACACACACACACACACACACACACACACACACACACACACACACACACACACACACTCACTTATACTCCCCCCCCCCCCCCCCCCCCCCCACACAAACATTTTCTGTATCCCCCCCTCCTCCCTGCCCCCCCCCACACATAAACATGCACAGTAGCTCTCTCACACATACACGTGAACATATGCACAGACAAACACATACAAACACAGACACACACACAGACGTATACTTATAAACACATACACAAACACACATACTATCACGCACATTCTATAATATATAAACATACTGTGCGTGTGTGTGTGTGTGTGTGTGTGTGTGTGTGTGTGTGTGTGTGTGTGTGTGTGTGTGTGTGTGTGTGTGTGTGTGTGTGTGTGTCTATGTGTATGTGTGTGTGTGTGTGTTTGCTATGTATCTGGGCTATGAGGGCTATGCAGTGATACAGAACGAATATGAGGTGAGAACAACTGTGTGTGTGTTTGTTGAGTGTTTCATCGAGAAGAAGCATATCCTCTGTTTGGTTTTCAGTGTATCTTTCTCTCTCATTTTCTCTTTCTCTCTTTTGCTCAGTCCCTCTCTCTCTCTCTCTCTCTCTCTCTCTCTCTCTCTCTCTCTCTCTCTCTCTCTCTCTCTCTCTCTCTCTCCCCCTATCACTTTTTATCTTGTCTCTCTCTCTCTCTTTCTCGCTCTCTTCCCCTGTTCAGTCATCTTGTTACATAAGACAATCAGAGTCCAACCACTCCCTGAGTGTGTGTGTGTCTGTCTGTGTGTGTGTGTGTGTGTGTGTGTGTGTGTGTGTGTGTGTGTGTGTGTGTGTGTGTGTGTGTGTGTGTGTGTGTGTGTGTGTGTGTGTGTGTGTGTGTGTGAGTGTCTGTGTGTGTGTGTGTGTATCTGTGCGTGTGTTTGTGTGTGTGTCTGTGTCTGTGGGTGATGGGGTTCATAAAGATAGTTCATGAAAGAAAGAGAGTGTTTGTGTGTGTCTGTGGGAAAGAGTGATAGGCCATGTGTGAGTGAGGCCTGAGCGTGAGCGAGAGAGAGACACGCACACACATAGTAAGTGAGTGCATATGTGTGTGACAAAGAAAGAAAGACAGTGTGTACATTCATCGCACATTCCTCCTCTTTTGCCCCCTCTCTTCTATGTATTCTAGATCTACAACAGTGACTTTGTTCTGTCTGGCTAGACATATGCCTGAATGAACAATATTCAATAGTAATGCATTCATTATTCAATAAAAATGCATTATTATTCAAAAGTCGATGAATTTATTGACATGGAGAACATACAATGCTTATTTCACCTGAAGCACTTACAAAAAAGCACACTGTTTATTAACCGTTGTACTTTCCTGTTTCATGTTTGAGTGTTTTCTACAAAATATGTCGACGAAAAGACAAACATTTAAAGAATCATACAAAAGTTGAAATACTGATATAAAAAAAGCCTTTTTCAATTATGTGTGTGTGTGTGCATGCAGGGGTCTGTGTGTGTGTGGGGGGGGTGTGTGGGTGCATGAGTGCGTGTGTCAGTGTGTGTGTGTGTGTGTGTGTGTGTGTGTGTGTGTGTGTGTGTGTGTGTGTGTGTGTGTATATATTTGGCCATCCATACCCTATGCATTATCCAGTCAAGGTCAGTATAACAGCCCAATCCGGACAGGAGACAGTGGACAAAGGCTTTTCACTGGTTGGAGGATTTCAAAAGATGCATTGTGATTGGCGAGAGAAACAAGCGATTGCAGCCAATCACTGCTCGCTTAAAGCCCTTTACTATATATATATATATATATATATATATAGCCATTTCAAATGGTGGTGTTTGTATATGTATACAGCACAGAGGAAGAAAAATGGTTGAGGTAAAGGCCGACATTCGAAATGGAAAGGGACATTTACACTAGAGATCTAAGGGGATGTGAGTTTGTTTGTTGACCATGTCAAATTGACTTCAGTCATTTCTCTCTCAAACTGCTTGGCAGCCTATTGTAACAGAGAGGTGCATTGAGGTTCCCTGGGGGTCCCCTGGAGATCGTTGGGGTCAGAGAGGGTAGGCTGAAGGTCATCAGGGGTTGGGTTCCGGATTGGGCTCAGAAACCTACCATGTGTGCTGATATGGTGTATTTTTTCACATGTGTAAAGTTCTATTCTATGTAAAATAGTATTTTTCTATGATATTACTCTTCCGCTGAGAAGGAACGGAAGCACATGCGCGTGGCCACAGGAGGGGAAAACAAAGTGTGTCGGTGTTGTTGTTTTGGGTGTCATTTTGGTGGTTTTTTAAAGATTCAAAGAGTGTACTGCGATACTTCTCTTTTAAGAAGAATTCAATAATAGGTTCAAGATGAAATTATGAGGAAAAATTAACATAATAAAATGGTTTTATTTTACATTGTTTGTCTGTGTGTGTATTTCTTTGTTAGTCTGACTTCTCACCCAGCATTGGTTTAATGAGTGTATCTGTTTTTAGTTTGAGGTGAACGAGTTGTATATTTGTAGTGTGCTGCAATTTGTATCTGCATTTGAGTATATTTGTTAATTTGATCTCAAATCCGTTGTTGAGAGACAGAGAAGGGGGAGTGGGAGAAGAAGATAAAAAGGGAGGACAGAGATAAAGAGAAAGAGAGAGAGGAGGAGAGGGGTGTGAGAGAGGGAGAGTGAATGAGAGAGATGACTTGACCTTTACACAAAACAAAGGAACAATGTAAACGTGCACAGAAAGCCTTTATGTGCAGAAGAAACACACACACACACACACACACACAGTCACACAAATTGGCCCACTCTTACAATAGTTAGCATACCTTTCCATAACTCACTGTAACACATTAAGACAAGCTAGGGAAGAGTCTGTCCTCAGGACAATCAGTAAATGCTTCCTCAGTAAGTCCTGTCCATGAACTTCAGTAGAATGGGCTGAGTATAATGAGTTTCCAGCCCTGCTACAGCTCATATCCTCGCAGCTCTCTCTAACATGGTCACGCTTGCTGTCGGGATTAAACTGTTCAGAAATCTGGTTCGCCAAATATATCATTACGTTCTACCCAAAATGCACTGTGAGAGTAGTTTAATGCAACGGGTTACGTAACTGACACTTATTTTTGCTAAATATCTCATGATCATTATTTTTTCTAGTTTCATCTAAATCCTCCAACAGAGATGGTCAGCGCACACGTTTTGTTTTTTATGCTGTAGCTGTCATGGGGAGAGATCTAACACTTGTCGGCTTGTTTGGTCGACCAAAACACGTCACACCAATACGATTTCCACTGCATAATTGCTGTCCAAATTATCCCTATAATAGTGTACTATAAAGTGTTATTTATATTGGGGATTAGGGAGCGAGGGAACAAGAGAGTCAATTCAAACACAGCCAGGCTCTGGCCTCCAACATCGCAGCTCTGCCACAGTTTCACTGAAGCTGGATCACTTGTGAAAGCAGCCACAGGCACCAACGTGCCCTGTCCTCAAACAAGAAGCTTACTGTTCAACCCGAGTTATTTTTAACCTTTTTTGCAACTTGATTCATGGCTAATCCACAGATCAGCCGCTGACTGCAGACTTCAGAGGGGTGTGCCGCGCTGCTTTGTGGTCTGCTGTATACTGGGATATGCTATTGTGTTTTAGTGTAAAGTTTATGTTTACGTTCACCGCTGCATCACAACAGAATTGAGTAATTGCATTAAATTGACAACGATGTGGTGGAACATTCCCAGAGTCCTCTGCAGTGCCGGAGGCGATGGCTTTGTTGTGAGAGAGGATCTCCATGGGGAAGCGATGCGTAGGCAGCCCTTTGTGTCTCGGGTAATGGGCTCCTAATGTAAACAGAGATGGGAGGCTTTGGGGTTACAGGGACAATTTACTTCCTCCATTCATCTTAAAAATACAAAAATAACCGTGGGATGTATTTCTAATAAGCTTCACGCATAACACACTTGTTATGCACGCACACTGGAAACATTTTGTAGGGGGTTTATTTGAGAAGATACACAATGATTATTTTAAGGGCTTTTATTTTTTTAAGAATACAGTGCAGAATGCTATTATTCTTATCAAACTGTTCCTTAATAGGAGATTATAGCAACTACTGAATTACACTCTCTTGACTAGATCAAAGCTATAACCACACTACAGATCATGTTCCTACCACGATGTCAATTTGCGACATTGAACTCATGCTGACCAGAGGACAGATATTTTATACACTCCTAGTATAAGTTTCTTACAAGTCAGACTTTAGGTGACGAAGACATAGGCCATATTGGGAACACGTAGATGTATGATTTCGGGGGGATCGGATGCAATAGATGAGGAACACAAGGGTAAATATAGCATTTATGAGGACAGTGATGTTTAAGACAGATGAAGGACGCTGTGGTATTGTAGTGATAGGGTTTATGCGGACAGTGGTGTCTAAGACAGATGAAGGACACTACGGTAGTTATAGAGTTTATGAGGACAGTGGTGTTTAAGACAGATGAAGTACACTAGGGCCGTTATAGGGTTTATGAGGACACTGGTGGCTAAGACAGATGGACACTAGGGTAGGTATAGGGTTTATGAGGACATTGGTGTCTAAGACAGATAAAGGAAGCTGTAGTAGTGATAGGGTTTATGAGGACATGGGTGTCTCAGACAGATGGTGGACACTACGGTAGTTATAGGTTTTATGGGGACATTGGTGTCTAAGACAGATACACTAGGGTAATTATAGGGTTAATGAGGACATTGGTGTCTGAGACAGTTGAAGGACGCTGTAGTAGTGATAGGGTTTATGAGGACATTGGTGTCTAAGACAGATGAGCACCATGGTGGTGATAGGGTTTAGGAGGACATTGGTGTCTAAGACAGATGGTGGACACTACGGTAGTTATAGGTTTTATGGGGACATTGGTGTCTAAGACAGATACACTAGGGTAATTATAGTGTTTATGAGGACATTGTTGTCTTAAGATAAATTAAGGACGATGTGGTAGTGATAGGGTTTATGAGGACATTGCGGTCTCAGACAGATGAAGGACGCTAGGGTAGTTATAAACCCTATAACTACCCTAGCAGGTGATGAAACAGATGGGGACATTAGGGTAGTTATGGGTTCGAGGATATCGGATGGATAAAACTGATGGGCAACGCTAGTGTAGTGATAGTGTTCAGGAGGATATCAGATTGCTTAAACAGATGGGGGAGGCTAGGCCAATCAGAAGAGATAGCTATGATGTAAAAACCTGATGACACAACAACTGTTGTTTGGTTTGGCCAGGATGACAAAAACACACTTCCAGACACACATTGTCCCAAGAGAGACCACCACACATGCACAGATACACTGAAAAAGCAAGACAAATTTGGACAATGTTAAATCATTATTTTATCCTCAGTGCATTTCAAATTACAAGAGCTTAGATGGAATAACAGTATGTCAACAGAAAAGCTCCGCTTTTGGATATAATTGGTTTCCAAATGCAGAATTTTGTGGTGTCATTTCATTTTCAATAAATTGGCCCCTGAAAGTTTCCAATTTCTCATGTCTAAGAATTCACAGGTAATTCTTTGAGATAGTACCACAATTTGGAAAAAAAACTGCATGAAAAAAATACTTCTCTTTCTACAAAGTATTGCACGTAACAAACCGCAGCTTTTTTTTTTCATTTTTGATTGACAGCTGTACATGATACTCCAAATGCAAGAGGCTCAAATACACTATATTTGATATACAAAAGGCAAATGTGATTGACAAAACAATCAAACAAAATATAGAAATAAACTGTTACTGTCGTAAAACACCAAAAATAAAAAATAATAAAAAGAGACTACTTTTTATTCCTCAAAAAAAGACATCCTGAAACATTTACCCTGGGGGTGACTTTTCACATTCCATGTTCATCAGTGATGCTCTCTGTTTTATAGTAACTTAATCTTCAAGACTCTTATTTTGAAAACCTTGGGTTTTATCTCGTTTGAACAGGAAGCTTTCAGCAGGCAGTGTCTGCCGGGAGTGTTGGAAGGCAGGTCTATAGATTCAGAGCAAATCCATTGATATAAGGTAAGGTCATTCCAAGCCTGCACCATAGAATAGATGTTTGCTTGCACCACAGAACTCCTGTGATAATCTTTCCAACGTTCAAAAAATACGGCACAACCATATTTCAACAATCAATAAATTCTGTCTTCTTGGGTTATTTTGATGTGTATCTAAGTAGGGGAATCAAATGTTTAATTTAATGTAACACTGCAATTACAATTGGTCCTTATTTAGTTTCCCCTGCCTTACAAGTATTTTGACGTATTTCAAAGAATTACAGGTGGGAATCTTTTTGAAGTATACTGAGTTCTGTCTCGAAAGATACCTACATGATCATCTAAGAGAAAACATATTTAGTGATCCCCAATTCCAGCATGTTATATGACCGCATTGTTCCATGAACACAAGAAATATATGAACCTGAAAAACTTTGGGTTAATGAGCTGTAAACAGGATTATTATTATTCAGACATTTGGAATTTAGACACCCAGTTGACCAGCAGGGCTGAGAAGAAAATCTGGGCGATTTCTCTCTGATTTCCCATCAGATAACTTTTCAGTTAAGAGGTCAAAGTGTAACTGGGTGGAAGCCGCCGGTGCATTAACGTTTGGAAATACATCCTTTGAATAGTATAAGCTTGATATTAGCATTAGCTCATACCATAAATAACGCCACAAAGCTGGTGGGGTGACTGGTCTAAATTATGGTTTGGTTGGCTTGGTAACAATGAAAAATAATAGATAATTGGTTGTACTTATTTTCTGAGCATTTCTTTAAAGCAAGATTTTGGAGCGCAGAGGTAAATATACGCGATGTCACAGAGTTTTGCTAATTGTTACGATTTTTTTGTTTCAAAGATATAAGGTACTATGGGAAGAAAGTAGTGCACTGCAATGCTACACACATTTTTATGTCTTACTATTAAAGGTTTCTGGAGTATTATTGCAGTACTAGTGCAGTACTAGTGCAGGATATATCAACATATATATATATATATATATATATATATATATGTTTACCTCAGTAGATTAAAGTTTAAAATTCGTTTGATGTATGATAGTGTATATTATTTAACTGACGCTAAAGCATGTTTCCTATTTCCCACTACAGCAACTTTCATTAAGAGTTCATGTTACAATAGTCTTTATAATAAAAAAAAAAAAACATTAGAAACATCGACAGAAATAACAAATGTAAATAACCTTCCTTTGTAGAAAACTGAAGTCTGGAGCTAAAGTACTGGAGACTGCTCTAAAACGGTCGAAGGGACGGACAGAGAGGTAAAGATAGATAGAGAGTTTAACTACTAAATGTACATTACGCCACAGACGACAGACGTCAAGGGTTTCGGACGCCACCATTCAAATGCCTTCAGGTACTCCTTACTCCTCCTCATCCTCCTGGTGACATTTGTTTCTCGCAAGGTGCTTTTTTTTTTTTTTACCCAACCCTGGTTCACCTCACAGGGTCAAAGGTTACCCCCCTCCCCTCCCCTCCCCTCCCACTACAGAGGTGCGTTTTCAATGGCAGTGATAGTTGTGGTTTACGCAAACCCCTCCCCCATTATTTTCTCTTTCTATTTAAAGGAGGAAGCGATTGTAAAATTGGCAACCCACCACACGGGCACGAGCCCGAGCCTGGCTTGCTTGGCAGTGACTCCACTTCCAGGCTGTCTCAAGAAGCAGGCAGCTGTTTTGGGGGGGAATAAATAGAGGAGCAGTTCACAGTTGGGAACAACAACAAGGTAGCATATATATATGTATGTATATATATATATATATATATACATACATATATATATATATATATATATATTTGAAGTTTTGAAGGTGAAAACGACCCATCCTCAGCTACAGATACGATGGGTCGTTGCCCTTCTCCAAACTAGCTGGTGTATTTCGCCAATCACCTCTACATTTGACTGTCCGGCCTTTGCAACCGTCCCATAGTTATCATGGCACACCGAGACCGGGTCTTTATAAGAAACAAGCAACACAGGGAAATCCCTAACACCTTTAAAAGCACTCCTCCTGGAGTGGGAATGGGACTTAATCTTTTTATCTTTTTTCTTTTTCTTTTCCAAAACCCTTTTCAGTCCACCAGACACACAGATAGACAAACAGGAAGCTAACTAGCAGAACAGAGCAGGGGGGGGGTTGGGGTGGTTAAGGGGGGAGGCGAGCGGGCTCACAGAGCGGCAGTGCCTCCCCTCCTCAGATCACGGTTTCTACGATGGTGTGGGTTGGGGCCTTCAGCAGCAGGCCCTTGTTCCCGTTGGGGTCCAGGGTGAAGGGCCCGTCCATAATGCCACGGTGACCTGCGGGGCGAGAGCTGGCCCCGCCACGCACGGGGGCCGCAACCGCCTTGATCCTCTGGGGAGCAGGAGGGGGAGAGGGAAGGGGAGGAGGAGGAGGAGGAGTTGGAAGAGGAGGAGGAAGAGGAGGAGGAGGGGGAAGAGAAACAGCAGGAGAGGTGGATGAATAAAGAGAGGTACATTAAATATTTTTCAATTACTGTTACACTTCTAAATTGGCAAACATAATTAGAATGTTTAAACTTCCTTTGTTTGTGATAAAATATTCAGTTAGCTACATTACAATTTACTACAACTACAATTCATTGTATAACATTCCCTCTGAGCTTCCCGGTTCAGCGTGAGCTCCACCCACCTCTATGAGAGGCCCATCTGATTGGAGGATCTTGATGACAACCACCATGGGGATGCAGATCATTGAGGCCAGGGCAAGAGTCCAGCCCAGTCCGATGGACCAATCAGGATACTCGTACACCTTGTTGTAGGTCAATGGCTTGTATTTGACCAATGAAAAGACAAAGATGGCCTAGAGAGAACACAGATTTGCATCTTTAAAGATTTGCATGTTTACATATTTGAATATTTACTTTGGTAAACACATCAGCTACTGTATATGTTTGGGTTCTTTCTCTTAACAGCGCACTACAATCTGTAATAATGTATTGTTTGTTACATATATATTTTTTCTACTTACTATGCACAGAGCGGGTGTGATAATAGTCCAACTCCATTTCATCCAAGGATTCGGTCTGTAGCCAATCATGTCCTCAATCGCATCGTAGAAATTATCTGCGCCTGCGGAACAATCATGCGGAAAATTACAGAAACTGTAGCACAGCAGCGAACGTAATGTGTTGGTGCTAGACCTAAATTACATCACTAGCTAGCTCAGTCTGTGATGCATGCATTGTTGCTAAAGCTATGTGATACATCTCCACCTAGTTTGGCTATATTAGGGCCAAGTTACATATCATAGCTAGCTATTTTTGTGTATGGGTGTATAATGCTATGTGTTTCAGCCAGATAGCTCCACCTGGGAGTGTGTGTTTGGAGAACCGACTTACCATAAACCCAGGCTACGGCAATACATTCAAAGAATGCTACCCACAGGAGACACACGCCGCTGGCTGCATAGTAGTCAAACAGCTGGAACACATACATGCCACCCTGCACACAAAAACAACAAGAAATACAGGCAGAGGGTTAGCTGGAGCACACACGTAGCCCCAAGTACAGCAAGAAAGAGGGAGAGATTACCATATGTGGACATATGGTGCACGTGAGGGGGCCTCAGTGTGTGTGTGTGTGTGTGTGTGTGTGTGTGTGTGTGTGTGTGTGTGTGTGTGTGTGTGTGTGTGTGTGTGTGTGTGTGTGTGTGTGTGTGTGTGTGTCAGACTGTCAGTGTGAGAACTCTTCGGTGTCTCTGTGGGAATCTGAAAGTCCTAAAAATGAACCAGGCCATCGCCTTAATAAGGAGGAGTTGCCATGGGAACGGCAAGGAGAGAGAGAGAGAGAGAGAGAGAGAGAGAGAGAGAGAGAGAGAGAGAGAGAGAGGAGGGATGAATAGTAATGTGCATAAAGGTCAAGACCAGATAAGAATACGTCTTGGCTTGAGAGAGCGATGAGCAGAGCGTAACAGAGGATCTGTACTATTATAGACGGCTGTGAATATTCTGATGCACAGATTCTTAACTTCTATTGTTTCACTGTTTTTCTCACTTTTCGCATGCAGAAACTGGGAAAAGGAGCAGGGGGGACAGATAGAAAGACGGAATATCAGAGGGATGGAGAGAGAAGGCATGAAGGAGAGAGACATTAGTGGATCGGGACGGAGAGAATTGGAGAGACAGGATTAATTGTGGGGGACATGTATGAAGAAAGGAGTGGAGGGAGGGAATGAGAGAGGGTTAGAGGAGACATAACTAGCTTGGACAGACATAAAGACAGTGGGAGGGAAAAACAGACATGTGACACACAGAATATAAATGAGGGGAACAAGGAAGACGACAGAATAACAGATAGTCGGAGGAGCGGCGATTTGTTCTTTCCATGAATCACCCCGAGGGATAGGAGGAGGTCTTCCCATGGCAGCATGGTATAAATAGATGTTTAACTTCCCCTCCGAGAACGTCTGATAACCACACAACTTTTTTTCAGATGACTGTTTCTAAAAACAACGGCAAATTCCAAAAATAGCTAAATAGTTGTCTAAGTTCACAAGCAGTGACTAGAATATCTCACGGGCAGACGTCCCCATGACTTCAACAGAATTATCATTTCAATTATTTGAGTGAGCTTGCAAACTACTTCAGTGGAATAAATGGTATAAATGATAAGCTTCATAGAACTATACCATTAGATCTGACCTGTTCTTATATTTTTAGCAGTTTTATATTTAACAACCTTTGGGAACCAAAGATAGTTCCCTGAGGGACACCGCCAACCTTCCATTCCCCTGCACTAAGCGACCGATTTAGAGGAACGGATGAGGCGGTCGTTCAGGGACCCGGCAGAACCCCAGAGATGTTTAGCGTGTCATTTTCCCAACAGTTTTTCAGTGTTAGGAGAGTGTCCGGACAGGGCGGGCTGCCCAACACTGCCCGTCCGGCCCGTGTGCTGTCCGTTCTGTACAACCATCGCTTGTGTTATGCAAATTGGACAGGCTGTTTTAAAGGCTTGTAAACATATATACAGCCTGAATTAGCAAAACATGCTGTGTAGTATATTTCCACAAAATGAAATCTCAAAGAAATGTAATGAAATAAACCATATTGTATGTAGAGGATCATAAATCAGTCAAATGTGAACAGAACAAAACCCATATAATGTTGAAATGAGTTTAAATGAACATCAGCATCAGCCAATGAGGACCTTCGTGATGTGTAGGTGGGGGTTTTACCTTTGTGACCATGGTGAGGCCCAGCAGGTAGCTGATGAAGCAGACAATGGCGATGAACACCTCCCTGCGATAACCCTTCCTTAGGAAGGACGGATACAGATCCACCAGCGACGTGATCTGCCCTTCCACCTCCACAAACTAGCCAGGGGGAGAGATAGGAAGAGATAGGTCAGGTGCATGCGTACATGGGTGCGTTTTTGTGTGTGTGTTTGTGTGTGTGTGTGTGTGTGTGTGTGTGTGTGTGTGTGTGTGTGTGTGTGTGTGTGTGTGTGTGTGTGTGTGTGTGTGTGTGTGTGTGTGTGTGTGTGTGTGTGTGAATGTGTGTGAGTGTGCCTACGTGTGTAAGGTATGATTAGGTGTGATTGTATCATTGCGACTCGAAAATTCATATCAACCACATAAAGTATCTCTTGTTCAAGAGATAATTATACATATACATAATACTTTTACATTGATACATAAAGTATCTCTTGCTCAAGAGATACTTTATGTAACCGTGTTTGTGCTTGTTTGTGTGTGTGTGGGGGGGTGTATGTGTGTGTAGGTGCAACACACACCTGGCTGTCAAGGCCTAGCAGCAGTAGCATGATGAAGAATAGGATTGCCCAGAAGGTGGGCATCGGCATCATGCTCACAGCCTTAGGGTAGGCTATGAAGGCCAGTCCAGGACCTGCAGAGGGGGAGGAGCAGAAGGAGGAGACGGAGGAGGAGAGGGAGGAGAAAGAGAGATGGGAGCAGAGGATTGGATTGATAAGAGAGAGAGAGGAGAATGGGTCAATGTTGTTGTTTCCAGACCAAAGTTTAGACCACAAGAAGAACGAGGATCTGAACCTTCTAAGAAACTAAGTTTGAGTCTGTTGGTCTCCAGATATGAGAATTTTAATCTAAGTCTTCTCTAAGGTCAACCGACCTCTGATTCCATTTTGAAGGGGAAACCTTAGTCCACTCCTTCTTCATACCTCATGCATGCATTTGTTTTACAGATTATATAACTACTTATATAACACAGAAAACCCGAAAACATCCAGATTTGAGATAAAAGTGTTTTTAAGGGTCTTTGATATATCGTTGTATTTGCAGTGAACCTGCTGAGGTTTAAACAAGGAGCCCTGGTACCTGATTCAGCCACGTCAGCTATGTCCACCTGCTGTTCCTGAGCCATGAAGCCCAGGACGGAGAAGATAGCGAAGCCGGACACAAAGCTGGTCCCGCTGTTCAAGGCCCCCAGCAACATGCAGTCCCTGGTTCACACACAGGAGACCACAGGCTCAAGTCAAAGGGTTTTTATTCCTCAAATGTGAGAGTCATTCTGTTAAAGTTAAGGTATAATTGATCATTTAGATACATTATTTTAATATGTCAAATCTGTCAAATGTTATAAACATCATATAATTATATCATTATGTCAGATTCTAAAGGCAAACTGACTTTCAGGCTGTTTTCCATAAAAAGCCAAGATGCTAAGTATCATTCAAAATCACAAAGCAGTAGCTTAAAAAGGCCGTAGGTAGATGTCCTCATGTGTGATCTTTCTTACCTGTAGCAGTTGTACTTGTACTTATTGTAGCTTCCCAGCGAGGTCATCGCCCCCAGACAAATGGCATAGGAGAAGAAGATCTGTGTGCCGGCGTCGATCCAGACCTACGTCAAACACAGGGATAAAAAGGACGATCAAATCCACTCCAAGCAAACTGTCACCTCCACCTCACAAATGTGCATACAGTTGCTGTACCGGGTAGCAGGCTTGCACATGAACGCCTACCTCGGGGTCCTTGAGTCGTTCCAGGTTGGGGTACAGGTAGAACTTGATCCCTGCAGAGGCCCCCGGCAACGTCACACCGCGAATCAACAACACAATAAGCATGATGAAGGGAAATGTAGCCGTGACGTACACAACCTGTAGAGGATAAAGAGATATTAAGCATTATACAGACATAAAGCTTTCATGTGTTTGGAAGATATATTGGGACGAAATATTGTACACAGTAAAACATTTGAAATTACTAAATGTAAATAAAGTTGTCGATGTATAATTATCAACACAGTATTCAGAGTTGAATGTTTGAGGCAACGTAGAAGTCCTTCTTATATTTCTTTAAAATGTGTTGTCCGTAAACGTACAAACATACACACACGACCCCACACACCAACAAATAGAGATTTGGCTTTAGAGTATTTACACGTTTGCCCTTTCAGCTGAAACATCACTGCACTGTAGAGCAGCCAGACAGCATCAATCAAACCAAAGAAATCATCGATGTGGGCTTGTAAAAGGTTTTGTGTAAGATTCACAAATTCCTTCTCTTGAATGACCCCTTTGGGCTTCAGTGAACTCCACAACCCACCCTTTGTGGGTGGACTACTTGATGGCGTTGGGATCGGAACTGGTTGCTTGTTTGTTTGCAGGTCCATTTCTCGGCAACTAACTACACAGTTATACCAACTGGGAGCAAGCTAAAAATACACATCCACAGGTGGGAGAGGATGTTTCTCAGGATTGTGTACATGACCATTGTCTTCTCAGTTCCAAGGTCACAAAATGGTCATTTGACATGGGATGAGATCACCAACTATAGGATATCACCTGCCATGTCATAACGTTGAAACCAGACCTATAACAATGATCGAGATCCAACTACAATGTCGACACATGGGTGGTTCGATACAGTGGTTCTATCTTAAAACACCACTCATCTTAGATTTCTAAACTAGCCTCTATTTTATGACAACTGTGAGAACTAAGGGAATAACAACACATGTTCTCTTTTCCCTCCTTGGAAAATCATGCCTATAACCTACAACTATTCAAATATTTACAACTGTGTCAACACACACACACACACACACAGACACACACACAACCACACACATACTTTGGACTTTTCACCTTACCGACTTAAATGTTGTTTGAATAAATGTGCAATATGTCAACAATTTAAATATTGAATATTTCATGGGCAATACATACCCATGGGCCACTTCATAGTAGTATATTGTTTTGTTGTAGTTGTTGTTGTGGCCGTTTTGTGTTGTTTTTTTTTGTTTCATTGTCTTTGAGAAAATGAGTAAAACAAACATTTTATCCAGAAAAAGTTGTGTTATGTATATTGTATGATGTATATTTTCTGTATGTTTGTGTACATGTGTACATTTTTCCATAATTTCACACAAGCCTGATCTATTTCGAGCAGAGTAATCGTGATATAACAATTTCCCCCCGGATTGAGAAAGTATTCTGAATCGGAAACACATGTGCGATTACACAATGATAAACACAAACACATGTAAACTCCCAAAGTCCCACACACACACACATCAACACACACACGCACACACCCACACACACGCGCACACATACAAACACACACATACACACCCACACACACACACACACACACACACATACACAAACACACACAGCTGCAGGTGTGGTACCTTTCCGGTGGACTTGACTCCCTTCCAGATGCAGAAGAAGCAGATGACCCAGACGGCCAGCAGACACAGAGCCAGATCCCACTTGACGGGCCCAATGTCATCGATACCATCGGAGATACCAAGCACGTTGTGTCTGGAACACACACACACACCAAGACACTTAATACACTAAACACACCACAAGTCCTCGCGCCCAATAGAGATACCAAGCATGTTGTGTCTGGAACACCGACACTGACACGCACGCACACATTGTGATGGAAAATCTACATGTTATGTTCAAGGTCTTATAAAATGTAATTCCTTAGTGTTTCATGTGATGTAATCTGGTTTCACTTTCCGTTCTTGGAATCTTGCTATTCTGCAAGGTCTTCTAAATATATAATTCTTAGTGTTTGACTTGACCCCCTGGGGAGCGTAGAGAAGCAAAGGGTGATAAGGAACAGCCTCAACCACCTTCTTAACCTCTGAAGAAACTTCAATCAATAGATTAACATCTGGTTAACAAAGGTTTTTGGTTTATTGGGGCCAACTGCCCTCAAGGATCCGATCTAAGTGTATAAAAGCTCCTGACTTTAGCTACTCAGTGGACTTTTTCCAAGCGTGCCTTTAGTATATGAAGTACCACGCACGGAGAACTCCCATCTGAGGCCTCAGATTATTGTAATGTACGCCCGTTTTTATTGTTTATTGATGATGTTGTGATGTATCTTTGTTCGTACTTTTTTACAAATATATATAACAACTAACTGTCAACAGTATTGTGTGCTTTTTGCATCTAAATATCTCATCTGTCTTAGACGCAAACTCTGATAGAGAAGTTGCCACGACAACATACACACACACGTACACTTATCGATTAGGAATATACATATAAAGAAACTTAACAAACACACTGAATAGGCATATAAATATATACACACTTAATACCCTGACACAAACACACATATATATATATATATATATATATATATACACACACATAATAGTACACTTAACACTTAACAGGCTAAAAAACAGTTTCTACCCCAGAGCTGTTATTTCTCTAAATAATGCAGAATTATAAATTATTGCTTTATCATACCAATCTGACCTTTATAATTGGGTGACATTTTTAAATATATATATGTGTTTTTGAATTCATAAACATTCAATATATTTTCTTGCAAAAAAAACTTTTCTCATTTTGTTTTTGTTTTAATTTTCTTATTTTTTTAAAAGCACTTATTTTGAGAGAGTGTGTGTGTGTGTGTGTCTGTGTTTGAATGTGTTTATCTATACATATCTATATATATGTAGAGATACACATGTGTGCATGTGTATGTCTGTGTGTCGGTGTTTGAATGTGTACCTAAACATATACTGTATGTATTGGAGTTTGTGTGCGTGCATGTGTGTGAATGTGTTTCCGGTTCTGTGTCTGGGTTGGAATGTGTGTATCTATATATATATATACATATATATACATATATATATATATATATATATATATATATATATATATATATATATATATATATATATACATATATATATATATATATATATATATATATATATATATATATATATATATATAAATATATACTACATAGGTGTATCGTGCATGTGTGAGAGAGGACTCACTCCCAGAACTCGGTGACGGGGGAGGTGAAGTTTTTGAAGTTGGTGATGTTGGCGGTCAACCAGAAGCTCTTGTTTGCACGGAACTTGTCCTCTATGCAGCGAGGCGTGTTCCAGGGCTGGTTACACTTGGCCCAGGGCAGCTCCGGCTGGAAGCACTGGAGAAAGAGGGAGAGAGAGAGACACCGAGGGTGAGAGAGCGATGGAAGGAAGGAGAGAGAGAGAGAGAGAGAGAGAGAGAGAGAGAGAGAGAGAGAGAGAGAGAGAGAGAGAGAGAGAGAGAGAGAGAGAGAGAGAGAGAGAGAGAGAGAGAGAGAGATGAGAGAGAGAGAGAGAGAGAGACATATCGAGCGGGAGAAAGAGAGATATAGAGAGAGAGAGAGAGAGAGAGAGAGAGAGAAGAGGGGACAGAGGGGGAGCGAGACAGATAAAACATAAAAATAAGGCCTGCATCCAATTATCCCAGATAAAGGTCAGTATCATCACAGACATCGCACACACTTCTGTCTAGTATGTTACTAGTATAAGCAAGTGTATACTACTGCAATATTGCTGACAGTGGGGTTAAAGCGCGGGTTGACTTCTCATTGTAATGTTATAATGTAACATAAATATTTTCCACTAAAAGAGGCAAGTTTTAACAATGTGTTCAAACACAAAGGAGAGACACACTGAACAGATCAGGGGGCGGACACAGCATTGGGCTGAGATCCATCGACCTATAAGAACACAGAGTTGGGTGCTAATCCAATTTGACACCCATCCTAAGCGGCAGGCGATCCCACTATCACTAATTAACTCCTAAGGCTTTCAGATCACATCCCCGTAACTCTCAGATCCACTGGAGCCGTCTGGCCTAATGACGTTTGTGCCAGCGATTCCTTCGGCGGGGGAACATTGCCGTAATTGCCCCCCCCCCCCCCCCCCCCCCCCCAGCCCGTCTGGCATCGCAAGAATAGAACCTGTGTGTGCCGGCGCTCGCTAGCGGATGAATCAGAAATGAAATGGAAATGATTAACGCTATGCTTCATGGGATACATAGTGCGGAAGCAAGTGCATCTTTTACGGTGCATTGTGGGCATGGAGCAGTGCACTCTGTAGAGAACCACATTCTAATGTGAGACAGCAATATGAAATGGTGAGGGTAAATGGGACGAGGTGGACCATACTGGGAGCAGCCCTGGTGTTGGTGCGTACCTGGATCAGGTAATAGAGCCCCCAGGCCAGGATCACGATGTAGTAGATGTTGAGCAGAGAGACGATCACCATGGACGCGTAGCCGATTCCTGCACACAGATGCACACGGGACCATATATGGAATACCATATATGGTTATAAAAAGTGAGTTAGTTGGTGTCTGATATTTGGTTCACTGCCGTTTTACAATGGCCACACCATATTTGCAGATTTAAATATATACAAACCCACACACACATAATTCTCACTCTGTCTCTCTCTCTGTCTTGCGCTCTCTATTGCCCCATTTCCACTGCAGGGTGCGGAACGGATCGGATCGCAAAGGTGCGGTAGGGGAGGGGGCAGTATAGCCCAGCTCAGTTCCGAGGTCGCGTTTCCACTGCCGACAGTACCTTGGTGGTAGGCCGGATGTCAATCGCCGCGGCAGCTACGTAAACAATGTAAACAACGTCTTCCTCCGCAAGAATGCAGACGAACGTCTCCACCTCCTTGTTCGCCCAAGCAAGCTTTTTACGCGACATGTTAATTGTAAAGAATAATACCTTGAGGCTACTGTTTGTTTGTTTTTATCCCCGCGTCACCCGGAAGTGACGATTCTGTCGACCAATCAACGGAGGGGGGGTGTAGCTAGAATTCCAGGGTACCCTTTCAGGCGTCTGGTCTCGTTTTGGGTACCGCAACGGAGGGAGTCCCCTAGAATGGGGTCGGAACGGGTACGGCAAAGTCCGGGTCACGCCCACTTTTGGCGGTGGAAACGCGATCCGACCCGCACCTTTGCGATCCGATCCGTTCCGCACCCTGCAGTGGAAATGCGCCATATATCTCCTTCCTCTCTCTCACCTCTCTCTCTCTCTCTCTCTCTGTCTCTCCTGATCACATGGTACAGCGCTGATCAAAACAAACAGATTTGCCTGACTCCATGATGTCACTTCCTTCACCAAACTGCTGGCCTCAGGTGACCTACTGCCAGTTAGTAATATTATATTTGGGGATTGTATTATTCAGACTACATTCTTTTATATGATTAATTAATTATTTATTAGTTGTATACGTGCTTGTCTTAAGGACACAAACACACACACACACATCCTCTATGCAAATAATATCTGTCCTGTGGCTTAATGCAGGAAGCAGGGAAGATAAGAGGCAGGTTAATAATCCTGTAATTCAGAGTTAATCCATTCAAGAGACATCATCCACCCACAAATGCACAAACACACACTCCCCCCCCCCCCCCCCCACACACACACACACACACACACACACACAAACACATTTGCTGTGCCTGCCTTTGAATGAGACAATTTGAATATAAGACTCAGACTGCTCCTAGCTCATTCCTAACCAACGCTTCCCGTCTTATCTTGTGGGAACCCCTCTGGGAATCCATCTAGCCTGTCAAACACTGAGGGGCTTTATGATTGAAACACCTATCCTTGGTGGAGAAATGTAAGAAGGAGGGACAGGATGTTTTGGGTCGCTTATTTTCATATTGCGTTTGTTCTCTTTACAATTCTCAATTGTTACCTAAAGCATAGTTTAGTTGTTGGCAAAGCAGTTGTTGTTTATGGTGTTATCGTCATTATGAATGTGTATTTTCCTCTTTCCTTTCTCACCTCCTCCAGATCTCTGTCTTAATCATCACTTCCATTTCTATGACCTCTTGTTTTACCAAATTCCTTCAGAAAATCTAAATCTTATCAGCCTCTACCCCCCCCCCCCCCTCATCTCCACCCCAATCTCTCCCCCCACTCCATTCTCTCTCTCTCTCTCTCTCTCTCTCTCTCTCTCTCTCTCTCTCTCTCTCTCTCTCTCTCTCTCTCTCTCTCTCTCTCTCTCTCTCTCTCTCTCTCTCTCTCTCTCTCTCTCTCTCTCTCTCTCTCTCTCTCTCTCTCTCTCTCTAGATTTCTCTCTAGATCTCTGCCTCATCTCTTTTGCTCTCTCTCTGATATGTTGCCGTGCGGTTGCCGTAGCAACCATTCATTTGGCACAGTCTGTACACCAGCAGAGTGTCTCGGGGGCCTTTGTGAGATGTTAGTGTGTGCAGGTGTGTATTGTGCAGGTGTGTGTGTGTGTGTGTGTGTGTGTGTGTGTGTGTGTGTGTGTGTGTGTGTGTGTGTGTGTGTGTGTGTGTATGTGTGTGTGTGTGTGTTAATATGTGTGCATTTTCGAGTATAAATAGCACATAGCATTTAGCATCCCATATGAAGCTACCATAGGTCACAACCTAAAACTGAACCAGGCAAAGAGTCTGTGAAGATACTAGCAGGAGAGTATATAAAGGAGTGAACTAGGAACAGAGTCTATAAAGCAGGAACTAGGAGGAGAGAATAAGAAGGAGGTACCGGTAAAGATGGGACAGAGCTTCTCCCAGCAGGTGATCCCTCCCTCTGAGGTGAACTGTCCCAGGGCCACCTCCAGGAAGAACACCGGCAGACCTCCGCCAAACAGGAAGATGAAGTAGGGGATCAGGAAGGCTCCTAGGGAGAGAGGGGGAGATAGGGGGGGAGGGAGGGAGTGTTGGATGCAATTCAGGTTCATCAATAATCAACAGTTTATCTTAAAACACCCCTTGCTACTGAACATCCCTCCACGACCAAGGGCCTTACCTCCACCGTTCTTGTAGCAGAGGTATGGGAAACGCCAGACGTTCCCTAAACCCACGAAGCCGCCAGCGACGGACAGGACAAAGTCCAGCTTGCTGGCCCACTTCTCCCTCGCGGGATGGTTGCCCTCAGCCTCATCCTCGGGCCGGGTCCCGGGACTCTTGCCTGGGGAGGGCTTCAGCGTGTCCTTATGGAAGTCCTTCAGACACTGGAGCTTTTCCTTCTGAGCCATGCTGAGGAACAGACACACAGACAGAAGAACTGAGTCCCAGATACCCAGATGGGGTGGTGTACTCTAGGGGGATACAGCCACATGTCCATCCATCCATCCATCCATCCATCCATCCATCCATCCATCATCAAAAATCCTTCATCCGTACAGCCATCATCAAACATCATTCATCAATTCATCCATCTAGCTTCTTCTGGTAGAAGTTGACCCCTAGAAGAAGAAGCCCCCCATGTCCACAGTCTACCAGTAGAAGGAAACCTTGAGCAAGAGGCTCTAAGCCCTACCAGCGGGGTTAACGACCTGTATCTCTACCCACTGGAAGTCATTTAGCAGTGCCTGCTAAATGGCTAAATAGCAAATTGGCACATTTACTGAATGTACATTAATCATGGATCCTGGCTTCAACGACTGCACCAACACATTATATTACACCTCATCCTTCATGCTGCACGTCGCGCAGACGCCGTGCCCTCCTCTGTGATGTGATGTAATGGGCAGTGGCTCAGACACGACACGCTGACGTAACCATGACAACGATGGCCTGTGAACCGGAGCGCGATGACGTCAGTGAGCGAGTGGAGTCAAGGGGTGGGGAACGGTGCGGTCTCTCGAGATGCGTGAAGAATGTCCCGACTGAGAAATGGCCCCAGTGGGCCCAAGTGAAACCAAACAGAGTCCGTTGATCAAGGCTGTCGACAGCCACACAGTCTATGCTGCATCATGTGGTATTCATATTGTGTGATGAAATATTTGTTATATTATATGAATATATACACAGATGAGGGTTATGAACAGTGTGCTGGAGATCAAATAACGGGATGTTATCTTAGTTAGGTTGTCTGAAAATAACTCCTTCATATCTCTTTCTAGTTGCTATCTCTTTCTCTCAATCTCTCTTTGACACACACACACACACACCCACACACACACCCACACCCACACACACACACACACCCACACACACACACAAATACACACCTGTGTGTCATCGGCAGGTCTCACCATGTGCCTAACACTCTGTCTTCTTGTTTTCCCAGCGTTAACACCTCTGTCTGCTTTCACCCAATGTTTCCAGACACTCACCCTCGGACATACACACACACGTACACATACACACACAATCATACAGACACATACAGACACAAACACACAGGCCAAGTAAACCCACCCAACCAAGTGTGCGAATGTGTGTATGATCATGTGTGTTTGTGCAGGTTCAAGGTATTTCCGGTCTAGGGAGCCATCTTGGCAGAGGAAACACTGACATGTTGATGAGGAACACAGAGAGGGCGCTATGCAACACATAAACAAACCACCACAGAAGAAAAGGGCCTGCACCACAGAGGAAGAAGAGCTAGTTATTCTGAAGCGACACTCATCCCTCTACCCATCATCCCCAAGATGGGGTTAGACAGTTTCCTATCAAGTTTAGATTGAGCATTCAGCTAATTGAGGGGTAACTGTAAGTCTCTTGGTTTTTGAAGGTACAAGGGTTGTATATTGTTGAGATAAGGTAAGGTTTGTGGCTTGTTCTGTGTGTCCACCAGCAGAAGACTGGTTGGACAAGGCAGCTCCCAGTGTCCACCGGTATTATAGCTTTGGTCGTACCGAGCAACTTCCAGACACCACCAGCAGAAGACTGTGGTTGCACTGGTTAGTAGATTCCATGGTTCACCAGTACAACACTGTGGTTGTATTGGCCCGCTCCCAGCCTCTAGCAGTAGAACACTGTGGCTGCTTGTACTGATGTGGAAAAACACCAAACTCTAATAAAATCCCCCTTTGTAAGATAACGCTGCTTGCAAAACCAACGTCTGGTCTAAGTCCACTTTATATATCCATTCACCCTTTATCACGATGACGTCGTCGGCTTCACAGAATAACCACATTGAAATAAATTGAACAACAGTCTGACCTAAATGCCATAAACAGACACCGAGGGACAAGACGACTATGATAACCTTGAGAAGGAACGCTCAGCACTGATCCATGTACAATAGATACAGATAGCGAGAGGAGAGTACAGCTGGGGCAGTGCTCATAGTTCTGCCAACTGTTGACCCTGGGCTGAGGTTTAGTGCGGACACATAACAGTTTTGTAAATGGCTAAAGAGAGACAAGAAGAGAGATAGAGAATGAGTGAGAGAGACAGAGAGACAGAAGGAGGGACAGAGACAAAGAGATACTAGTAAAGAGACCAGGAGAGAGAGAGACACCAGTTACCATGGAAACCTGCAACCTCGCCCAGCAACACCTCACCTCACCATGAAACATAGAGCACCATTGTTCCTTGTGTGTGTGTGCGTGTGCGTGTGTGTGTGCATGCGTGTGTGTGTGCGCACATGATCACTGTACCAGATTCTGGGCTTTACAAATTCTGATCCTGTCCAGAAACACATAATATATACACACACACACGCGCACACACACACACACACACACACACACACACCCCAGACCACTTATATAACATGGCAGCCTATTTAAAGACCATGTACATTTCCACTGAGCTGCAAGGTCTATTGAAATGCTCTTCTCTTTCTCTCTCTCTGTCTCCTTCTCGTCTTTCTTCTTGCCCTCTGTACACTCCTTCTACTCTCTCTCTCTCTCTCTCTCTCTCTCTCTCTCTCTCTCTCTCTCTCTCTCTCTCTCTCTCTCTCTCTCTCTCTCTCTCTCTCTCTCTCTCTCTCTCTCTCTCTCTCTCTCTCTCTCTCTCTCCCATCTGCCTTTTCTTCCTCTCATTCCTCAACTATTTTGTCCTCTATATTATCTTTATTAACCTTTATAGACATTTCAGTTCCTCATCATCAGCATCATCATCGTATTCTGCATCATATTAGCAACTTTTAAATAATTATTTAAAGTCTGTTTTTTTCTCAATAAAGCTTTATTGGCTTTAGAGACAGAAAGAGAGAGAGAGAGAGGGACAGAAAGACACAAACGCACACACACACATACAGCAAGAGTTTGCCAGAAAGGGTGAGAGACAATGGCAACCTCTTATAATCAGCCATAAGCTGTGTTTCTTGCTTGGTTCGGACGAGATACTTTTATTTATGTGCTTGAGGTCAGACTCGAGATAGAGGCTCAGAGACTGAACCTTGCTTGCACCCTGGCTCGGGTTCACCTGAAGGCTGCCTTGAACTCTGACACTTTGAGTATTGACACTAAACCACAAAGGGAGGGGAGTGTGAAGTGGGATTGGGTCAACGAACACAGCAATGCTGTGTTTGCGGCCCAGCCAGAGATGACCCTGGCAATGTGATCAGGCTTTAAAAGCTTCTTTTTTTTTTTCTTAAAAGCCCAGTCTGCGTTGATTGGTCTGCTCGCCTACTCTGTGGTGATTGGTCTAACGCTTTGAGCATGTGTCTGTAATACACACGATATTCGGTTCGCGAGAACGAGACGAGACGAGATTTTAAGAAAACTACAATGACAAAATATATGACTGGAACAACAGACTTTTATTTAACCGAGTTGCACATGCATTTTGAAATGTTTTATTATAACTATTTACATGCATTAAATTGAAACTAAAACTAAAATTTATAAAAGTTGAAGTACAATAAATTAAATTAAATAATTATATTTTTTTCAAGTGCGAACAATATTATCTGCAAAACCAAATCAAAGTTCTACTCCGTCAATACAGAGTGCAAATAGTGCAAACAGAGTCTGACCAAGTATGTCACTGACAACTTGGTATTGTCCGTGTCTTATCAGTCACTCTACTGCCATTCATAATTTCCGCCGGGTACCCAAAATGCTGCCAAACAAATGATTTAAAAGTGGCGGGGGCATCTTCGACGGTAATACGGGTATTTTCCGACGTCATTCTGACTGCCTATGGCTGCTTCCCCTGCTTCCCCTCCTTCTCCTCCTCTTCTTCTTTTCCTTCTCCTTCGTTAGGTTCTGGCGGGCTAGACGTAGCAAAGGTGCATTACTGCCCCTACAGGCCACAAATAGAAGTTTGGATAGCTCACAAATCTCGCAAGACAGATTTTTAATGCGACGGGTAATATCGTTGAGTTTAATCTCGCGAGATCTCGTGGCACGAGATCTCGTCACACCCCTAACAAAGCCTAATAATAACAATGGTTGACAGCTGCTTGCAGCACTCACCTAACTAACAAAGCATACTTACAGTCAGGTTGTGATCCTGAAGCTCCAAGTTGAGCCAACAAAGTGTTGGTCTGTAAAGATGAAACGATGTGAAAATCGAGGTTTAGGCAATGCTGGAGCGCGGTGGAATAGTGCTGAAAATGAAAGGTATCCAGTTCTTCACATCCTCTTCTTCATGAAGTCCATGCAAAGTAGGGCTTTGACTCCGAACTTCGTTATTCGAATATAATTCGAATATCAAAAAATAAATCAAAATTCTAACGAATATTAGGCAGCCCTTAATATTCGAACCTGTTATGGGTAGGCCAAGAGGGAGAGACGTCGGAGAACCCGACGTAGTCTATTCATAATATTGTAATGACCACGGAAGTGGCAGTGAATGAAGTATTGATTAGACAGCGATTTATTGGAAACCTAATAAACCGTTGGAACACGCAAAACCAGTAACCATAGCAACGCCGGTAAGCAAACCTCGCAAAGCCCAGTCCACAGGTCTTACTGAAGGCATTTAATGGTCAAAATATTATTAATAAATATTCGAATATATTCAAATATTAATATTAATAAACAAACAAACTTCGAATATGATTTTTGGGCAAAAGTCAAAGCCCTAATGCAAAGGGAATTTTAGTACAGAATCTTCTCGACATGGTGATTTTCAAGAGAGCGATAAACTCCCCCTAGCTCCGGCTTTGATTTTTTTAGCTAAGCAAAATAAAAATAAAAGGATATATAACACACTTAAGCAAAGGGTTAAACCAAATAATCATAATATGACCCCTTTAATGTTATAACAGCTTCATTTGGTGATTTGCCAAAAACACCAAAGAACCAGAACCTCCATTTTGGTTCGGTTTGCATCGGAACAATCGAGCAAACATTCCAAAAAACACAAAAGGACCACAATTGACCTTTGTGTTCACGTCCATCTTGTTTTTGGGGTTTAGAACCGTCAATGAACCGAACAGAACACATCTATGAAAAAAGGGCTTTGAATGTAATGGTGAGCGTTTGTCTTACTTTTACAGAGATAAAAGAGATATGGTTGTGTCTCACACTGAAACAGTAGCAATCTTTCAGCTTATCAGGTCTTTCTGTTCGATTTCCTTTCGAGACCTTGACCCACACAACAGATGCACACAAAAAACAACATACACCACCCCAACAAGGTAGTCCCTCTACTGATAACATTGACTGGCTCAGGTGAAAGATAAACTACCTCTTCAAAACCACAGACTTAAACATCCCACGTGAAAACAAAAAGCACTGTCAAACTACTGTCACTGGGTAGTATACTAGTAGTTAGTAACCAATGTATGATAATAGTGTCGAGTTTACTGAACAACAAGAATGCTATTACTATTTCAAAATAATTTTCATACCCAACAATACCGTAACTAAGTAGTTGTCTGTACCTAGTCGTCTATAGGTTCAATTAGCCTGTATCAAGTGAAAGCTTTCCAGAAGACCCCCCACTGACCCCGGTAGTTGGGAAGAGATAGAGTCAGAGGACACCTAATATAAAGATAGAGGAAGAGAGAAACACAGAGAAAAACATAGTTTTGTGAACTAATCTTCTGATCATTAAAGATTATTCACGCATGGCGATTCATCGTTAATCATAATTAAGATATAAGACAACACACACAAATATATCCACAGAAGAAAAAAAGGGGTGCGTCTGTGTATGTGTGTGCAAATGTGTGGTCATGCATGCATTGATGCATGCGTGTGCGAGAGAGAGAGAGTAAATTGGCACCACAAGGTGACAATCAGGGTGGAACGATGTTCACCTCAAGTGTCCTTGAGGGGAACGGCATTATGGGAAATACATGGCACACAAACATATGCATGCTAAACCATATACCCATAAGGCGCACACACACACACACACACACACACACACACACACACACACACACACACACACACACACACACACACACACACACACACACACACACACACACACACATCATTACTTTGACAACTAATTCCAACCACCAATCGGAATCATTAAGACACGCTTCCCCAGGCAGGCACACATCCCACAGACAAAAGCTGCGTTTAGCTTCCTCCTGTGGCAACGTGGTACCAGAGGAAAACGAACAAAAAATAAAAAATAATAACGGCTGTCTTCACAGCAACGAGACCTTCCTTGTTGGCCCACAAGACGATTTGCTCATAATAGCACGCGCGCGCGCGCGCACGCACGAACAAACGCAGCCACACAAACACACAAACATACGCACACAGAGTGTGTGAACTAAAGATACAACAAACTATTTTACGCTTACATCAAACAGATTCACTTTCCACAGTTCCCAACGCGGTTGGGCTACATGGCGAAATGCTCTCTCAAATTTATTTAGGATTTTTGATAAAGAGCACGCGGCGAGTCAGCTTCATCTTGTATCCGCGCACGACGATAAGAGGCCTGAAGTGTGACGAACAGACAAATGAACGCCATGTAAGGACGTTGCTGGTGGAAATGAAAAAAATGCCATCGTCAAATTAAACACGGATGTGTAAAAAAAAAAAAAAAACACCGCGGCATGGCTTTATGAGACGAATCCTATTATCTACTTGGAGGCTGTTAAGGAGAGAGTCCTGGCCACCGCGAAATCACTTGACAGTAACCGCACAGTGCGGAGAGGAGTGCGAGCTTAATTAAGAAGAAAAAAACAGGCAGTTGGTAACAGGCCAGCCATAACGGAAGAACAATCGATCTGCTTGAATCCAACATTTAACCAGCCTTGGATGAGCCGTGCGGCCGACGCACGCAGCCTCGCAGCGCGTCTAGGGCCGGGGCGGTGTTTCACAATAAAGCCCACATCGCTAGAATAAAGAAGAATCTCCCCGATGTCTCGCCCCAGCTCTGATCAGGTTTTCAACGGAAACATGGCACAAAAAAATGTTTCCATTTAAATACTGACAGCAGCCAAGCACAAAACGTCTCCAATCTCGAATTCACTGAAATTAATTAAAACGCCCGTTAATCCAGGTAGGCTACTGACAATAGACTGGTGGAGGGAAAGCAAATATCCCAGATATGATCCTTGTTTATTCACTCTCCCCCGGGCAAAAAGCCTGACCTTCTTAGAGACAAAACTCCATCTAAGATGTGTTTCGGATGTTCCGTTACCTGTTAGATGATTGCTGCTTAAATTCTCCGTTTTGTATCTCCTTTAAATACGTGCGTGTCTCTTCGTGTGTCAGTTCCCGTTGACGGTTGTGTGAGCGACTAAAGGCGGCGGGAGGGTAGTTTTAATTTATAAGAATTGTAAAAAGGGGGGACCAACACACAGCAGTGGAAAATCACCGGCCTGCCTCTAAACAAAGCGGAAGCGGACCACCACTCACACACGAAGCGCGCTTCCGACGACGCGCGCGCACGCCGTGTCGAGACTGGGCGAGAGCGTCTGGATTCTGTTATCATGAGCCTCAAAACACTTAGCTCGTCTATAGAAGACGTGTTGTACTACTGTTCTGCTTGCGATGAAAATCTACCATGTCCAGCTTGCCAAATACTCCTCAAATAAACGGATGACTCAAATACCCGAGGCCACATGTTAACGAAAAGTTCGGGTTCCTTCCTCAAGCATCGGGAAAATGAAACAAACACAAAAAGGTTTACAAAATACCCTTTTTGCAGAGTAGGCCTACGTAAGTGCAATGTGCAATAAAGATGCACTGCATCAATCGTTATTACGGATACTACAGTGTCTCTGCAGTGTAACAATTCAAAATAAAGGTGTCTGTAACACCAGCTGCCACTAGAAGGAATAAGGTGCCCACTGAACAATGCAAGTAAGGGAACAGGCTATAGACTTACTTGACTGCTGAAATGCCCTGAGAAAAACTGATTAGACAATCGAATGGCCTGATCCCAATTCATGCCAAGGCATGAAAACTAGAGGGCATCGTCCGACAGTAATGGAAATAAAGAGATTTAGATAGATAACTAAATAAAGAATAAAGAAGATTTAAAGAAAGAAAGAAAGAAAAAAAAGAATGTAAGTAACACTATAACAGCAACATAGTTACACTATAACAGCAACAGCGTAACACCTTAACAGCAACACAGAAACACTAACAACAACAGACTAACACCATTACAGCAACACAGTAACAGCAACACAGTAACACTATAACAGCAACAGTTACACTATAACAGCAACAGAGTTATAACAGCAACAGAGATATAACAGCAACAGAGTTATAACAGCAACAGCGTAACACTTTAACAGCAACACACTAACACTTTAACAGCAACACAATAACGCTTTAAGAACAACAGAGTAAAACCATTACAGAAACACAGCGACAGTATAATAGCAACACAGTAACACTATAACAGCAACAGAGTATAACAGCAACAGAGTTACACCAACAGCAACAGCGTAACACTTTAACAGCAACACAGTTAAACTAACAACAACAACAGCGTAACCATTTAAAAGCAAGACAGTAACACTTTAACAACAACCATTGGCGGTTCTACATTTTACTTGGGGGGCCAAGGAGGGGCCAGTGTTTAACCAGAGGGGCACAAAAAAAAAAGGCTAAAAATTATTATACATTTATTTTGTACAAATGTTTTAAACTTCACCAGTCTGTATTTTGCTTTCATGCTATCTTGAATTGATGGAGCTTATACCCTAAATCATCAAAATCATATGAATTTTTTTTTTTGTACAAGCGTTACAGCAATCTTGCACAGTCTAAAGAACTCAAAGGAAACTTCCCTTTTCTACTGTTCTTCCCTCCTTTAATATAGCTGCTATTAGAAGAAAGAAAACGATTTTGTTGCATAACCATCCCTCCCTACTTAACACAGCCAGATAGCCTACTACTCTTTACGCAAATGTATTTGTTATCACAATGCAGCAGCCAAAACGGATGAAAATACGTGGTTAACATCACAACATTTTTTATCCTAGTCCTAGCAAGGATACTGACATTTGGATTCTCGCTTCTGCCTCGATGAGTTTATATGATTAAGTTTCTACATATATCGAGACCAGACATTAACAAACTTAATTTCATCATCAGTGTGAGGAACAACAGTAACACGGTGATGTGCAAGAACAACAAGTCACTTACGAAATGAAATCATTTTGCTTAGCTTCGACTCTTGCAACAGGAGAAATCGTGGCTCCTTTCTCCAAGAGTCGCTGAGCTCTCATTTACCGAGCAGCAGCAGCACGTTGTTTGGGTGCGCCCCTCAATTTACCCGTGTAGAAAGATGCATCGCATTAGTTCCGTAAAATCAGTAAAATCAAAAAAAAATTATTTGGTCAGCACGGGGGGGGGGGGCACAGAGGGGGGCAGGGACCTGTCTAAAGGTACACTGGCCCCCGTAGGCCCCTGTGTAGAACCGCCATTGACAACAACAGAGTAAAACCATTACAGCAATACAGTAACCGTGTAATAGCAACACAGTAACACTATAACAGCAACACAGTAACACTATAACAGTAACCGAGTAACACTTTAACACCATTACAGCAACACAGTAACAGTATAACAGCAGCAGAGTAACACTTACAGCAACTTAGTAGCACCATTACAGCAACACAGTTACACTATAACAGCAACACAGTAACACTATAACAGCAACAGAGTTACACTATAACAGCAACCGAGTAACACTTTAACACCATTACAGCAACACAGTAACACTATAACAGCGTCAGAGTAACACCATGAAAAAAACAGCATAACACCATGAGAGCAACAGGGCCATAAGTGTTTCATATTGAAAGGGCATGCCTTGAGGAAATGGCACCAATCCAGCGGCAGGATATGACAAAACAGGTTTTTATCATCTGCAGCCAGTCTGTATTTATACAAATAAATCAGCATGACAGTCCCAACCTGTTTAACAATAGAAAGTTGATTACCACGTAGAGTGGAAGGTGGGTATGATGGAGAAGAGATCTATGCTACGGGCCCCTTGTTGTTTTTTTTAAGATTTACATTAGTGGACTGAACTGGAATTTCTGCTTCATATGGAGCTGAACCCTAAACCCAACCCTGGTGCTCCAAGTGGGAAGAGCGGACTTAACAATAATATAACTAACTACAGAATTTCTGTACATTTCTTATCTGGGATTAATTCAAGTGCCCCTATTTTACAAGCCATTTCAAAATCTGTCCTCCCCTATAACAAAGTGACATGTCAAGGGGGGCTGTCCTCCACTTGTGATGTCACTATGTCACAGGGCATGGAAGATTTTTTAAGGACTTATAATGGCCAATCACACTCACACCTGGTGGTAAAATAGGGGCCCTTTAAGTACTATCTAATCTTCTAAGAAATAAGATATGATAAGCTATAGTACTTTATTGATCCCAGATGGGAGGACTGATTCAACTTCTTGGGAAAGTGGAAAAGTACAGGCTCTGAAATACCAAGTATAAAAGTAAAAATACCCCTCTGACATGTTTACCTGCAACACAGTAACACCATAACATCAACCACCGTCACACCATGAGAGCAACACAGTAACACCATAACATCAACCACCGTCACACCATGAGAGCAACACAGTAACACCATAACATCAACCACCGTCACACCATGAGAGCAACACAGTAACACCATAACATCAACCACCGTCACACCATGAGAGCAACACAGTAACACCATAACATCAACCACCGTCACACCATGAGAGCAACACCGTAACACCATAACATCAACCACCGTCACACCATGAGAGCAACACCGTAACACCATAACATCAACCACCGTAACACCATGAGAGCAACACCGTAACACCATAACATCAACCACCGTAACACCATGAGAGCAACACCGTAACACCATAACATCAACCACCGTAACACCATGAGAGCAACACCGTAACACCATAACATCAACCACCGTAACACCATGAGAGCAACACCGTAACACCATAACATCAACCACCGTCACACCATGAGAGCAACACCTTAACACCATAACATCAACCACCGTAACACCATGAGAGCAACACCGTAACACCATAACATCAACCACCGTAACACCATGAGAGCAACACCGTAACACCATAACATCAACCACCGTAACACCATGAGAGCAACACCGTAACACCATAACATTAACCACTGTAACACCATGAGAGCAACACCGTAACACCATAACATCAACCACCGTAACACCATGAGAGCAACACCGTAACACCATAACATTAACCACTGTAACACCATGAGATCAACCGGGCCCTAGGTGTTTCATTGTGAAATTGGGGCACAACTTGAGGTAGAGACATAGAGTGAAAGGCAGGATATGACACAGCACTGATAACATGACAAGTTTTATCGTCTGCAAACAGTCAGATTTGGTCATGCCGTGAACTAGCATGACCTCTTAAAGTGGGTGTGACTTATCAGTTATTACCGCGGCCCGGGTTGCCAGGTAAAAACACAGCGTGCCGCAGCCATGGCGAGAAGCAGACTTTACAGATCACCTGAGATGGAAGATATTATAGCTATATCTGAAAGATTGAGACAGTTTAGAGCGCTGAAGGATTTCCAAACAGGTGCCACATGGGCTGGGTTATAATCACAAACAATAAATACATTTCTAATGTACACATTAGCAGATCAATTTACCATGTCGAACTGATCGCCGTTTGTTATTGTTGATTAGAATAATTGCGCTCTTTGCTAAATATATTGTCACGCTCAGCTTGTTTGCACACGTGTTCAGGCATAGACAACTCAATCCAATATTTGGAATTTGGAGTTCCTAATTCCGTCTCAATCTTACAATTTCCCCCTTTACCTTGGCGTGATAATTTACTAATAATTGACTTAACACAGGATAAACAAACAATAGTTGACAGAACAGGAGACGATGGAGAAATAAATCACTTAACAAGAGATGGCGGAGAACAGGCGATCGTAAAACCGCCCCCAGGGTCAGTCGGTTCAGTGAGCGAGACCCCTGCGGAGAATTTGACTCCAAATGGTTCACAGAGGATTACACTCAGAATGGGCCACTTTGTTTTAGAAGCAAAGCAGCCATTTTGATATCATGAGAGCTGTGCTTTAAATGCAGGCCAGCTGCTATTAACAATAATGAGGGGGTGAGATAGTCCTGTGATTAGAGGTTCTATTCCCAGCTGAAAGGTTCCGGGTTCAATCCCCAATGTCCGCAGTCCGAACCATCCTCGAGCAAGATGCCCCCTACCACCACTTAACGACCATTCTCTGATACACTTTCAGGCTCTTTGGATAAAAGCTTGATTTAACAGACTCGATAGTTAGAATGAATAGTGATACTAATAGTAGAATAGCATATAATCTTTTTTCTGGTTTAAAGTAGCAAAGGAAGGAGTTGTTTATAAATTATGCTAAAACTTAATCCTGTGTTCTTGGCTTCAGCTGAATGTGTGAAACTTTTTCAAAGTGAAAGAAGAATGTTACAATACTAATCGCTTGGAATACTGCTGTCTCGTTATTGGAAAATATTTGAAGCCGAGGTTCATTATTTATGTTCTGGTCTCTTGGGAGAAGGGAGGTTGGAGTCACTTGGGGGCGGGTCTCCCATAGAGAGGTCCATGGGAGAACAAGCAACGCCGCGAGATTCAGAGTAGAAACAAGACATTTCCTATCCATTGCCTTATTTAAGAGACATTTTGAAGTTGTCAGCTCTTAGAACAATTCTTGTGTGATCTCGTTATGGTCTTAATGTTTTGAGTTCTGCTGCTGACATTTAAAACCGATTTTCACTTTGGAGCAAAGTTAATGTTCATTATTTTCAGTATGTTCTTTATTTTATTGGAAACGTTTTAACTTTAAAAGTCTTCAAAATATATATCAACATGACATGAGGTCCAGTTAGGTTTGCACATGAGCAGTAGAAATGTCAGAGGAATAATTCTTACTGTTATACTTATTATGTATGTTTCAAAGCCTGTAATTGTCCACTTTCACTTAAGTAAAGAAGTTGATTCACTACTTCTTCTTTTACAATAGTATTTTTAACAAAAGTATCTGAACTTGAACTTGAATAAAGAATGTGGGTACTTTTACCACCCCAGCTGTAAGGATACAAATCAGCACAGCTTTGCATCATCCAAATGATGGTCTGAATCTCAAGCAAATAGCCCCATCCTGTCTGATATGAAAAACACTGACCATTACTGGCCGGCTGCCCCAGGTGTACCTCTACAGGTATAGCTGAGCAGAACCTCCCCAGGTGCACATTACATAATAATTATAATAATAAAATGCATTGGATTTATAGGATTGCTGGATTCAAACTTTCTCAGATTAGAGCGTACTTGTGTTGGCTCAGATTTTAATTTCTTGAAACCTTAACCTGTTTTCCAAATCAACTATTGTTTTGACTGCTGAATGAGAAGCTGGCCCTGTGGACAAACTACTGTATGACCCAATGGGACATCACATGACAGGAAATGTCACTTGTTGCTCAATCTGAACTTCCTGAAAGAACATCAGAAACACAGAGCACGAGAGAGAGAGAGAGAGAGAGAGAGAGAGAGAGAGAGAGAGAGAGAGAGAGAGAGAGAGAGAGAGAGAGAGAGAGAGAGAGAGAGAGAGAGAGAGAGAGAGAGAGAGGCAGAAGTGAACAAAGTAAACTGAGAAGGGGGGTGGGGCAGAGATAAAGTGAATCAGAGAGAGATATTCATAGTAGTGTTGATGCATCAAATCTATTAAAGGCAGACGAGTTAACTCAGAAAATTGATACTTTAGCTTAGCATATGACAGCATTAGTGCATTCACCAACAGGTATTTGGTGGAAAACAGGACAAATCAGTAGATGTTGTTGGTGTTTGTTGGGGCAGTGTTCAAGAACCTTTAAGGGTTATAGATAAGAGTTAAGGTCAAGGTTAAGGGTTATGGTTATAGTTAAAGTTGAATGTTAGGGTTATGGTTAAGGTTAACGTTAATGGTTATGATATAGTTATGAAGCACAGAGATCTGAACCTGATATGCACTTCAGGCCCCCACCCACCTGCTGTTTGTGGGGGCGGGATTGAGGGGCTGTTGAGTCCTGCTGGGTGCTAATCCCTCCCTACCAAGCATGCAGTGGGCCAGCCGTGTACAGAGATTAGCCCCCCCACTCTGCCGTGCTAGGCTCTATAGTGCAGAAGTGCACCAACATCAAATGCTATTGAAAACTGTCTATTGAATCTTTATCATCTACTCATGTGGTCAATTAGTTCCTGCCCTTCACATAACATACAACTGTCCTGAAGTTCAGCCTCATCCAATGGTTGATTCTTCACTCTCATAAATACCATCTCTAACCGCTTAAACAACTCACCGCTCTGGAGAACAGATATGGCCCACCACAGATGACCAGACATAGATGGATAGACAAACAGACAGAGATGGGTGGATGGACAGACATACAGACAGACATGGCTGGATAGATGGATGGATAGACAGACAGAGATGGGTGGAAGGATAAATCAAAGGACAGACCTTAGACAGGTCGTGTTTGGCAGGCATATCTTGAGATGAGCATATCTTGAAATGAGTTGAGAGACATGTTACCACGACAACAGCAGTTTCCATGTATGAATACAGGTGACAGGCCAGCTGTGTGTGCAAAACATAATCTAATTTATTTATTGCTACACACTCCATTTATTAACACAAATAAGATATAGTAATTGCTGCTAACATCTGCTGCTGCTGCTTCTTCTTTTTAAAATGTATTTATTTATACAATGTCTTGTTGCATTTTAGCTTGTGTTTTTCTTGCTTGTTTGTGTCTATTTTGAATTTCCCTGAAGGAGCATTCCGAAGGGATCAATAAAGTGTCTATCTATCTATCTAAACTGGCGAGCGATAATGAACATGTGACATGGTTAATAACATGTACCTGACACAATGGAAAGGGGTGTTGTACTTACATTCACCTCCTCTGGGCTCAGACATAAGTCAAACCCCCCGTCGGCACGCGGGCCCCACATTTTCCATAGAAACTGTAGCTTAGTTTTCATTAGAAAAGCTTGAGACACAATTCCTCGAGGTAACAACCTAGCGTCTAAAACCACCAGAGGATAAACTCGGGTCCTGCCCCCCTGCTTATGAGAAGATATTTGACGCTACAAATGTTTATATATATATTCATATCAAGGGGCCAGGGCCACTCATTTCAACCTGCCGGGAACTCCAACCGACGATTACCCGTGTGAATTTAGATGGCTTCGTCTTGCCGGGGGAGCGTGTAAACTTCCATGCATTGGGCTCGGTATGAGCCTCATGCTACCCAACAATGAGGCTGTTTATCGTTAAGCCTTTAGGTGGGGTTGGGAGGGGGGGGCAAGACTCAGGGCCAATCAGCCTCTCCTTAACAAAGTATTAGCTGTCCCGGTGAACTCCTGCTTGGCATGTTAAACTGCTTAACTCACATATTTCTTTTCTCCTTAGAAAAACTAAAATTTCCTTTTGCTTCAATTGACGGATAATCACATTCTCTCTCGCTCTCTCTCTCTCTCTCTCTCTCTCTCACTCCCCCCTCTCTCTCTATCTCTCCCAGTGAAAAACACATTCCTGCATGGTCAGAAGGTTGAGTCACTCTGCTTGACTGCCCAATTTCTCTCTTCCCTTTCGCCTCCCTCCATTCCCCTGACCTCTCCTCCTTGTTTTCCCCCCCCAACACCTCGACACCTCTTTATCCTGTGCCCTCTCTCTCTCTCTCTCTCTCTCTCTCTCTCTCTCTCTCTCTCTCTCTCTCTCTCTCTCTCTCTCTCTCTCTCTCTCTCTCTCTCTCTCTCTCTCTCTCTCTCTCTCTCTCTCTCTCTCTTTCCACTCCCATCACCTCCGGCGTTTTCTCTTAGATAAAAACATTCTAAAAGTAATAAGATGATATGAGCAGGGACACTTCGGTTCAATTAAGGAATAGAGGCGTTGATCTACTGAGTGCAAGGGTGAGTCTTTATAGACCCTATAAGGGAAATAATTCATAAAAATTAATGCGATCTGCCAACAAATGTTCACACAATACCAGTAAAATGTGAATCAATTATTGCTCACCAACTCTTCTCATCCGGATATCACGTTAGTGAGCCATGATCAGATCTAGATGAAAACTAAGAATGCATACTGTCGTTGTTCCATTCCAAACATTCCAAACAACAATTATAGTTCATCCTTGTTGAATTCCCAATCTTAACACAGAATATGGAAAGAACCAAAACCAAAGGCAAGTTTTCATACTGTTATGTTTTTGTGGGCCGAGTCCAGCAATGAATCATTAAACCATTTGCAAGAACGTATTTGGGCTACCCATTAATTATACCCTGGTAGAATAAAAGACCATCTAAGGATAATATTCAGGCTTTGATAATCATGCCATGATTTGTCATTGGACTCATCCCGCAGGAGTAAAATCTTACATAAACGGGACTTTGCTAATAGGTCTTGCAAGAACTGACAGCTTGGAATGCAAAATACGGTCTGTTCTATAGGGAGCTATGGTTTACAGGGAATCATAATCATAATCATATCAGGATCATAAACAGAATCGTACAACTAGGCACCAAACCAGTTGCGCTTGTTTGGGGCAACTCTGTTTGTAACTTTACTGAGTCTCTAGTTTGATAGAACTAGCAATATATTTTAATTATTTACATTTTAGTATTATACAGGTGTTGCTGTCTTTAGTCAACATATTTCAGTTCTGCTTGAATTTTGTTTGGGTTTTTCCTACTGCTGTGATCACCATCAGAGGGTAGATTTGAACCAGCCAGCTTCACTCACTAGCTGTCCCTGCTAGTCCATCATGCTACCATACAACTTTACCATCAGTCTAACACCCTACTTCTAGCACCCTGCTTCTAGAATGCCGCTCATAGCACCCTGCTCCTAGCACACTTCTAGTAGCCCAGTGCTACTAGAATGCTGCTCCTAGAATGCTGCTCCTATACCACAGGTACCAACAATGATTACGGAGCTGATTGCAAAATTTTCCACCATCACCATGGCGACCTGGCTATAATGTGTTTTTTTCCGGGAGGTAAGCAGGGCTGGGCCTGGTCTGTCCTTGGATGGGAGAACAGTTAATGCTGGATGAGGTGTTGGAGGGCCAGTAGAGGCGGCTCCTCCTCTGAGCCTACGTAAAGCCACGATACCACAGGACGGCGACGGGGACTACAATTGTGCACCAACATGCGTTGTTTATGCACAGCTCTCGTTCATGCTTGTCTCTGTTGTATTCATTGCGACTGGTTGCATATAATTCAATCCTAACGACATTCCTAACAAACAGAGAAGCCTACTGTACATCACAAACTCAAATCCTACATGTGCCAAGGCAAGGGGGGGTACCCTAGAGTTTATGAAATCCTCCATTAGTGCTCAGGAGATTCTTCACTCTCAAACACACTCCAACTTCATCTCAACTGAACATAAACGGAGAACAGAAGTCTGCATTATATACTCTTTTTCATTAGACCATTCACGTAATCTTTCCAAATTGCACCAACTGAGAACCCAAATCCCGAACCAATGGCTTCAATGGTCCAACCTCCTCTGTAATATGTCCGAGGATTGGAGTCGCTATCACAGATGACTTCCCCACACGGTCTTCGGGACCATGGTACACGAAGACAATGTTGAGTTCATGGTCGGTGTGGAAAATTACCATTTCAATAAAAAGCTTGAAGTGAGATTAAACATGGCCAGTGAGAGGGCAGAAGGGCAAGGCTGGTGCGGTTTAATTGTTTTGCCCTTTGAAACAAAACAAGTGCCAGCCTCCGTGGCACGTGTCTTAGCATTTGAAATGCCTGCAGGCCTACCATTTGCTATCTCTCAATAGTACCACGTGAACGACGGGTCGCGCATCATAAAACCAAGTGTCTTCATTGTACCCTGTCTAAATGGCCTGTTCAACAGCATTTCACAGCCTATAAGAACACTGAAATTCCGACCTTGGTTTTAAGTATATCCTGGCCTTTTTTTTATTTACCCTCCCGGCTACGTAGCCAAGCGGGTACCCTCCATGTCCAGACTCTCTTGTTGTGACACCTTCGCTGTGCAACAGATCCCTGAGGAAGTCCCGAAAAATTAGGGCGGGTCAATCGGGTGTTGCTTGAGTTGTGATGCGTCAGATTAGTCTTGAAAAGAAACGGGCGATTAAGGGCTGTACGAGCAGCTCAATCGACCAATGGCTCGAGGCAAACACGAATCTGATGGCACACGGAAGTGAGGGACACATAAGGACAAATGACCAAGTGGGTGACCAATCACCCACACACTCACAGGGCCAAGCCAGGCACGCACATTAGGCATGGTGCAGCTTAATAAGGCAACAATGTTTCAGACTTTGAGGAAGTACAAACCATACAAAACTGCAAGGGAGGGGGGGGGAATCAGAGCAGTGTAATGATTCAACGTTCAGTTTCAGCAGTGTCGTGGAGCATTTCGGCTTCAGCATTCACACCGTAATACCTTCAGGGATTGCATTTCTAGTTAATGTGTATTACTTTACTTTATTTTAACATTTTAATAAATCCCCCGGAAATGTAATGTTTATTTGACATTTTGATTAGTTTGACTATCACTTTAAGTATATTGTGGCCTTTAGGGTGCATCGTTTAAGAGCTATTCAACAGCAGATAACCTCCATCTCTGATGCCAATGCCTGCAGGCTACTGTAAGTTAAACAATGTTTGAGGGAGAAAAAGTTAGAGACGGATGAAGAATGATGTCAATGTACGTTTTTCCATGTCAATGCAGTCCTTTGAATCTTGAGCAAGATATACCAACAACATAAAGTATCTCTTGTTCAAGCAACACTTCATGGTCAACCACATAAAGTATCTCTTGAGCAAATTAAAACGTACTGTTGTTGACACGCGCGCACGCACACGCACACACACACACACACACACACACACACACACACACACACACACACACACACACACACACACAAACTTCCCTGACCTCCATAATCATGTGACCAGCGAGGATAGCACAGCAGCTGATTACAGTTAAAGTTGCAGACACAAACAAAGACACAAGCACGCACAATCACACATGGATTCAGATACACTCGCTCTCACACACATCGGAACCCCTATAGACATTTGAACTCCACACATGACACACACAACATACACATACATGTGACGTTAGCATGTGCTGTGCTGCACTCTAGTTATCATGCAAACATATATCCATATACATACACACATTCGTGCTATTCGTGAGTGATGAATTTTCTATTGATGTACACGTGACGATAAACATGAGCTGAGATGACATTGAGGCATTGTGAAGGATGTCTCAAGGCGGTTATTCATCTGAATAACAATCACACGTTGGAATGCATTGCGGCTCTTTTACAACAACAATGAATTGTCGAAAAGCCTATTTCTCATTATGACTATGACTTATGAACATATAATGCATGCATGTTTGACCCCTCCCCACACAAAGATTACAAAACACCCGCACACAAAGAAATGCTGCTGACCATCGTAGAATATAAATACAATTTCCATGTGGTATAAGTGTTTGTTTTCACCACCACTTCTACCAAGAGCAGGTCACAACGACCTTGGGTGAAGCGGAAGGCCATTGAGAGTGGGTCTATTCCTAATAGCAACAACCAGTCACTTAATTATTGTATGAATTCCTGATCCAATCAGCTGTTAGCATTCCAACTTTAAACGTTAATAGATATTCTGATCAAAGATAATCTTGTGCTCCAAACTAGGCTAGCGCTCCAAACTAATCTAGAATCTACGATAATTTTACCTAAAAAGTAATCTAGTCTCCAAAACAATCAGGCGCCGAAAAAAGTCTTTCTGGAGCCAGAAGAGGAAGCGAGTTGTTCTTATAAAAGAGGAAACAGTTGTTAAAGCCCTCTGTCAGTTTTCCGTGCACATTGTTGGTTGCTGTAGATCAAATGTATGTCAATAACTACATGCCTGTAGACTTAAAGCATCCATCCACAACTCCTTCGACCCAGGGAATCATGCTCGATAACCATTTAAGAATACATACTTCACTCCTATTTAATCAGTTTTTTAGTGAGAAAGCAAACGAAAGACATCAGATTGTAGAGGGATGCCAGTCAGCTAGCCAGTCCCCCTCCGGACAATATCGGTCGGGGAGATTGAACCATCGTAACCTTCTCTCCCAGCTCCACTTAAAGCTACCAATATAATTTGTCTTGTAACTTGTTTCAAAAGCATATAATATGTGTGTTTACTTGTTTACAAAAAGTGTAAATGTACAGACTAATTGAAAGTGTATACTCTCACTCACATAGTCTGTCTAACACACAAACACACACTATCTTTCTCATGCATGCGCGCACACACACACAATCTTTCTCATGCGCGCGCACACACACACACACACACACACACACACACACACACACACACACACACACACACACACACCAGTATCTCTCTCATGCATGCACACACAAACACACAACTCCTGCATTACTGAATGCATGAGAGAGGGAGCAACAGAGAGAGAGAGAGACAGAGAGCGAGCCAGGGAGAGATAGACGGAGAGAGCCAGATTGAGAGAGTCATCGACAGTGACAAAGAGATAGAGACAGAGGGAGAGTCATATGACCCTCTCCAACAGAGCCAGAACGAGGACCCAGACCTACGGAATGCGGAACCGACCCCTCTCTGGGACATCAGCGGTTCCCTTGGCGTTAGCGCTTCTGATGTTTCACTCCTGAGAGGCACAGGATACCAGGTTAAGGGCAAGCGGTCCAATCCTCAGGTCAAACTAATGGAATGGTGGTGACGCTATCTAGGGACGTCCACGTAGAGGCCTCGTCGGTTCAGCGAGCACACAGGAAGCTTTTCTGCCTGAACCTCTCTTTGGGCGTCCACGAAGAACTAAGTCCTATCCTAATATAATATTATCGTCCCTTCTCTTCTAGGATTAGTTAAGGTAAGATAGCAAAAAAGTCAAACAAAAGTACGCACAGGACAGTAGCAGAATAAGAAGATAAGAATTTTCCTTTTTCTTCACTTCTCTAAACCACATGTGATAGGATAATCCTCTTCAAGGTTTGATTTCTCCTAATTGATTAAATATTATTTTAGAAATGAATGCATACTTATATTCTTTCTTTTTGAGCATGGCAAATTTAGACACTAGACTGACAGCCATTACTTGAATCTAGAACTAAGTCTTGCTTTTGGAAGACGAATCAGTGTCTTTATCAAATCACATACCAGTTCCAATCAGAGCTATAAGGCCCATGATGAGATGACCACTATCTTATCTTGGGCGGAGGGGACCTTGCATCATTCTTTCCTTTGGGTCGTTGGGGTGGATCCGCCTGTGAATATTCAAAAAGAAACTCGGAGAAACGCTGCTATGGTCCATAGATCTGTATGACATCATCAGTAATATGCTAATTCTATATTGAATTAGCTTATTAGCTCAATAAAAACGCAAATGGATGCACAATTCGCCTTTTCATTCGTTTTTTTCTCCACTTTTTCTATATTTACTGGTCACCTATGGAGAGTTTGTGTCTGTGTGAGTGTGTCACCAAACTGCAGCACTTTAGAAATGGGTTAACAAATATCTACCAGAGTCGCCCAGAAGGTAGTGTTTGGCGTAGCCAGGAAGAGTGTAGGGACCTGGCTCTGAGCCCTTAAACGTGCTGGTGTCTTTCTAACCCTTGATCAGCAGGGTAACTGGAGGGGCAGATGGGGGTTCAGATTGTCTTCTAACTATATCTGCAGAAGTCATGGGATATTTTGCATTGGGGAGAAAGAGGCAGGATTATTTTTCCTGGACATTCGCTTTTTAACAATGTTGTTTTGTTTTTAAATTTCTATTGCAGGCATAGTCTGTGGTAGATAGTTCTGTCCATGGTGAAAAACACATTGTGAGCCTTCAGTGTAGGTGTTGCCAAAGTTTTCCAATGGAGTATTGAAGCCCACCCTCTGGAAGCGGAGTCAATGAGATCACTGCTTCCTTTGATGTTATAAATCCAAAACGCAACGGCTTTCGTAATTTCTAAACCCAAATACATGTTTTATGAGTTTTAAGAGCCGAAATCTCGTCTGTTGGCTGGCTGGCTATATTCTAAACGTCCAACCTTGCGTCCAACGCATTGCTGTTTGCCCTTTTGGCATGTGTTTAAGTTTGAATGTGAACAAAGTTCCAAGTTCGGAGTTCCCGACTGGAGCACCCGAGTGTTGCGAGGAGGGAGGGAGTGGTTGCTGCCTGGTGGTTGATGCAGCTCATTCATAACGGACCTAACCTCTGACCCCCGGCTCAGGCGGAGCAGCAAAAGGAGCAGAGATTCCAGACGACATGTTGTGTTTGGGTGTTGTTGTAATTCACATTCAGCAACAGATTAGATTGGGATCAGATAAAGAACACAAATAGTGTCACAACTTGTATTGTTGAGACAAAGTGTGTTTTCGTGTGTGCGTTGGTTCTGTGTCTCATTCTGCTGTCTACCAGTGTGGGTGCTGTAGGCAGGATCCGATCATTCAGACGTTCACCGTGCACAAAGGAGACACAAAGAGATAAAGGAAGGAGAGCAATTGGAAGGTGATCTCTCTCCAGTCTTTAAGTATATGAATAAGAGAAGACAGCAGAGAGAGTGAAACCAGGGTTCACCTTACATAAACACACACACACACACACACACACACAGATCTGGAGGAATACGTTTGTTCTAACCATTTTGCCCTTTCTTTTGTACGTAAAAGTACAATTTTGGTTTTCTTCCCAGTTATTCTTTCAACATATATAAACATATTCACACATCCTTTATCATATAACATATTATTATATTTGTTATCATGCACAAATCAAATCAGCTTTTGTGCAATATGATAGAGATACAACGGGAGAGAGGATAAGCAAGCAAAAGACCTGTGATCAGAATGTATGATATGATTGTAACACGAGTTGCTTCTCTGTGTGGTTCTGTGGTGTTCCAGCTGAGAGTAGCGTCCATGAAAACACCAGCAGCCCGGTTGGAATAACGAGATGTTTGGTTAAATATTGAATATACCTGCGGCAGGGTTTATGTCAACACACAGCTCTACAGGGAAGTTATGTTTCACTGGCTATTTGACTCTATTGCATGTGTGTGTGTCTGTGTGTGTGTGTGTGTGTGTGTGTGTGTGTGTGTGTGTGTGTGTGTGTGTGTGTGTGTGCGTGAGAGAGAGCGAGAGATGAAGAATAGGGAAGCTAACTACGATTATTGCATTGAACAATGAATGTACTCAACTAGAATTATTTCCACATGCCAAGTTGTGCAATAACAAGTGGTTTTCATATGTCGTAAGTAATAAGGGCATGTATTTCCTTGTTGTCAAAGAGCTGCCATGCATTCCAACGTGTGATTGTTATTCAGATGAATAACCGCCTTGAGACATCCTTCACAATGTCACATGCCTCAATGCCATCTCAGGTCATGTTTATTGTCACAATCAATAGAAAATACATCACTTACGAATGGCAATTCAATGCTTTAATGCAGGCTTCCTGAAGTAAAACATTGAATAAAAAATGAGGACTATTTACAAGGAAAATATATAAGCTTATATGTAATATATATATATATATATATATATATATATATATATATATATTATAGGCTTACACATGTGTGTGTGTGTGTGTGTGTGTGTGTTAAATGCTCTTTAAATGTTGGCCCATACATTTGTAGAGTAACTCGACAGAGTCCAAACTCTTCTGATGCGTGCTCCCTCAACGGTGAAGCGAGCTACATAGCTACCTAGCTCCCTAGAAGATGATGGAGGCGCCCAAGGAAAGTGTAGAGAGACACTTAGCAATCATGAATGTTGGTTTCGAAAATAGACTGATTAACAAGGTTAAAAGATAGAAAAAAATCTGAACGGAAGGATTTTCTCAGATCATGATATTATTTGCTTTACTTCCAACCGGATTTGGCAAGAGCAAAGAGAGCATGGATGTCACTATGTTTTTTGTCTTTTTAAGAACACAATTCAGGGGCCAAATTTTGTAATATATTGATGCCCAGCCAAGACTGATATTCAGACTGATATTCACCTTTGCGGAATGAAAAGGGGAATATCTAGATGGTCCCATGAGAAACATCCAGCACATGTCGTAAGCTGACTCTGCTGTTCTTTGTATCTGTCTTGTGTTGCGCTGAAAAACATGAGTTTTGCTCATGTCTTTTAGCTTTTGTCATTTAATTGTATTTATTTTAAAGTTAGAACGCATTTCGTTGAGCTGTACGATCTCTGTGTCTCTCAGCTGTATCTCGGACCCTAGATTGAGATCCAAGCCGAGCTTGACCGGGATAAACGGACTACATTGACTTCCCGCGTGAACTCGAGATGGGGACGACGACTGTGTAATTCGTGTCCTGTGTACCCTTACATCACTCACTAAGTCCTTGTACCCTTGCATCACTCACTAATACTTAGCTCATCGCTGCACTTGCACAATGTCCATTGATGTCCATCTCTTTAACAACATTCAGTGATGCTCGTTATTTTATATCAGTCCCGCTGCCTCCGTTATGAAAAAAAGCCAACGTGTCTGTTCTATGTGCATCCAAACACAGCAAATCCCCTTTTAAGGGCCACACAGAGAGCACAGATCATCGTCGACGGGGGAATATAAGCCCTAGATTTGAGCTTGATGTGTTTCCACAGCCCATAATGATCATGTCCTGGCCTTCTGTGCTAGCAACAAGATGAAAACCAGGAGGAAAACGTTCTTTCAGCCTCTGGGGAGATGATGAGTCCAAGTCTATCTCTCTGGGAGCTTATCTGAAGTTTTCCTCAGCGAGAGGTGTGATCCTGAATTCACAAATACATCACATATATGCCGGCTATAAACCGACACATCCCATTATGAAAACATAAGCTACTAATCCCTAAAAGGGAAACAAGATTCCACCACCTACACCTGTGACGCGGAGATAAGCAGGCACACACCACACGCAGGTACAGAATACATAAAGGGAGCATCCAGCCCTATGCAAAACTGTGGTGTGCTGACTGTACTGATTTTACATTTATCAGTTATTAGTTAATTAAAATATGAAGCTTCATTGACAGTCAACCGTCAACCGTAGCGCTTGTTAAATTATGGAACATATATCCCTCATTGGTTAAAATGGAGAGCTGTCTAAATTCCATACACAATACTTATTCTACTTACTCGGAATTTGATCACATGGGTCCTTTCTAAAGAATTTATTTCATAATTATTATTAGCTGGGCTAGTAGTAAATCATGAAAATGCTTTGAACAGCTAGTGAACACTGCTCATCCTTATTTGAAGTACTGTTGTTGGCTGATATACGACAACAAAGTGGGAGTCAGAGCTGAAATGTGTGGCCTTGGAATGCCCAGACATGATATGAAGATGTAAAACCAAACGGACACTAACTTGCTAACCTCCAACGTCTGCATGGGACAGCGTCTCCGAGCCCACTGATGCTGGGAAACAAATGGGTCCCCACACAACCTCACTGCCTGTTACCGGGCAAGATCTGCTCTGTCTGTGTGTGAACAATCCAATGTTTATTGGAGATTATGAAGTGAGACGTTGAGTCATAAGGAGCACATCCTCCTTTCAACTAGCTCTGCTTTTGGCATGATTGGGACTGTGCACAGAGGGCTCCAATCCTACCCCTCTGGTAGGTCCTACAGGGTGGAGTTGGGTTAGGAGGTTTGCCACACTGGAGGAAACCGGTGTGGCTCTGTGCCCCTCCTCCTCTTATTATATACCATTTCTCCATGGGGTCAATGATTGAGGCCTGTAGCTTCTCCAAATCACTGTCATGCCGATGATACCCAGGTCTAGCATCCTTTATCCTCAGACGACGTGACCCCTGAACTACTTCAAATCATCTCAGCACCGGGGCGCCCCGGTGGCTCACTGGGTAGAGTGTGTACCATTAAGATCCAGTACTTACCGCAGCGACCCGGGTTCGCTAACCTTGACTAAAAGCCTCCTGCTGACCCTAACCTTGGGCTACTACAACTCTCTACTGGCTAACCCCTAACCCTAGACTACTGCAACACTCTACTCACTAACCCTAAGCTTGGACTACTGCAATGCTCTACTGGCAAACCCTAACCCTGGACGACTGCAACGCTCTACTCGCTAGCCCTAACCTTGGATTACTGCCACACCCCTCTCGTTAGCCCTCACCTTGGACTATGGCAACACTCTACTGGCTAACCCTAACCCTAGATCACTGCAATGCCCTACGGTCTCCCAGCATACACTGCTGCACAGGATTCCAGAATGCAGCGGCAGCCTTGTGTTCATTCAACCAAAGTGAGCCCATGTCACGCCACGCTACATCTCCCTGTCGCGTCTCCGCATGACCAATCGTCGCTTCCCTTCACTTCCCAAAAAAACATGTTTTCCACGCGGGGATTGCTCACCCATCAGTAATCATGTCAGTTTAATCATCATGGGGACATTGTCCTCATGGGCCCGGGACACAAAGCTTTAAAGGGGACGGTTGGATGGGGCGGGGTAGGTGGAGGACCCACCTTGTAATGCTCATTCCTGGGAGACAATGGGAGCAACGTCCCCCTGCCCGGGGTCACAGCTGGGGGGTCAACGGTATGCTCTTCAGACATGTTTTGGGCAGTGCAGGATCTATTGGAATTTTCTATTTACTTTGCTTCATTAGGGTAAGCAACTCAACCGTCTGTTTCAGGTGATTATTTTGTTCTGGTGGAAGTGTGTGTGTGTGTGTGTGTGTGTGTGTGTGTGGGGGGGGTCCTTGTGCAAAGCAAGCAAAGTAATAGTTATAGTAATTATATTTATAGAAACTATATAGTCATTTATTTAGTTTTTTTAACTGTGGTTCACAACAATTGGGAATCTGACGTTGACGTCACACTGTGCAGAACGCTAGGGTAAAAGCGCCCATTTCGGAGTCGCTGTCACTGGTGGTCTATCGGTTCCGTCTCACAAGATGCAACCGGTGTGACGTAACTTCCCTTCTCTGACTCATTACCATCAAACCCCTTGGAAGTGAAAGCTAACATGGCAATCTAACTCAGATCGCAATCGCAGGTTCCAGGATGTCCTGTAAAACAGGCGGGAGGTCCTAATATCCGCCCAACCAGAGCTGAAGAGCAGAGAGCAGCATCATCCAGGAAGATCTGATGAAAGACATACGACTGACATCTCAGCGTGCCTCATTTCCTCTTAAACAACAGCACTATGATTGGAGGATGAGGGGTCTGCTTCGGGTACGAATGACATCACAAATGCTAAGAATATTGCGAGGACCCCTGCTACGGCAATATCCTGATGTCGCTCATCCTAAAGGAACGATGCGGCGCCCCTCTTGTGTGTAGTCGACACTCATATCCTACCTCGCTTGGCTACACCTTTTCATTTTAACTGTCCTGGAGCCTGCAGATTCACATATGGGCGTGTGTAAGATATAAAACCAAACACACACACATATTCCATTCATGTTTCTGACGTTGACGGTGGCCTGCAGGCAAGCTTGCTGGGAAAGACATACAATACATATTCATACACACATGTACAGACCCGCCCATATAGATGTCTGATTACAGACATAAACCAAGTCATAACCTATACACGTACACACTCATGCATACAGGCCTAGAACACACAGCCATACACACAGCTTCATGCACAGACAGGTGCGGGTTCAGTATTAATGCGGTCGCATACATACACACGTTCACAACCACGAGTCCCTGTGAGTCACATATATCCATCGGCTGAATGAACATACATGTTACGTAAGCAGGCACATTTAAGCAGACACACAAATACATTTCTATACACAGATAGGCAGGAAAATACACATGCACACACAAACACACACACATGCATGCAAAACCGACACATTAAATGTCCCATGGTATGAACAATTTTAGTAGCTAGAAATGGCGCTAGGTGTAAAACAAGCACTATATCCTGCTTCGCCTTTGAAAAATGAAAGCTCAGACTCTCCGATTTCGAATTTGTTCAAAAGTTACCTCCCCTTTCACTTCCTTGCCCACCAAGAGAATTTAGCCTGCCAATGAGACAATGAGCTACGACCTGTGTGAACGCCACGTGTGTGTGTGTGTGTGTGCGTGAATACACACACTGTAATGCTAGTGTTCTTTGTTATTTGGATAACCGTTCTGGTGTTGGTGTTATGGCGCATACCACGTCGGGGCCTCTGACGTCTCTGGTAATTCCACAATGAGACTCGTAGTGGGGGTTATCTCAGCCATGTTTGAGCCAAGGAATTGGGGGAAAAGGAACTTTGGCTTTGACTCCCTGAAGTACATGAACGGCGACATGGAGGAGAAGGGGATTGTTGCACGCGATCGTCTCCCACTGGAGCCCTGCTGCCGCGAGGTAGCGGCAGCGGGGCTCCACCGCCGTTGGGAGGTGGTGCCTCCGTGCTGCCCGCTGCCGAGGGGGTGGTGCCTTGGCACAGCCCGCTGCTGAGGCGGTGGTGCCTCGGCGCAGCCCGCTGCCGAGGCAGTGGACAATCGCGGGCAACACTCCCGCAGGAGCACCCGGAGTGTTCTAGCATATTTGCAGAACAAGGCCAAATGGTGTGTTCGCCTCGCCATTGCGATACATCTAATGTAAACACGAGCGCATGATACCGTGGCCGCAAGCTGCTCAGGGCCACACCCCCACCCTCCACCTTGACCCGCCTCTTAAAAATGGCACGTTTGTGGAAAGCTCATTGTGGGACTGGCTCGTAGTGGCTGTAATTCTGCACCAAGGCTGAATTTCTTGAACATCTTCTAGTACTGTATTAGGGGCCCACTAACACCTATATGTAAGCATCCATAAAGTAACATGCCATGGGAGCTTTAATATGTACACACACTTTAGGTGTACTGGGCTGGTCCAAGTGTCCACCAGCAGACAACCCAACATAATATAATACTAATACTATGATTCATAATTAGAGACGTCAATTTAAGGAGATATATAGTACATTGAGAGGATCTTGATTCAACATTCATGCCATATTGGCTCAACATGGATGGTAATCGTAGAGTCAATACAAATCGTAGTTTTCTTGTTAATCGTAGTTTGGAAAGCACAAAATGCACACAATACCTTTGTCGGATGTGTGTGATGATTTGGGTAAGGATATGTGTAACAAAAGCCTACACAGGTGCAGGATAAAAGTGCACACAAGGACAGAAGTTCATACATAGTTTTAGCAGCAGAGTAGTCAGTGTGTATATACACATCACAAAATGTACTTATTTTATCCGAAATATCGAAGCAAAACTGCGGATGTCGTTATTCTGACAAATGACCAACATCAAACCCACAATTAGACAAGCCTGACCTGTATGCAAATCCAAATAAATGGTGGGAGCTGCGGGAAAAAAAGCCCAATAATCATTTCTAAACAAATAATTTCTATAACATGAAATCATATTATAAATGATAAATGTTATATACATATATTTATACACAAACATAATTTTTACTCCACAAATATCCTCAACCCTTGATTAAAAACAAATCCGATCCAAAGGCCAATGCGGCATATTTGTGTATAGATAGCCGTGTTCCCATTGCAGGAACGTTGCGCCAAGTCCCTGTTCGAGGGGTAGGACTTCCCATGTAAAATGACCTGAATTTGCCTGATTTGATCTATACACCGCGGTGGAAAACTTGTAATGGACTGAAGTAGGGTTGCCACGGTATACGGTATTACCGGTGTTACCGGTGTTGAGGCCAACACCGATTAATCGGTGTTGCACACCGGCAACACCACGTTTATTTTTTTCAGTAATAAAAAACAAATTCAGTAAAAATTAATAATAGTTATAAAGAAAATTTAAATGTGTAGAATAGGCCGCAGTTCTGCTCTGTGCGGAAGAGAATTGGCGTGCCGAGAAATGGCGCGCTTCCTTTTAAGACCGGTAACCATAGCAACGCCGGTAAACAAACCCTGCGGAGCCCAATCCCTACGTGAGCTCCCCGCGCTACGGCCAACCGGAGGCGCACAGAGCTTTTGGCCGTGATATTATGATAGATAAAATTATATTATACTATTATACATAGAACCTTATAAGACGCCGAGAATTGGCGAGTGTGAGAGGAGAGGTGACGGAGAAGATGGCGGTTGACCTAGTTTCAAAGTTAATACCGTTTATACCGGTAATACCGGTGTTGACACGAGCGTATTACTCGGTGTGAAAATGTCCACACCGCGGCAACCTTAGACTGAAGGAACCTTTAAGTCCCTTGAAATGTAGTTCCTAGGACCATAATCTCTGGGTAATTTTGGAGCTAACAAACTCACTCTTCAATTCACTTGTTTGTTGCGGCGTATTGCTTTTTTACGCCATCAGGTGCCGCCAGAGGACGACGGGAAGGTCTTCAAGATCCCCACTTTAAGTTGTCAATACATCAATCCAACTTATGGAGCACACCTATAGATCTTTTTTTTTTCCCAAGCTTCTATTAGCACCCCACGTAAGCATCATTGTAAATCGCATGTAGTCATCTACTGGTGGACAGTGGGAGCTGATCAGCAAAACATGACTATGGTGCAGCCCTGAGCTGCCCAACTGGAGGAATTGGAACAGCTGAATCCACTGCGATAACAGAGTCTCAGAGGGAGGTGTGAACGACCTCATATTCACATCTCCTAGAAGAGGGTGACTTTGTGATTGGCTGAGAGCGGTTCTTCCGTCGACCGGCCAGACCACGTGCTCGCTGCATTCGTATGGAATACAAGTGCATGGCAGAGGTGTGAAATACAACCCATGTTTATCACAAGGCTGAGAGAAATGTTTGAGCGACACCTGCCATGCGGTGTATAATCGGGTTGCTGATATAAGACACAGCATATTAAGACATGCAAGGAATTAGTCCTACATATGGAGCTGCGCCGAGCCTATTGTTATATGTAAGTTGCCTTACATCTAAGCACAATGCTGACTAGTGACAAACATCTGGTGCCACAATTTGTACATTATTAATGCTGGGCTAGAGCCTCAGAATCAGCCGGATCAGAGTCTGTTGGTTGGTTTCACTGGCTGAAATTGACACTAACTTTCATGCAAAACATTCAAATTAACCACATGGGTTTAGGCAGCGGCCTCTTGACTCTGAACCAGACGGTGTATGCCCTGAACTTGCTTGAAAAATAAGGTTCACATTGCCATCTAGTGGTGATCTAGCAGAGGTCAGATGGAGATTTAAGGTTGGTGCCTTCTATGGGTAGGTTGGTAGGTTGATCCATCCGTCATTCACATCAACTTAGAAAAAAGGCCTTGTAAGGGCTAATCAACATCACACCTGGCAGTAAAAAGCGGCCACCTTAAACATTTGTTCACATGCTACCAAGGTAACCAGGCTTTGGAAGTCAGTTTGGTTTGAAGGATGAGGAAAAACTGGAAACAGGCACTTCTTTTTCAAAATCATTTAAGTTTACTCAAGTGCAAAGGCAAAAAACGGACAGCATAACATAAAAACGTTTCATCAACATTTTTACTCAACTAAATTGTTTAATCTTGAAATAACTCCCAAAATAATAACCAGAAATCATGCACTTCATTGTAGGTTTTGGTTAACAAAGTAAATATTGGAATCCCTCATGTAATTGAGCTCTTAACATTGTTTGCTACAGGCTAACAAAGGCTTATCAAGCCTAACTGAGGATAACTAAAAAGCGAGAAATCGCTCCGCGCCCCGTTTGGTTCATCGTGACAGATGTTTCTCAGCAGAAACTGCAAATTAATTTGCTCTCAAATCCACCTGGAGGATTTGGCATGACTGACTAATAAAAAAACACATTAAGAATAACTATTCTTCAGAATGGAAGAATTGATTTAAACTGTCCTAAAAAATTAAAAAACACAACAAAACCAAGTTGACATGTTTTTCTACCTCCCCCCGTGGTAGAGATAACCCTGCCTCGACAGTCTTCGACTGGTCAGGTCAGCGAGGTCACGACCCCCCGTTGGTTCAGAGTGACCAGGAAGTGGCTGTTAGCCCACCCTGAGGGGCGGAGCTACAAGAACCACACCGTCTCCTCTGACAAACAACATGGGGATGTTCCTCTTGGTGGACTACAGCAGGGAGACGGGAGCAGAAGGAAAACCACATCAATAACCTAGGTCATGTTAGTCAGGAGTACATTGTTTTTATCGTTTTATTTTCCTTTACGAACGTAAATATGCTGAAACCTTTGTCTGTGAATTGTGCTACATAAATCAATGTGATGACTCCCTTACACTAAGGGGACATTTCAGAAGGAACTGCTTTTAGAGGGCTACTAAACCTACCAACCATCCCAGTGGACTTACCAACCAGTAGATTGATATATCCATTGATCATACATCTGAGTGGACTCTCCCACTTTTAATAGCTTCTGATGCCTCATAGCATGAGGCATCCCCCCCACACCCCTCTTAAGGCGAGACAAGGCAGGAGAGTATGATTTTTTTTTAACTTACAGATATCTTTATGAAACTTTACCGGTTGATTAGCCACATGATTAGAAGAAGAAAATGCATTGAAAGTTTTCTGTAATTGTATGTTAAGATATGCTAATTAGGCTATATCTAATAAAATATGCGCAAATATGCATACATTTTGAAACGAAGAATCGGACCATTGGAAAAAGCCAGGCTCAAAATATTTTTTTCATGTTGTTGCTATATTAAATAGAAAAATATTTACAAAGGGGATTATGGATATCTCCTTTCGTTATCCAGTTAATCAGAAAATACTGCCAATGCCTTAAAAAAATGTATTGCTGCCCTATTTTTATGCATAAAATGTCATGTAAATCAGGCCAAGAATGATATATCAACAAATCCCACTGTAAAAATCTTCATATAATAGCTGAGAATAAGATTCTAAAGTTTGGTGCATGTAGGTGCAACAGAAGTGGAGATTCCTTGCTTGGCGTGTGAGGAAAAACTCATTTTGAGAAAACAGCCTTTAAAGATTCTTATGGCAAAAGCCAACCAAGCTTGAGAGCATACCACGTGATACATTCGAACCAATCGTCCGGTCGGAAATCGAGTCCAGCCAATCAGATATCAGTTTTATGTTGTGCAGCAGATCGAGTGCTTTCCAATGATACCACGGAACACATATGACAGAGACCGGCTGTAATTTGAAACGGTGCGTAATAAAGCAAACGTTTGGTGAATCTTCTGTAAAATTCAGAGGCGCAAGTTGACAAACTATAATAAAACAAACACCTAAATGTTTCGTTTTTACTTTTTTTTTTCTTTTGTGCGAAACATTACATGTTTATGGTGCAAAATAGCCCAAAATATCAAAATTGACCAGTGACTGAAAAATCGATGATTTTGCCTGCCGTGTCTCGCCTTAAGCACTTATTGCATGTTCCACGTCCTGGCACTGAATGCATATTGTACATCCTTGCATTTAAAAATGGTACTTAGCATTTTGTAGCATCTTAACCTCGCTATCTTTGTTGTATACAGGAAATGTAAAACTAACAGTTGTTAGTGACTGCACTTAGTTCTATGAACGTCCTTACTGTACCGACAGCAATGTATTGTTTCTCTTGTGTACAAATGTACTTATTGCAAGTTGATTTGGATAGAATCGTCTGCTTATTGCCCTAAATGTAAAAATAAAAATGTCCTAAATGTAGAATTGGGGCCCATAAGGCAGGATAAATAGTAAACCACACTTGCCCCCTCCATCCAAACAACCCCTCTTGGAAGACTACACGTTTCTGTGTCTTGTATGTCCTTTGTACAGCCCTTTTACGTCCCTCACCAGGACTCAACCAGTACCTTGTACAGCTCCTCGTACGTCTCCTCGTCGATCTCCACCGTTGTCACCGTCTCCTCCACAGCCCCCAGGATCATGTTTAGGTGCTGGTCGTATGCCTGGAACACAAAAACACATTCACACTTGAGCTGGGATAGTGGGAGCTCAGGCCTAGACCACACTAGGGCTGGTTCGGATAGGACTCGTGGACAGGGAATTTGGGTGTGGAGTTAGCAACTGGGTGTGAAAGTATGAATGTATATAACAATGTAAATTTAAACCTTATTTTGTTCACAGAAAATGCACAGGTTGGGCTTGTTCTTTCGGACCTGATCTAAGCTCTTCAATGGATTAATGAGTAAACATTTGGTCGATAACAAAGTGAATATTTGTGCATGCTCACATGCAGTCTGCCGCGGAGCTCCCGATCGTTCCTCATCTTGACGTAGATCCTCTCGTCCAGACTGAGCCTGATCAGGTCCAGGGGCTCCTCCACCGTGTTGGTGGTCTGTTGCTGTGACACACACACACGGTTTAAAGTAAAAAATAAGTACATTCATATTAGAATTGACAGTATGCTCTTGTATTATACACTATATAGTCAGTATATACAATAGCATAGTGTATGGTATTAAATTCAGCCAGTATATAACAAATAACGAGTTTTTAAGTTGATTTTTGCGGTGGAAACTCATGCACTCATGTGGTCACTGTTAACACGGAGGATGGCTGGCGAAGAAAATGTTTTTTGTAACCACCTTCCAATATCGAATAGTTTGAAAGTGCATGCGTCCTCGGTATTGTAAGTGGTTCAACAAAAGTATAGTTCGGTCCCTAGCCCACCACGGAGGAATATGTGACCACATAATGTATATTGTGTGTACACATGCTGGGCTCGGTGGAACCAGAAGAACACTACTATTACAGGGAAACGGACAACAACCACAGCGCTAGTAACAAATTACACAAAGCAGCAGCCTAGTTATTAAGTTATTAACATAGATAGTTTGCCTTTGCATAATGCTTAGAAGATGGACCACAACAAAACGAACCACGATTGGTGTCACTACTACATGCTACATCGGTTGCTACTTGATGCTAACTGAGTAAGTCCTGTTATTCGCCTTAGAAGACTACCAATGGGAAATAGTCCAACCGATCAGTGTGCCTCAATTTAGTGCATATTGAGAGTAGGTTAATTGAGAAATATTCATTTACAATATGCGGTAAAATGATTGCGATATAAAGTGTGTAAACGTGCAAACACTCACAGGTTCGACTTCATCCGCCATTTCTACCACGTGACTCGGAAGACATCAGGTTGCCAGATCCATCAGATATACGTATTCTAATTTACCTAAAAGGCCACGCGTTCGTTTTATTCAACAATGCTTTTTTTTTTTTTTCAATTTAGGTTTTCTCTTAACGCATTCATCTATTAACATTTTTGTAATTTAGCTTAATTTTAATGCACAGTTTGTAAACGTGTTATAAATAAATTGAACTGTTCATGTCTGGACAGGGATATACCTACTTAATTAATCCACGTCGATCACTAAAGAAAGAGTTAATGTGAATTAAATTATTGTTGAGAATTAATTCGGAAATGCATTCATTTGAGAGATGCTTTTGTATCGATCTGACTGCACGGGATGATACAGCCTTTAGAGCGGAGGATGTCGCCCTAACCTGGCAACTTGGATTGAAAGATCGAGTACCACTCTCTCCTCTTCTTTCCATCTCCTCTAGTTCAGCCAACTGGACGGTCGCTATTGTTTCACAACGTAAGTTATACCGAAGCTCA
>NC_082394.1:9100548-9115826 GCF_031168955.1 Gadus macrocephalus
ACCTGCTGTGCCTGTGGGCCCTAAAATAGGCACACTAGCGTAGCACTGACGTAGCGGTAGCATAGCACTAGCGGTAGCTTTGAAGGTGACTGATAGGAAGTGTTTTAGCGGGCCATGGGTGAGGCTTGTTCATCAATCATGAGCATCAATGTGTTCATAGGCCTGCAAGGATAGGTCCATTGTTGTTTCAATCGAATAAATTAATTCACCTTTTTTATTTAATTTAAATTATTATCGAAATAATAGTCATTATTAATTATCTATTTTCTTGCAAAAAAGTGTATATAATTTTACTGATTATTTATTGAATATATTCATACATTCATTTGACAATAACAACAATACAAAAATTATCGTAAGTATACTACTTTGTATACATGTGTGTACATATGTGTGTGTGTCTATATCTTGTTGGTGTGTGTGTGTGTGTGTGTGTGTGTGTGTGTGTGTGTGTGTGTGTGTGTGTGTGTGTGTGTGTGTGTGTGTGTGTATGTGTGTGTGTGTGTGTGAGTGTGTGTGTGTGTGTGTGTTTTCTTGTGCATGTGTGTGTGTGTGTGTGTGTGTGTGTGTGTGTGTGTGTGTGTGTGTGTGTGTGTGTGTGTGTGTGTGTGTGTTTGTTTGTGTGTGTTTGTGTGTCGTGGTCAAAACAGAGGGTGACGACATGTAATATCTAAATGTAAAAGGGGACGTTGGCTGGAAGGTATTTTGTGTGTCACAGTAAACAGCCAGACTCACCGCATATTCATAGTCGCCAATGTCTCTCATGATTCAGAGATGCAGAAAATGTTCCTACACACAACATCTACAGGCATGCAGACAGAGACAGATAGACAGACAGAAAAATAGATGGGCCGACAGACAAAAACATTCACCTCATATTCATAGTCTCTTAATCATCATGAAGACATGTTGAAAATGTTCCCACACATAGACATAATGTATACTGTCATGCAGACACACACACACACGCACACATACACACACACGCACACACTCACGCACGCACGCAAACATGCACACTAATAACCTCTGCAAGCTAAAAGCGGCTACATAACAAAGTAACATACATGTTATGCACTGTAGTGTATCTATTCATGTCAGGGCAGGTTGTTATGTTGGGGAGGAGGAGGGGAGGGAATCTCCAGAGGGGTATTCTGGACCTCCAGGACCTCAATCAGACCCAGTCCCCATAAAGAACATCCGTCACCTGTTACACTGAACCCCAGTGTGTGTGTGTGTGTGTGTGTGTGTGTGTGTGTGTGTGTGTGTGTGTGTGTGTGTGTGTGTGTGTGTGTCTGTGTGTGTTTGTGTGTGATTATAAGTTTATGTGCCAGTGCGATACACACACACACACTCATATATAAACCCATACACACACATAAAAACACACACACACACACACACACACACACACACACACACACACACACACACAGACACACACACCCACACACATGTTACTGGAGCTCCTTCCGGTCTCCTGTGGGTCCTGCAACATCACTTCCTTCAGGAGCCCAATCTATTTAAAGATGGGGGTCTCGCCTGCGGAGAACAACTGCTGCTCTCCTGGTTGCTGACCAACACTCCGAAGAGAGAGGGCACACTTTAGGACACTCTGAATAGACTCGATAGGAAGTCTTGAGCACTTCAAAAGACTCTAGATGGCTATGGGATATTCTATAAGAATTCCGAATGGTCCCCAGTTTTGAAAAATTCGATATCATCTATAAGAATTTTTAGGAGACTCGAAGACTTGAGAAGCCTTTTTACTTGATTTTTTAGAATAACTATTTGTTTTTCTATTCATGTTTCTTATATTCTCAAACCCAAGTTGTGGGATGCTGAAGGAGGAACTTCCTTTCTTCTAGTACTCAAGGTCTGGCGTTGACATTCCACCTCTTTCACATCGTGTTAAACCGCCTACAGAAGGCCACTAAACCCAAACCCAACCCACCAGCGAATCACTCCAAGACAACTTACGGAACTGCAGAACTACAGAACCTCCAAGTGGTCCCCTCGCAGTGGTCGCCATGAGCGATAGCAGCAGCAGCAGCAGCGCCCCGGGGGCGCGGCCTTCCTTTGCCCGCGTGGCCAAGAAGGTTCGCTGTGCGGCGGCGGTGGCCAGCCTGGCAAAGAGCTGGCAGGGCTGGGCCAACGTGCACTCGGAGCAGCAGGAGACCATCCCCAGCGGCTGGATGCCCGACTCTCTGGAGGTCGGGGACTCAAAGGAGCAACACACCCGCGCGGTGAAGAAGCTGCTGGTAGCGCCCCGTGTCGCCTCCGCAGACACCGACGACGGCGGTAAGATCCGCAGCGGGGCCGTGACCAAGAGCGTCCCGCTGAGACGCAGCGAGTGCAGCAGCGGAGACCTCATCAGCTCCATCCTGGGCAAGATGGAGACCGGTCCCGCCGAGTTTAAACCGCTCGCGGGCAGCGAGTCGCCCACCCGGCGTCGCCAGATGAGGGCGCTGCAGAACGGCGCTGGGGCCGGGGCAGGAAGTGGAGCCCTCCAGGAGAGGAAGTTGATGCTTCAGGATAAATCGCTGGGCTCGCGGAGCAGCAGCCTGGACACGGAGGACAGCGGGCTGGGGGAGGAGGTGGGGCTTAGCGACAACAGCGAATCAAAGAGGGAGTTGAGTAACGGGCTCCTGAAGAAGCCAATCGACAGGCCCAAGGTAAATGTACGGCTTAATATTCATAACTATTATTCATATTTTTCAATGGTGTAATCCTGGTCTCCCTCAATGATTGCTGAATGAGAATTTTTTATAAAGGTTGAATGAATGTAGTCAAGAGTGTACTTGTGAACTAATGTTCACGAGCACTCAATAATGTATTGTACGAGTGAATTGATTCCATAACCTATTAAGCTGGATAGTGTAGTGGTTGGGGTGTTCTAATGTCCATATAGTCCATATATATAGAAACGCTTCCCCGCTCCTTAAAGCTAGGATAGGCAGTTTAGAGAAACCTGCCAGAGTAAGCTAGATTTTGAAAGGATCCAACTCCCCGAAAACACATGACGGTTTATTGCTTATAAGCTTTAGCTAGGGTCTGCCTAGCCTTGTGGAAGACTCCAGTCATGTGCAATGAGTACAAGGGTATAGTAATCAGGGTATTTTTTAGGGTAGGTAGGTAGACAGGTAGGTCGACAGACAGGGAGGCCATGCAATCATTTCATCAGTGCAGAGCGTCGTTGGTCGTCGAATGTCATGCTAATGATGTTTTCAATTTTTTCAGCGCATTCCCTTTCCTCATTACTGTTGAGATGCAAAGAGAATTTCAATCAATTTGACCAAAAATGCTTCTCAAATAAATAACATACCCTAGCTTTAACAACTTGAATGAGTAAATTGAATTAATTAATTAATTAATACATTCCATACAAAGTAGCTTTTGATGAAAGTGTCTAAATGATTAAGTAGCTAATCATAAATAATATTCAGAATCAAATAACAGATTTGGAGGGATGGAGGGATGTAATCAAAATGGTTGGATAAGTTGTCCCCATTCCAGAATCCTTTCTGGCTTCACAGAGAGAGATGGATAGATGGCTGGAGAGACGACTGAGGGATAGACAGACAGATAGAGATCGTTCACAATCAAATCACCACAGAGCTCAACTTTTCATCTCCTTGCATTAGCTGGGGTCTGTTGATCTGCGTCGGTAATGTGACCCGACCATGTGGCCATGTGCTCCCCCCTTAGTTGGTTGTTAAACCGAAGAGTTTAGGTATCACTCTGTTTCGCCAGAGTCTCCTGTCAGGCCAGAATCAATAAATCTGTCTTCTATGCTTCGCCAACTCCTCTCCATCAGAGAGCCCAGGGGTATTTGGAAAACGGTTCATGGAAATATAGAAATATAATATACAGCAAACGTCAGTAGAGAACACCTAGAAATGCATCCTGACTCAGCGATTGTTGAATTAATGGAGGTCTGCCCCTCTCATATGTTGTGTGTTGCACTCGGCTCTCCCTCCTGCATCCTACTGCTGCAGCCAGCCTGTCAGATGGGTTTCTGCTCATTCTAGATCTGGGCCGACTATACATCTTGACTCCGCCATGTTGAAGTTATTACTTTTATGAAATATGATTTTCATAAAGCCCAGAGCCTGCCAGCGGCGAAACAAAACCAAAACCATTAGCTGAACGAGGCAGACGTCCGCTGCTTTGCACTTGTGTAGAGATGTAATAGCGATAGAGTAGTACATATCATACTGCTGTTCTCAATGAAGCCAAAGAGTACTATTGCATGAACTGGATTTGGTACGGTAACCATACATAAACCCAGTGTTTAAGTACTCAGAGGTGTTGATTTGTACCTGCTTCAGAACGTCAGGACAAGGTTCTGGGTTATTTCCGGACACATTATAGGTGTCCTAAAATAAACTCCAGCCAGCAGGAGCCATTTTATATCATCTAAAAGAAGACCTGCACATACCCTTCTTCTCTCTCCCCTGTCTCCCCCACCCACACTCCCTCCTCCCCTCATCTAAACCCTGAAGGTTTGATCCACACAAACACAGACAGCGCTCCTATAGGAAACACACACACACACACACACACCCACACCCAAACACAAACACATAATCATGCATACACGCAAGCAGATAAACTGTCTCTCTCAGACACAAATTCCGATACACACACGCATACATACACATTCTCTCTCTCTGACAGACGCACACACATGCACACGCACACACACACACACACTCTCATTCAAACACACTAAGACACACGGACACTCACCAACAAACACACACTCCTGCCATCCCCCCCTCGCCCCGAAGGGAACACTCGCTGAGTTTAACGTTGTAAAACATTAGCGGTGTCGTACTGCAACCTAACATTTAAATAAATACACTGATCACCCTCTGACCTTCACAAAGACAGAAAGCCCGTCAGGCAGATGAAGAAAGAAATAATATTTAGAAGGGGTAAAGAGAGACAGGGGAAGAGTGATAGAGTGAGAGAGAGAGAGAGAGAGAGAGAGAGAGAGAGAGAGAGAGAGAGAGAGAGAGAGAGAGAGAGAGAGAGAGAGAGAGAGAGAGAGAGAGAGAGAGAGAGAGAGTTGCAGTCAGTGGAAGAGAGAGAGAGATAGAGAGAGAGAGAGAGAGAGAGAGAGAGAGAGAGAGAGAGTCAGAGATAATCATAGAGTCAAGTAGAGAGTGAGAGAGATATACTGAGATATGGTGAGAGAAAGAGAGAGAGAGCGCCATAAAGTGAGAGTCATAGAGTGGTTTCTCATGGTGGTCTGTCTGTGTCTCTGGGGGATCGGTGGAGGTCCTCAGCCGAGAGGCTCTCCTTGTTGCAGAGGACATTCTGAAGGCTCTGGTGTCACCGTTCAGGGCCCGGGACATACCACCAGCGTGGGCCCGGGGACATACCACACCCGAGGGAGGATGAGAGGAGGGGGGCTTAGGGGGGGCATACCACTACCGCCAAGGGGAGGGGGGGGCATAAATAAGGAAGAGAGGGCAGAGGGAAATGTGAGGAGGGAAATGTGTGTATGATGTGTTGTATTTAGAGGAATGAAGAATAAAATTGAGATAGAAAGAAGATGCGGTGCTCCCCAAACACATTACGACTATCACTTAAGCTCTTTACCACAGAGGCCCAACCTATCCTGACAGTGCTCCTCTTGCTTCCCCTCTCCCTGCCCCCGGGCAGATCAAGGTGACCACCACGGGGGACATCCGGAACCGCTGGCAGCAGTGGTCGGTGAAGCACATTGAGGGCCAGAAGCTTAACCCCTTCAGCGAGGAGTTTGACCATGACCACGCCATGGCCCAGCGGCTGCAGAAGGGCGACAGCGGCTACGGTAAGCCCAAGGAGGGCTCCAAGACGGCGGAGCGCGGCGAGCGGGCGCAGCGGCACGTGCACAAGGAGATGGAGGAGATGGTGTGGATCATCCAGGAGATGGGTGACAAGGACCGGCAGGGGAACACCGTGGTGACCTTCGGACGGCTGTTCGACCGCTACGTCAAGATCTCCGACAAGGTGGTGGGCATCCTGCTACGCTGCCGCAAGCACAAGATGCTGGAGTTTGAGGGCGAGATGCTGTGGAAAGGACAGGACGACCACGTGGTCATCTCCGTCCGGGAATGAGCCTGAGACGGGAGGAGCCTGGGGGGGAATCCTTGGTTGTGATTGTTGACTTAAGCCATAAGAGCCCACAAAGCACACATATTTTGTTTATATTTATAGTGCAACAATAGATCCCAGCAAAACACACCTAGCGCCTTTTTTTGATTGCTTTGTGTAGGACTGATTTCTGTTTTGGACATGTAAAATGAAACATTGTGTCATATGTCACGTTTGAGGCTTTAGACACACATGAGGGTTTCTGCCAGTGCAGATAGATCGTCTGGTGGTGGAGGATGCATCTCTAGCACGCTGGTTATGGAGTCAGCTTAGATCCCAGCTGTGAATTCAAGCAATACAGGCTGCAGGGAAGACCATCAAGGACAGGAATAGAAGTTTACAGAATTTGGGAGGCCATACAGAAATCAATCAGTGCTGAGAATCAATAGTGAGAAAAAGTTTTTTATCTCTGTTTCGGTGTTTGTCTTTCTCTGAGTGTCCATATCTTTGTATTCACGAATACACACGCACGCGCGCACAAACACAAATACCCATACTCGTGCACACACAAACACACGCACACACATGGTCCAGTCATTAGAGTGTATCATGTAGCTAACAGATCAACTGGTGGACGGAAAATATCTGCAACAGTCTAGGCTTGCTGGAAAACGACACTTTGAAATATAAGACAAGCAGACGTATTACATGGATGGAACGAAAAGTAATACCGTCCTATTTTCCAAGTCATGAACCATAAAGATCCAACATGTGGAACGCTAACCATGTTAAACCTGATAATCATGCTACAATCTACAATCTAAGGGTATTCGGCATGAGGTTGCTTAATTAAATAGACTTCAATTCTAAATCTAAGTACCACTCTACAATACTACTTAAACTGGGCAAAATAAACATAGAAAGCGATTAAAATTGAATTTGAATGAATCTAGAAAAAATGTTAAACACACTAAAACTGATTAAACTAATCTTGAATACTTCTTTAACTCAGTATTAAGAATATGAATTAAACTGACCTCAACTGTAGAATATGACAGAAAAACCTGACTTAAACTGACCTCAACTGATCCTCAATGTCTTTGCACTCTGAGCCAGGGAACAGCCGAGAATTACGTTTGCTGATTTATTTTCTTTGGGAGATGTTAACTATATATGTGCAGTATTTTAGTAAACTAATTGATGCAACGCGAGAAGAACAAGAAGAAAGAACTTTAAGGTCATGTATGAGGTTATTGCTTAGATGATCAAGCATCAATGTATAGGTTATAGTTCATAGATACAATCATTTATATGTGAGAATCAGATGTGGCCTTGCAAATACAGATTATATTATCAATGTTACTTTTTAACTTTATATCAATAAGTGGAATTTTTGTTATTGGCTTTGTGATTTAGGTAGAGCTGCACACATCCTCATCCACACAAGACCGTGACTTGAGTTCAGAGCAGAGTAGTAAACAAACTAATTGATGAGAATCGCAGGACATATGAATTTGCATATGTCTTTTTTGTTAACCACCCCTTTAAATGTATTTTCTTTCAAAATGAAAGTGTGGGATTCTTCTTACAGAAGTAATCAACCATAGAGGTCACTACCAATACATATATTATATATATATATAATAGAAAATAGGATTAAAGCTTACACCTAGACAAGTAGGTCTGGGGTGAGATGGAGCTTTATATTTTTCTGTTTGAGTTGCTGTGGTTGTGGTGTTTAAACTGTTAAATTATTGAATGCAGTCAATAAAGAATCACAATGAGGGCATGGTGTCTTTTTATATTTCATTAATCATTGAGCACATGATCAGAAACAATTTTATCGTTCTCCTAAAGGGGCTCTTGAATGTGTATGTGTGTGTGTGTGTGTGTGTGTGTGTGTGTGTGTGTGTGTGTGTGTGTGTGTGTGTGTGTGTGTGTGTGTGCGTGCGTGCGTGCGTGCGTGCGTGCGTGCGTGCGTGCGTGCGTGCGTGCGTGCGTGCGTGCGTGCGTGCGTGCGTGCGTGCGTGCGTGCGTGCGTGCGTGCGTGCGTGCGTGTGTGTGTGCGTGTGTGCCAGCCATCTCGACAGTGGGGGAGAAGTGAAGCGTGTTATACAAGGTGTGAGACATGCTGTGCCGTGTTATGGTGCTCGCGTGTGAGACCGGCTGTGCTCCTTTACTGAACCAGGTCTGAGTCATGCCCCTTGATATTTATTTCCAGATAACTTTGGGATCATTTGTATCACCTTCACAAATGGAGAATTGCCATTCGACATGGACTTGACATAACGATAACACTTGAATGAAATCAAGAGGAATGCAGGTTGATTCAGAGAGCAGAGGCCTGAGGTCAAGTTAAAGAATTTTATTAACAGCTTGACCAGAGTAACAATGCAGGGGCTGTGTGTGTTTATTCAACAGAACAGCTTGGCAACAAATGTGTCTTTCATGAAGGACTGCTACACTTCAGAGAACCTGAAGGCAACAATGCAACCAGACGCATCGCAGATGGGAAATAGAGTCCAATATCTGTGTAATTACGGTTTGAACTGCTTGAGAAGAATGGCTGCAGAAAATACTGTGGTTGCACTGGGAAAGCTTGCAAGCTTCCCACAAGTAGAATAGTTTGGTTTTATTGGGCAGCTCCCACTGTGCAACAATACAAGACTGTGGTTGTAATGGGCAGAAACACCAATCAAATAGATCTGTTTTTTATCTTGCCGAAACACTCTCAAAGGACAATTTCCCATCTCCAATGCTTGAACACTGGAAACCATTGCGGACCCAAAAATAATGATCAGGCCAGTGAAACCATCAGTGACATTTCTCTCGGTATGATAAACTCAGGAACGAGTCCTGGTTTAATGCTAAACACATTGATACAAAACCATGAACGTTAAATTCTAAACATGAAGATTTCCTGATTGGCCTGACATTCAACAATCATCTGGCGTAAGACATAAACATAACATAACACTAAAACATTGAATTCTCATTGCTTTGTAGGAGGAGAGGTAATCACCCCTGATGAACCTTCTGGTTCCAATGTTACCTTCATTGCAACCAATAGGACGCTACATACAGTGTACATGGACATTAACTCTAAGAGGTCATATAACTGTGAGGAGAACATAGTCTGAAGCAGAACTGTGTAAAGCTACAAACCAAGGTTCAATTCCCATGAGGGACCTCCCTCCTAAAGGTAGACACATTCACCATGCTTTAAGGAGAAAGTAAAGGAGTAGAGGGGTGGTAGAATGTGTTTGGGCCCATGGGCACTACGGCAGACTGCAAAAGACCTCACAAGATCTCTGTAGGAGATGAGTCAGTGCATTCATCCTCCCACTCCTCTTCCTCTACTTTCAGTTCCCAAAATAATTATCACCCAACACCTTGTAGGAACACACACAGTGTCAAAGGATGAGCGCCTTCTGTCTTGTATTTGAGTTAAAAGCCAATGAGAAAAGAGAGGGAAAATACTTTATGATTTGCATTACTTGACGAGTTCTGCTACATGGACCAAGTATTTCAGGAGGATTTAAAGGGGAAGCTGAGTGAGATTATTGTTTCAGCTTTTTATTTATTTTGGTTTGAGTAAAAACACCACCGAGTGAAACTTAGAATAATGACCTTAGCTTAGCATCATGACCATAACTTAGCATCACGACCATAGCATAGCATCACGACCATAGCTTATCATAATGACCTTAGCCTAGTACCATGACTTTAGCTTTGCTAAATCTTGTGGTATTATTTTGTTGCTCTTGATCAGTTACAGCACAAACCATATTTGTGAAACAAAATATGGTTATATATATAAAACCCAACACAAATTAACTCATATGTGTCCCTTTTCAGAGTAGCAATCTGTCAGCTTTAACTGGAGTAAACAGTGATTCAAGTTGTAACTTGAAGTTCTTGTAGACACACTAGGATGGGGTACATGATAAATGACAGCCAGCCTTTTAAACAGTAAAATATAAAGATTTCTCACATAGCTTATATTTAACCATAAAGAAAACTCTACTTATAAATCTGATCTAAACAGAAGTATCAGAAGTAGGCAGGATACATAACTGATCTATACAGCTTTATCAGAAACTAACGTAAGATACTTGGTAGCTGAACATTTAAGTGAGGTTAAAATTGTGTTTTTTTATTTTTTTTTTATTTGATATTTTATTGTGATACACTGTAGTCCTTTGTCCTAACAGAGTGGTTATCAGTGTGTTTAAGGCCTCTCCTCACATTGCATTTGGCGGCGATGTAGTAAACACAATTCCCAAACCAAGAGGGGGGGGGGGGGGGGGGGGGGGTCCCGACACAACACTCTGATAGTGTCACACTTATAGATGTGCTCAACGTCTAAAATGTTAGCTGATTCTTGTCACAAAGTTTTAACATCTGTTTGAATTTAACAGTACAATCAATGATGAGAATGTTCGACAAAGTGTTTGGACGGTTCTGAGCCAAAAACCACATAAATAGCGACGTAACAACATACGTAAAAGCATCCTAGCAAGGTTGGCATAAGTTTTAGTTCTTCCTCCAACGGATATAGCAAAACCCCAGAGCGTTGTTATTTTTTGCATGGGTACTCTGTAAACAGGTTAACATTAAACTCATTGTCATCTCATTCAATAGAAAAGTCTATAAAGGTAGCCATCTTAGAACTTCCATAATACACCGGTCCATCGTAAATTGGTCGTAAATGTTTTTGCAAAGCTGCAAATTCTGTATGAAAGTTATTTATTTATGTATGTATTTATTTAGCATTGCTGCTAAGCTATAGCAAAGGTACATAACTATGCTTCTCAGCAGAAGGCTGTATCAAGTTAAAATATCTTATGACGTTTCAATGTTTTGTCCAGACCGTTTAAATGTTTTGTCTAGACCTTCTAAACCTTGCAGCATTTCAACTATTAATGCAGGAATGGGGATGTTTCAATCCGGGATAATTCTGTAATGGCTACCATTCTCTTCTCAGATTTCCACGAGAGGAAGTCATGACTAACATAGCTTATTTTCATGCAATATTCTGTACCTTGTGAGTTTGCACAATTTTTTAAACAACAGCAAGACAACATGTCAGTTCCCTTAGGGTAGAATGTGTTGAATTTGCAGTTACCACAATTTTGATATCAGGTTTGTGTTTCCCTTCATTGGTCCTCATTTGAACACTCAGCCCTCTATAATATTACAATTTTTTGGCACAAAGAAGTTTGACCAAAAACATTCCTATGGTCATTTGTAAGTAAATATTATAATTCTGTATATTTTTTTACATGATCTTAGAGTAATAAGTATTCATTTTAGTTTTCTGTATTAAAATGAACTAAACTAAACATGTCAAGATTTATATAAAAATGGAACAGATATAATTTGTATGTAATATTTTCCCATGCGTCTCACCAAAAGGTTGGTCTGTTTTGTTTTTAACATAAACATCTATCCCAAAATATTTAACAATCTGACATGCTCCAATTCTGAAAATAAATACATTGAGAGCAACAGTGATGAAAAACAGTAAACATTGCAAAAAAACATGACCTTGCCAAATAACATGAACAAGAAAAAGTAACACTACAAATTACATTAATTTGTGTGACTTTTAAGAAAAGTATTTGAGAAAAATACTGGAATTGTCAAACTTTTCCTCTAGTACTAATGTTTTTTTTAGGAAATCACAAAGACAAAATAATTTGCAAGCATGATACTTGAGCAGTGTACTTCAACATATAAAGAACGGAATGGATCTGTTTATTGCTTCATATAAAGTTCATTTGTTTGGAAAAGAGATCCCTGGGACAGTGCTACTCAAACAACGATTGTTTCAAAAAAATTATTTAATGAATTTTCTAGATTTATATTTATGTTTTATTTAAAAAAACAAAAAAAAACAAATTGAAAACCAATCTAACCAATATAATATCTGGCCACCAACGTAAAAACAAATTGTTCACTTCAAATAATACTTTTCCCTTTAAGACGTCTAAGCTACATCTCCAAAAATGAAAGGTCCAAAATCTCTGAAAATTGGGATTTAAAAAGGTATGCATTGACGGAATGATATGGATGATGAATCAAACCAAAACAAGACCCAATTCAAATCAGAAAAAAACGAGGTCAATTAGATATTTTGAAAGTATACATTGTTCCCTTTAAATTCTTACGAATCTTCTTATCTTTTCCAGCCAATCCGTACAGGTGAACTCTATTCTCCTGGCTGTATCGTTCAGGCCCTGCCTCATCAGTCGTCTCCTTCCCAGCCCAGATGGCTAATCAGCACGAGGCTGATGTGGTCTGTCATTTACAACAAGCAGGGGATGTTGTAGCTTCTCATCCCGTCCGGAATACAAGCCTGTTGACAGCCTGACACCACCCTCCCCTCTGGAAACCACCAGAGGACTCCAGAAGCACCCCCAATGTATTAAGGTGTAAGACCACAAAGACACCTCCTGGTACAGATTGGCACAGTAGATTAGAGATTGGCGTCCATTGGATTGGAGATTTGAGAATTATTACACAGGTTGTGATCTTTCAAAAATAAATATCTTAAAATGTAATTGCAGAATAATTGCCATAGAGAATTCCGGCGGGGGCACAATAAAGTGTAGTTTCTAAATCTCATCGCTACTCCAACATCATCGCCATCTTCATCTGAAACCCTTCGCTTTTCGGCGTATGTCTCCTACAGGTCTGGGAGAACCTAGTCAGACCCAGCCCTGTAAACTATCTCGCTGTGGAGCGGCAGGAGGATTGAACTGTTGTGTTTCAAGGAGGGAAGCTTTCATTCCATGCATGATTCAGCCCGGCAGCTTTTTCTCTTTTTTTACGAACTTGAAATATTAACCAGGATCGTTCGGCCTTGCCCTCGTCTCGTTCTCATCTTAAACACTGCTGCTATTCGACGTATCCCCAGTGAGAGATTTGAAACACTAGAAGAAGTTAGTTCTTTTCGTTCTCCCTGGCACCCATTTACAATATAATGGTATATGAATGGGAACTACGTTTCCCAAGAGTCTCTGAAAATAGTCTTGTGTCAAAACATCAAATACTACATTTCCAGTGAAACTCTTGTCTTGTGTTCAACATCAAAAACTTCATTGACCCCATGAGTCTTAGGGGCGGTCGCAGCAGGGCCCAATGGTGCTCTCCAGGGACATCTGGGAGGAGTGCCGCATCAGTGGGCCCATGGCGGGGTCCACCATGGAGGAGGTGGGGAACAGCTTGTACCATCCAATCACCATGCTGCTCAGGTCAAGCTCCTCCAATAGGATGCGAGCCATGCCCATGAAACACTTACGGTCCATCCGGCCGTAGTTCCCCCAAACAATCAGCTGTCGGAAGAGAAAACAGTGAGGCATACAGACAGTTAGACACACAGACATACAGATAGTTAAACATACAGACTTATATACAGTTGGTCATACAGACATATAGTTAGACATATATACATATGTATGCACAGTTAGACATACAGATATATATATATATATATACAGTGAGACCTACAGACTCATGTAAAGGTAGACATACAGATAGTTAGACATACAGCCAACAAGACATACAGATATTTAGACATACAGAAAGAAGGACAAACAGATACTTAGACATACAGAAAAAAAGACATACTGATACATAGACATACAGACATTAAGACATACAAATATACACAGTTTGAAATACAGACAGTTGACACACAGATATCATCAGATGTCAGACAGGGAAGGAGAGAAAGATGGACAGTCAGTGTGTGTGTGTGTGTGTGTGTGTGTGTGTGTGTGTGTGTGTGTGTGTGTGTGTGTGTGTGTGTGTGTGTGTGTGTGTGTGTGTTTGTGTGTGTGTGTTTGTGTGTGAGGATGCTAAGCTTCTTCTGTGTTTGAATATCATCCAGATAACCTCCAGCAGCCACAAAGTAATCAAAACACACCAGGAGCAGAGTCCTGTGTGTGTGTGTGTGTGTGTGTGTGTGTGTGTGTGTGTGTGTGTGTGTGTGTGTGTTTTCTGTATGTATGTATGTGTGTTTGAGTGTGTGATTGTTTGTGTGTGTGTGTGTGTGTGTGTGTGTGTGTGTGTGTGTGTGTGTGTGTGTATGACTGGGTTGCATTTGTGTGTATGTGTGTTTGTTGTGCGCGGTGTGTGTGTGTAAGTGTGTGTTTTGTGTGTATGTTTGTGTTTGTATGTGAGATTGTGTTTTTGTGCGCGTGTGTGTGTGTGTGTGTGTGTGTGTGTGTGTGTGTGTGTGTGTGTGTGTGTGTGTGTGTGTGTGTGCGTGCGTGCGTGTGCGTGTGCGTAGATGTGTACCTGGACCACCTTGCCCTGGGGCTCTCTGAGAAGACCAGCACCTGGTTGTAGAGCGGGTCCAGAGACTTCCTCACACACTTGGTCTTCTTCTTAGCCACACACAGAGCCTTGTCCAACAAGTACACCTTAATGTAGGCCGCTAGAGAGAGAGAGCACCACACACAGAGAGAGAAAGAGAGAGAGAGAGAGAGAGAGAGAGAGAGAGAGAGAGAGAGAGAGAGAGAGAGAGAGAGAGAGAGAGAGGGAGAGAGAGAGAGGGAGAGAGAGCACACCACATTCAGAGAGAAAGAGATAGAGCGCACAACATACAGAGAGTGAGAGACCACCACATAAACAGAGAGAGAGACAGCAGCACATTAAGAACGAGAGAGATAGGGAGGAGGAGAAAGAGACCATTATGTAACCATCAGAGGGCAGATATATGGAATATTTAATTCTGCAATTAAAATTCCATGTTCCAAATGGAAATTCCATGTGCTATTTAGTTCCAAGAGGAGCATGAAGGAGAGGACATGAGGGAAGGAGGAAGGAGATGAGGGGAGAAGAGGTCAGAGGAGGAGCAGAGGAGGAGAGGAGGGTGAGAGGAGAGGAGTCGATTAGAGAGGAGGCGAGATAAGAAATGAACAAGGGGGAATGAGAGGAGGGTTTTTCTTCCTAACGCTCCAAGAAGCCCCGTCATCGTTTTCTATTTATCCTACTTTGCTGGAATTAGATTCTTTGTAGCAATGCAAAATTAGCCAAAGCCAAACAAGGGCCCAGAGTGCCTCGTCACCAGCGGGTTGTTCATTGCCCGGACACATTAGCTAATTGGACGTTAAGTGTTGGAGCTGCTGCTGAATGTGTGTGTGCGCACTGGTCTGGGATCAGTAGGAAAGACACAACAG
>NC_082394.1:9115926-9138426 GCF_031168955.1 Gadus macrocephalus
CCCTTGTAAACAGACCGGCGTGCTCTCCTGTACTCACATGCATTTTTTCTTGTGTGTCACAGATGTGAACACAGCTGGGGCTTATGAAATATGACTGCATGATGCACACACAATGAAACACACATTCATCTTTCTCCTTGTTTCACACCACAAGACTTTTTTTTTGCTGAGTTAAACAAACAAAGGTTTATAAATTATGTATCCTTCCTAAATAAATACACGCATCTCTCTCTCTCTCTCTCTCTCTCTCTCTCTCTCTCTCTCTGAGGGGACAGTGGTTGGCTACTCACTTGCCCTCGGAGCCGTAGCTGTTCATGCTGTCCTCGATGGACTCGTGGCTGGCCTGGCGTAGGGTGCGGCTGGGCATCTCCACCGCCAGGCCGGTCTCCGTGCTCCGCTGGATCCCCCCCTTCAGCCGCCGGCCCTCCGTATCCACTGGGGAGGAGAGGAGGGGAGAGGAGAGGAGGAGAGGGGAGGAGAGGTGGGGAGGTGGAGAGGAGACGGGAAGAGAGCAGAGAGGAGGAGAAGGAGGAGGAGAGGAGAGGAGAGGAGAGGAGAGGAGAGGAGAGGAGAGGTGGAGAGGAGAGGAGAGCAGAGCAGAGGGGAGGAGGAGAGGGGAGGAGGAGAGGGGTAAAGAGGTGCAGAGGGGAGGAGAGGGGAGGAGGAGAGGGGAGGAGGAGAGGGGTAAAGAGGTGCAGAGGGGAGGAGAGGGGAGGAGGAGAGGAGAGGAGAGGTGCAGAGTGGAGGAGGAGAGAAGCGAGAGGAGAAAAAGGGAGGGTAGTGGGGAGAAGAGGCAAGGAAAGATGAGAGGAGACGGGTGGAGGAGAGGAGAGAATAGGTGGAGTGGAGTGGAGGAGGAGCGGAACGAGAGGATAGGATAAAATAAAATAAAAGGATGAGAGCAGAATAAAGGATGGTTAAATATAGGTAGGGGGGGAGACAGAGAGTTAAAAGGATTAAAGGAAAGTGTAGAGGTAGTGATAGAATAAGAGGGGGATGGAAAGAGAGAGGGAAAGAGAGCAAGAGAGACAGAAAGAGAGAGTATGATTAAAACGTCTTCCGAATTTTTTAATCAGGCCCACATTCAGACGCTGCACTCTGAGTTGTGTCCCATCAACAGCCGAAATCACATGATCAACGGTAAGTATATCAAAACATGACGTCCGTAAGCAACAGAACGTAAGATCCATCGACTGCGAGCGTTACCACGTGGGGAGAGGGATGAAGGGGCGACAGGGGGATCTGGAGAGCAGCGTTCTTCAAATAGACGGCGACGCCCCCCTTATTTGACTCTCCATCTTAACGTGTCCTATCATGTCACACACACACACACAGACAAACACACAGACACACACACACACACACGCACATACACACGTCCAGACACATGTGTGCATACACTGGCACACACCCAGACACACCAACCCCCACACACAAACACACACGCGCACGCACCGCACTCTCCCTGTGATGGAGTGAGTTCTGAGCGGTGACCCAGAACAGATCTATTTCCAGGTCTCCACAGGGACCGGGACGATGGGCCGGATCTGGGTTGAGGCTTCAAACCAATGGAGGACATTACTCCTCCATTATTCCTCCCTCTCACTTGTCCCTCTTTCACGCTCCTCTCTCCCTCTCCCTTTCTCCTCCCTTGCTCTATCTTCCCCTCTCTCCCCTCCCTCCCTCCCTCCCTCCCTCCCTCCCTCTCTCCCTCCCTCCCTCCCTCACTCCCTCCCTCCCTACTTCTTTCATCTGTTCCTCCTCCCTCCCTCCCTCCCCCAAGCTTTCCCTCCATGTTTTAGAGGAGGCCCATCACGAGGCCCAGAGCATGGTGGGTAGGGTCAGGACGCAATCCCGAGCCCAGGTCGAGGATTGCTTTGTGGTCACAAGACCTACATCCCATGCTGTACCTTCCTTTGTCCTCCCATCCCTCACTGTCCTCTCCCCCCCCCCTCCTCCTCCTCCTCCTCCTCCTCCTCGTCTCTTACCCTCCCATTCACTGTGTGTTGGTGTGTTGCTGTTGTGATTGTCTGGGTATGTGTGTTCGTGGTTCTGAATGGTCTCTCATCTGGCCTCACATCTGTCTCCTTGGAGCTTGATAACAGTGAGTTTGACACCAGCAACCAACATTGTCACCCATTGTCACAACCGTGTGTGTGCCTGTCTGTGTGTGTGTGTGTACTTTGGGTTTGGGTTTTTTGAAGTAGGAACAAGAGTTTAGTTTTTTTATTGTCCCATAATTATGCACTGCTGTGATGCCCAAATGTCCCACCTGGATAAACAAAGTTTGTCCTTGATTAACTTTCTCAATATTTTATCTTACTATATATTAAATTTGTCTTAATTTATCTTAACTTTTATTTTCTTATTTGAACTTACGGTAACTATCTTGATGTAACCTTTAACGTATAATATTTTATATAGCTGTAAATGCTCCATCAGAGGCCATTAGTTTGGTTTGTGCATGACTGCTCACCAGCGCCCCCTAGGGTAATCCAAGCCAGAGCGTACATTGATACATGGTGAACAATGTAGCTAACCTAGCGCAGTGATCACTCAGAAACATTGATCAGGTGTTCAGCAGACACCCCACTGCTTTATCACATCATTGATCGCCCGGTGATGTCATAAAACTCTTAATTCATCAGCGCTTGATTAACAACCGATAACCTCATTAGGTCCAGTAGGTCCACACACACACACACACACACACACACACACACACACACACACACACAGATTGCATTGATTGTTGGTTGCCTCTCTGTCCCAGGTGTGTTCATCAGCTCGGTCAGGACTGAATGGGTTGAGATGAAAACCTGATTAGGATTCACAGAGCAGGGCGGAGAACCATCACACAGCCCAGTTAGTTGCCTATGTACCATTTGCACGCTTTCATCCACAGTGGAGTAAGATACATGTCGTTGGGCACAGTAAGGGGCTAGGGGGCATATTTTCTAAAAACTACACCAGGATGTGGTCATTGAGGATTGGATGGCGGATCGCGGAAAATCCACCATAAAGAACCAAGAATGGTTTGCCTGGAGCCTTGAAACCTTGAGTGCAGCAACAACAAAGCATGGCTATGGCACATTAGGAAATGTTGCATTTTGGGTATTGTTCTATTTGGAAAGATAATACCATCAAATATGAGCAGATAAGATAGCACCTAATCCAAGGATAGAGAAGGAGAGGAGAAGAGAAGACGGGCTGGAAAGAGGAGGAGGGAAGAGGAGGAGGGGCGAGAAGACATTGATCATCTTAAGAGGGGGATTCAGGGTAAGCTCTTTGATTCATCGCAGGGTTGTTGGAGGTTATGGCTGGTTTGAAACCTCTCTGGTCCTCCGATTGTCACACATGGTGCACCTGTCTTACATCAGTCTAACTGCCTATACATCCCCACCTATGGCCCGTACTGTGGAGATAAACAGGCCGTTACCCCACGTGAGCCCGTTCTGAGGGCTCATTCAACGGACTCAGCCTCAGGTGATCATTAGTTACAGCGACGCCCGGACTGTGTCCGCACCACTCTCCACCACCACCTTGTGAGGACTACGCCCTTGTCCTCACAAGGTGGTGCTGATCAGGAAGGGGTGTGTGTGTGTGAGCCCTCATAATGGTCTCATAATGGGGTCAAACCGACGCCGCCGTCTGAACATCACTTGCTTATGGGGATACTGTCTGGGTCCTCCTCACGAGGTCACCCCTAAGATACGAGGAGAATTTAGCTTTATTAACTGAGCGATGAGTAGAAATAGACCCAGAGATCTGGGCCTAGCAGATACCGGGTCCATAATAACAGAAAATACTGTGCAGTATATTACTAATTATGTTAGTTGAAACAAATGAAACGGTATGTATGAAATGTCCTATGTATGTCAGGATGTTAAATAGCTCTCTGCATGTAATCAAACTCATGCAGCCGGAGCGAGCGATTACAGAGTGACAGAAAGCAAAATAAAAGATTTGAAACACAAACACACATATTTCAGCATTGTAATGTGGACGAGTTCATCGTCTATTAAAAAGGCCTTGGCATTTTTAACAGAAAGACGTCTTTATTGCAACAAAGACGTCTTTATTGCAACAAGACTTCTTACCATGGCTGTTACAAGAACAATGAACCAAAATGGAGGTTGTCTCTTTGTTTAGAGTTGAGCTGTAGCTGTTGAAATCGTTCATCAGAGCACACCAGAATCCGACCGTTTCACAGCTGGTTGTACTTCAGATGTTCATTGTATTAGCCTAGCATTAGCCTAGCATTAGTCTAGCATTAGTCTAGCATTAGCCAAGTGCTGATGTTCTACATTTCACAAACGGTCTGGTGGTCATTCTGATTAGAAACGACAGCAGCATCAGCACCACAGTTAAAACAATTCCTGTATGTGACATACAGGATTTTCCTGTATTTTTTTGTGACAAAAAATAAATGAATGTATTCTGTTACATAAGATGATAATGTTTGCTAAAAAAGTATTGGTTGGTAAAGTTCCTTACTAAATGTACTGAATGTGTGGATATAAGTGTATATCAAGAAGAATATCTTAAATTGGAGGGAAACTGCTTCGATTGGACATAGAATGTATTACCTGAATTTAAAAATAAAACAATCAATACTTCCTCTATGGCAAAACCAACAGCAGTGCAGTACAGCAGTGCAGGACAGTAGTACTTACTCAGTATTTAAACGCAATTGTAAACACTGCACATCTTGCCAGATGGGACGTTATGCAGAAGGTGTTACAAGCTGTGAAGCGCTTCTTCTGCTGTATCTGCTGTTTCAGCTCCGACTGTTCAGGGCTCTACAATATCCATTAGTGCCTCCCCCCCATACATTCAGACAGAAAGTTCCCATTGCTTCTACAGTTGCATACACTAGCACATTCATTTAATCACCACTGCAGCAAACACAACCCTCTCCATCCAATGTGGGAACCAATCATATATGAGGTCCAAAAGCTGGAGAAACTGGGGTACTCATTGCTGTTGTTTTGACTTTGTGTGAAAGCAAGGAGTCACATGCTTTTTGTTTGCGCCATAAATTATCACCATAATTGGGCCATGAAGCCTTTGAAGTGTGTTTACATGTGTTCCGGTGTTATGTCATAGTTCCACAAGACAATCAAGCAGAGCTACGCTGATTCAAGTTCATATCATCATTATTCAAAGTTCTGTAACCAACCTTATTATTTTAGCAGCCTTTAACATGCCATAGTCCTTTTGTATCTGTTGGGTCGATTCAAAACGTATATTTTGAGAGAGCTTCCGCTGCAAGAAGGAATAATAAGAAGCAACATTTGTACCCACAAGTACTTTACAAAGCGTCTTGCCAAAAAGTCTGAAGTGCTACATTGCCATATTTTATATTCTTGGCAGGCACGTTCAGGCAAAATGCTCTCAGGTCAAATAAAGTGATTTTGACAAATGATATTGGTAATGGAAGGTTTCGTGAAGCTTTTGTGTTGTGATGATGGTTACAGAACACTCAGAGCGACACTGTCCTTTAAGACAGAAATAAAAAGCGTTAACACCATTGCTGGAAGTTTTCACACATCTCCCCCACTCTTCTCATAGAACACAAAACAGACGTCAGGACCGGCACAAATACCTCGCCAAACCACTGTAGCCGTGCTGGTTATTCAGAGACCCCCGTGTAAAATCAAGATTTAGTCCCAGTTCCTTGTCAGTTGCATCCAATTACCTGTCAATCTTATTCACACATCAATCCCAGCTCACAGCAGTTAAACAAAGGTTCATTTTGAGATAATATCAATGATATGTATTGGACTATAAACAGTTAGGTACATCAAAAGGTGTTGGGTACTGTACCAAGCATTGGGTTTCCTGTATCCAGAGCAACTTACAGTGGTAAGTTGCCCACCATGCAGGACTTATACACTTCCAGTGTCAGGGAAGAGCACTGTAGACACATCATACTCTCCTGCGCTGGTAGGCGCTTCAGAGCAATGTGGGCAAAATCCACCAGACCCAAGCACAGCTTCCTCCTGCAGGCCGGTCCTTCTGACTCACTTTAATGAGTCCTACACTGCACGTCACAGTCCTGATGCAACAAACCTGTAACACTAAACCTACCGTACTACCTACTCGATCTAAACGATACGTTTGTAGTTTACATTTTTTTTGAGCACATAAAAAGTAATAAAGTAAGCTGTCAATCATTCCATATTTTTTTCCAGCATCTGCTCGCTCTGCACCATTGTAACAAACGTCACTGTTTTATATATATGTACATACACCTTTGCAGCATACTTCCCTTGCCACGCGCCTGCCAGGTGGCTTTGCTTGGCGCCCCCGACACCAGGACACAGATTGATTCAGCAGTATTACACACAGCGCAGGTTGCCCGGCCAGAGCTCTCCTTGGCTGTGCGGGGTGATGGGTGCTTTATCGTGTGTGCATTGATTGCACAATGCACCACAGGTGTGCAGCCTCATTCAGCGCCAGAGTCGAATCAGTCCGACTAAAGCCAGGTAAGGCTGTTTAAACCTCCCTTCAACCACACACACACACTGCACAACCGTATATACCTTACATATATAGACGTCTTTGTTACATATTTATATCTGTACATAATAGATTGATGTTCATGTTTCCTTTGTTTAGCTTTGTGGTCCTTGTTTTAGCTGTATGCCTTCTTTGTTTACACAAACTTGGCCAGTAAAGCCGAAGACTAGGTCATTAAGGCCACGTTTATACGCAGCAGGGTATTTATAGAAACGAATATTTCCCCCCCTCCGTTTTCAAAAAATACATTGTGCACACAACATCGTTTTCAAAAAAGTTGTAGTTTACATCAAAACGCATAAATACGCCGTCGAGCGCCATTATAACTATGCCAAACCTATGGGCGGCAGTGTAGGGAGAAGGATAAAGCCATGCAAGCCAATCAGAATCCTCAGAATCAACAACAACGAATAACATGAGCGTCTTCCTGTAACAAACAAACTGTAAACATAGGGCGCTCATATGATGTTAAGCATTTCCTGGCGCATAATGTGACGCTTCAGAACCCAAAAACCTGTTTCTCCCCGTTGACACAACAACACATAACCGGCGTTTTCAGAAATCTCCACTTTAGCCAGAGTTTTTAGGAATGATCGTTTTCTGCGATAAAAACGGCGTCTTCGTGTAAATGAGAGGCCAAACCGCGTGGAAATATCTGCCTTTTTACCTTTGTGTAAACGGGGCCTAAGTAAGTCATTAAGGAGCAGGTAGGGATTAGGTCATCCTACTCTGGGATGCCTACAGGTGGCCGCGTGGTGTACTATTGAGGGGGAGCAATTAATCTACACATCCACAGCTGTTACTCACACAAAGCATGCACACACACACACACACACTGTTTGAACAGAACAAACGCTAATGTTTGTACATGAAGGTCACAGACCCCCTTACAGCAACCTTCAAAAGAAGAACCGAGAACAGAGGAGGCGAGGACAAGGAGTATAGAGGAGAAGAAAGGAGCTGAAGAGAGGAGAGGAGAGAAGAGATGAAGAGAATGGGAGATAATGGGAGAGGAAAAGAAGAAGCGCCCATGGCCGAGAAAAATAAAAAGGATGATGGACTGGATGTTTGTTTTTCTGTGTTTTCTGCAGATGGTGGGGAAGAATGGAACTGAGAAGATGGATTCAAACGAAAGAGATCAAGACAAATAAACACAGATGAAACGCGAGAGCGAGGCGACGGAAAAGGCGTGAGGGTGAAGCAATTCTCCCTTGTCCCTTAATGCGATGCCTTCATCTGCAACGCGCTCCCGTGTTATGTGACAGTCTTCCGTCTCCGCCGAGAGGCGGCCGGGGTTTCGCTCAAGGAGAGGTGCTAAAGCACATTAACACATAAACACAGAACAGAAACCCCCTTCAATCAAACTGTGTGCCCACAATAGCAGTGGGTTCTGATTTGCCCGAGAGGAGTCAGAGACTGGCGTTTAGGAGGGATTATGTCTATCTGTGTGGACGTCTTAGAGACGCTTCCTCAGGCAGACGAGCGGGCGTCTGTCTCCTCTTCTGGTCATAACACCTCGTCTCTAGGAGAAGTTGGGACTCCTAAACTCATATATATTTTCACTGTTTCTCAAATTGTCTTCCTGCCCTTGGCTCTTGTCCGGACATTGAACTGTACTAGTGGAGGTAGGTTTACAGTCCACCGTAACATTGGTAGTACTGATACACCAGGAAACTTGTGGTTCTTGGTTCATGCTTGTTCAGAACAAAACAGAGAGAAGTTGGGTCTTCAGCATCCGGAGGAACCGGTAACAGTGCAATGAGAGATCCACAAGGCAAACAGACTAATCATACAGCCCTTGTCGTACCACCGCGGCCACTTCATGTCGGCCACTCAAGTAATGTCCTTAAATTCCCACATTCACTCACACATTCACTTAAACTCAAACACACACACACATTCACTGAGTCACAGACACACATCACAAACACACATTAACATTGAATCACACACACATGTTCAACCACAGAGAGCTGTGTCAACCATGACAGCCAACCACCAGCTCATCAGGGGCATTGCAATGCTCAGGTACCCTTAACCAGAAGGGGAACCTTCCTGTTCCCTTTGCACACTGCACTCCATCTCTCTTGATAACCTAATACAATACGTCCAATTGGAAGATCAGATACGTGCCGCTTTTTTTACTAGAAGACCTTGATTGCAGTCGGATAGTCCAGATAGTTCAGTCCTATGTCCATTCCTAACCTCTTTTCCTTGACCGCAACAGAAAACGTTATGAGGTGAAGGAAAGATGTGACGGAGAATTCATAAAGACTTAAGAGCAGACTTTCAGAACATGTTAGTTTCTGTCGTGGTGAAACTACCATGTTCTGAGATGGACTACTAAAAAGGCATCTTAAGATGTTTTCCACCTGCGTTCTAACCGTGCTGTTTCACCCAGGCTATATAAACGTGGTCAACCCGGTCCAATTTATACTTTATCACCAATGTTGGAATTTAAATTAAAAAGAATATAGTCATAAAAAGGAAATAAAAGTTGTCACATTGATAATGGTTGCTCACGCTCACACTCCTGTACAATCCGATCGTTCTTTTTCACGGATGGACAAATGGTGCGTTGTTTTAAATATTCCTACTGAAAGGAATTTTGGGACGGCATTAGCTCCATTTCTTTCTTAAAGGAGGGTCCAGTGTGCCCTTCGCTAAAGGAGATAGTGTCTCCTTTGCTTCTCATGGCTGCCACTTAAACACTTCTGGGTCCTTTAGTCATTTAGGAACCATCTTAAGCAAAAATAATAATAATCCAGCCGACTGCAGCAAACATGGAGATACAGGTAAAGCCACTAGTGTGGCGCCATTCGGTGGAGCAACAAGCCGGTCTGGCGGTGATCAACAAGCAAGGGTCTTATAAACCCAGTGCTTAATTACAGATGGGAAACAGCTGGGGATAATTGGTAGCAGTGGAGACAACAGGAGAGAGAGAGAGAGAGAGAGAGAGAGAGAGAGAGAGAGAGAGAGAGAGAGAGAGAGAGAGAGAGAGAGAGAGAGAACCAGATAACTGAGGGAATGAGGAAATGGCGAAACCGGACTGGATTACAGCTGGATGAGAGCTGGTACGTGATTCCCTATGCGGTTGCCGGTTTAAAGGCATGCATGTTAGTGTGTAAAGGAACTATAGCGCTGTACTGGGGCTGACATTTACCCAGAAGCCCCTGCATCTGCAAGCCCTCCGGAGAAATGCTCACTCTCGTCCCCAGGGACCCTTCTGCTGTTTTCCCTCTCAAACTCCTCCATCCCTCCCTTAATGATCTGCCCGGCTTTGTATCTTTCCTTCCTTCTCTCCTACCTCCCGTCCATGCATTGCGTTGTGTTTAAATCGAAGGACATTCTCTCACCGATCATCCCTACAGGGTGAATGAGATAGTGATTTATACGGACCATTAGCTGCTTTTGCGTAACGTAACAAATAGATTCCTGCTGTCCTCTGTAAGTCGCCACACCTCACCCCCACTACTCCTCCCCTCTCCCCTCTTCTCTTCTTGTCTCTCCTCTCTCTTCTCTTCTCTCATAAACCAAACCTTTTCTCTCTTGGCTACCACTCCTTGCCTCTTCTCTTTTCCTCACCTCTCCTCTCCTCCCTCTCTCTACCTCTCCTCACCTCCTCTCTCTACCTCACCCTCCTCTCCTCTTTACCCCTGCTCCCTTTTTCAAAGCTCTCCTCCCCCACTCTCTCCCACCTCTTTATGCCTCTCCTCCCTCTCTGTCCTCCACCTCTATCTACCTCTCCTCCCCTCTCCTCCTCTTGGTATAAACCTTTCATGGCAGTTTTTTCTTCATCGGCAACTTTTCTGGGTCGCCGTCTCTCTTCAGAGGCATTATGTAGTGTTCCACCATTCCCTTCCCTTCCTCTCCTAATGTCTCCTATCCTCTGCTCTCATTTCCTTTCCTGTGCCCTTCTCCCCAATCACCTCATTTTCTCCCTTCTCCACTCCTCTCTTTCCTCCTCTCCTCTCTTTTGCTTCCTCCTCTCCTCCGTTCTCCTCCCTCCTCGTCTCTTCTCCTGCGCTCTCCTCTCCTCCTCTTCACTTCACCTGTTTTGAGCTTCATCCCCTATTTCTCACCATCCATTTTCTCCTCTCCTCCTCTCTCTCCTCCCTCTCCTCTCCTCCTCTCTCTCCTCCTCTCTCTCCTCTCCTCCTCTCTCTCCTCCTCTCCTACTCTCTCTCCTCCTCTCCTCCTCTCTCTCCTCCCTCTCCTCCCTCTCCTCTCCTCCTCTCTCTCCTCCCTCTCCTCTCCTCCTCTCTCTCCTCCCTCTCCTCCCTCTCCTCTCCTCCTCCCTCTCCTCCCTCTCCTCTCCTCCTCTCTCTCCTCCCTCTCCTCCCTCTCCTCCTCTCCTCCTCTCTCTCCTCCTCTCTCTCCTCCCTCTCCTCTCCTCCCTCTCCTCCCTCTCCTCTCCTCCTCCTCTCCTCCCTCTCCTCTCCTCCTCTCCTCCTCTCTCTCCTCCCTCTCCTCTCCTCTCCTCCTCTCCTCCTCTCTCTCCTCCCTCTCCTCTCCTCCTTTCTCTCCTCTCCTAGTGACCATATATTTCACCACAGAGGTTATCATCATCAGAATGTCCTCAATGTTTTGCTTAATGTCCTAAAAGGCTCCCGTAGTTAAATCACTAATGTATCTCTTCCACCTAGTATATTGAGTTTTCTTAACTTGTCACTGCTCATGTGTAGCTTTGTAAGATGGTTATTTTTGTGTTGCATATCATTTCCTATAAAGCTGATGGGGATCCCTTTACCATAATAAAATAAAATGTATCTTATATGTAATAGCTGTTTGTCTTGGCCCGGGTGCTTTTGGACCTCTGCTGGTGTAAATAAAGGTTACCCAAATGACAGAAAAGGGATGAGTCCACGAATGGGGGAGATGGAATAAGACTTCTCCAGGTAGCTTGTCTCATGCCGGTAGTGTGTGTATCCAGCTGACAAGGTCTGCTGTCACTCAAGGTTCTGTCTGTCTGTCTGTCTCTCTCTCTCTCCGTCTCTCTCTCTCTCCGTCTCTCTCTCTCTCCGCCTCTCTCCGTCTCTCTCTCTCTCTCCGTCTCTCTCCGTCTCTCTCTCTCTCTCTCTCTCTCTCTCTCTCTCTCTCTCTCTCTCTCTCTCTCTCTCTCTCTCTTATAAACTGCTGTATGTAGTACAGAGGAGATGTGGCAGCTTGCTAAAAAGTGTTACATGTCATATTGAGGATATCTTGCAGCTTGCTGTAAACTGCCCCATGTGATACAGAGGAGAAAGGGCAGCTTCATAAATAGTGCTCCATGTAATGCCGAGGAGAGCCAGCAGCTTGCTAAATACTGCTCCAAATAATACAGAGGAGAGCCAGCAGCTCACTAAATAGTGCTCTGTGTCGGCATGAGGAGACTGTCTAGCATGTAGCGGCAGTAAATATTTCCTCATAATGCAGCAAGAACACAGGTCAAGAATCGTATTCTAACCCATCATCATACTATCTATAACCTTGAATACAACAGCGATCTACTGAAGAAAAGAGCAAGAGACAAAGAGAGACCAGAGAGAGACACAGAGAAAGAGAGAAAGAGAGAGAGAGAGAGAGAGAGAGAGAGAGAGAGAGAGAGAGAGAGAGAGAGAGAGAGAGAGAGAGAGAGAGAGAGATAATGGGAAAGAGAGAATGGGAGAGACAGACATAGAGATTGAGAGAGAAAGAGAGTGAGAGAGAAGACAAGGAGGGAGAGAAGAGGCTCTTTCCCAAGGCAACTGATAGATTAACCTGCAATCAGGAACCCATTTAACTGCAGTTAGAAACAATCACCTGCTGTATTGCCATATCATTTGACTGGCTAACCCTGCTGGAACCACACACACTCACTCACACTCACACACACACACACACACACACACACACACACACACACACACACACACACACACACACACACACACACACAGAAACCCCAAGGATATGTGCAGACTAATTACAAAAAGTGTGTGTTTGCATGGGAGTTTTTGTGCGTGTGCGTGTGTGTGTGTGTGTGTGTGTGTGTGTGTGTGTGTGTGTGTGTGTGTGTGTGTGTGCGTGTGTGCTAGTACCTGCACTGTACCACTAATCCCTTTCATGGCTAACCACTAGACTCCATCTGATACTGGTCTCCAAACTATAATCTCATGGACATTCGGTTAAATCCAATCGGAGGTCAGAGAGGTCAGTGTTAATCCAATCAGAGACCAGATAGGTCAGTAGAGTCCACAGGTAAGCAGGTCAGACGAATTGATGACATCATCCCATGCTCTGCCAGATGAAAGAGTTGATCCTGCAACCAATCACATTAGGACACTGACACTATACCACACACACACACACACACACACACACACACGCACACATCATACAAACCCAAACACAGATCTTACCCTCACACACACCAACACACCGAAACCTACACCGACACACATACACACACGCACACACAAAGATGACTTCCAAAGCATGTTCGTTTAAGACACACACTTCCCGACAGGAATGCACAGGACAGATGCCGAAATTGTGAACATCCCGAATTGATCTTGCACTTTATATACAACAAGCCAAGATTATCAAATGTGTATCCATCTGCATTACTGAAGGTAGGAAATGTTACACGTTATCATATAAGACAGCATAAGCAGAACATCAGAGACATGAGCTCAAAATGCTAGCCAAACACTATCAAAACGTTATCAGAACGACTACAAAATGCGAGCGTAATGCTATCAAAATGCCAGCAGAAAGCCACCAAAATGCTAGCGTAATGCTATCAAAATGCCAGCAGAACACTAGAAAAGGAAAGGGAGATACGGTAGGCCAGAGTGCATGCACGCAGGTTGTGGCGTACGTAGCTGCAATGAATTGCCTTTCCACTCATTATAAACCCTGCTGCCAATGCAATTACTAACACTCTGACATGATTGCACACTTTCAATCACACACACACACACACACACACACACACACACACACACACACACACACACACACACACACACACACACACACACACACACACACACACACACACACACGTCAGAACAATCGCAGGTGTGTCTTGAGAACATGTGTTGGACTTAATTTGCTAAGAGGGTCAGAGATAGTGTTTAAAAACCCAGCTGTTCTGGTTTCGATCCCAAATTTCCACAGCATAACCTGTTGCCATGCTTTCTGGCATCTATCTGAATGATGACATCTATATGAGTAACCAAGTGAAAGCAAATTCACTCACACCTCAAGACCAGGGACCAGAGGAGAAAGAGAGACGAGAGGAGACTGAAGACCAGAAGAAACCAGAGAATACAAAGACCAGAAGAGACAAGAGGAGGGCAGAAACCAGACGAGTCCAGAGACTAGAGACCAAAGGAGACTTGAAGAGACCAGATCATAGACTAGAGACCAAAGGGGACCTGAGACCAGAGTACCACAGAGACTAGAGACCAGAAACCAGAAGAATTCAGAGACTAAAGGCATGAAAAGACCAGAGGAGACCAGAGGAGAGGAGAGACCAGAGTCCCGAAGAGACTACAGACCAGATGAGACCAGAGGACACCTGAGTAGGCAGAGACCATAAGAGACCAGACCAGAGAGTAGAGACCAGAGTCCCCCAGAGACTATAGACCATATGAGACCAGAGGACACATGAGTAGACCAGAGTCCAGAATATACCATACCAGAGAGTAGAGACCAGAGGAGACCTGAAGAGACTTGAAGAGACCATACCAGAGACTAGAGACCAGAGGGACAAGAGGCCAGAGAGACCAGAGACCTCAGGAGAACAGAGAGACTAGAGAGACCAGAGGAGAGAGAGAAACCAGAAGAGAGAGAGGTCTCTAACCCCAGCTGTCTCTCAGAGCAGATCAATGAAGCCTTCACACTCACTTTCGCTAAATAACTGGACACACACACACACCTTCTTACCTCTCAATCAGTAGCGGCACACATGTGTGTTCGTGTTCTCTTTGATGATTGTGCGTGCACACTCATGTTTGCTTGCGCACCTACATTTGTACGGACAACGGCATCTATGTTTGTTCATCTCTGTGTGCATGTGTGTGTGTGTGTGTGTGTGTGTGTGTGTGTGTGTGTGTGTGTGTGTGTGTGTGTGTGTGTGTGTGTGTGTGTGTGTGTGTGTGCGTGTGTTTGTGCGTGCGTGTGCATTTGTGCGAGTTTGCGTACGTACGTGCGTGCATGCGCGTGTGTGTGCGCGCGTACATGCGCAGGGGGGGGGGGGGGGGGGTGCGGGGTGCGAGCGCATCTGCGTGCGTGCGTGCATACGGGTGTGTGTGTGTATGTGCGTGTGTGTGTGTGTGTGTGCGTGCGTGTGTGTATGTGTGCGTGCGTGGGTGTGCGCTCACCTCCGTCGTCCTCGTCAAAGGAGTTCATGCAGGGGAAGTAGATGGCGAGCGCCTCGAAGGAGGCGGAGAGGCTGATGCGGCTCTGGGAGCGCTCCATGTACAGCCCGGCGCCCGGGGGCGGGCCCGGGTCGGCCGGCTTGGCCAGCCGCGCCGGGGCATTCTTCACTCGGAGTACGGCGCGCGGCGTCTTGACCGGCGGTCAGGTCCCCCCCCACGGCACGGGGACGGGGGGAAAAAGAGTGGAGGAGAGAGTAGCGCACTGGGCCGTACGCAGCAGTGAAGGTGGCCACCAGGGACAGGACCCCCGGGTAGAGTCCGGTGTGGGAGGGACGGGATGGTGCGTTGAGACAAGGGAGGAACAGAACCCCCCAAGTGAAGATCACAAGTAGCGTTTGTTTAAGATCACTGCACGGATAGGAGGTGCTCTGATGAGCGAAGGTCCCCTGCTCAGATGCCCGGTTTTGTCGGACCGTTCAGATGTCCAGTTCTGACCCCCTTGGCCTCTGGCCGATCTTCCCCTCCCTCTCTTCTTCTGTTGTCTCCTGCCTTCTGTCTTCACGCTCCTCCGTAACTCTTCTGAAAAGACAGCAGTGTTGACGTTTCCTCTCTCCCTCTCTTCCTTCTCCCCCTCTCTCTCCCCGTCTCTCCCTCCCTCTTTCTCTCTCTTCCTCTCCCTCTCTCTCTCGTCGATCTGTCTCGCTCTGTCATTCAGCCCCCGCCAGACAGTGTGGCGCTGCTCTCCTCTCAGTTGCTGGTGCTGAAACGTCACCTCACGTGCACTGGGTGCACAGATCACACACACACACACACACACACAACACAAACACTCACAAGACAAGCATTCACACTCACGCACGAGACGGACCACCAGAGGCAATCTCCTTTCCCCAATAAAGGTCCCCCTGGAGACGCTGTAGCGGCGTCGCTGCAGGGTCCAACAGAGCCAGTCAGTGTCGTCTCAGGCAGCGTGCAGCCGGTGGCGGCGGGTTGCTATCTGTTGCCAGTGCGATGCGTCCCGCGCAGACCAAACACTCGTCTAGTCGTCGTGGCGTCGCACGCTGCTGCTCGGCTCCCTCTGTGCTCCGTCGCTTGCCCGGCGCTTCGTTGCCATGCCGATGCTCCACTGACTGGCTGGGCTGGTGACAGGACGGACGCCCAGAGAGAGGGAGAGAGAGAGAGAGACGGGAGGGGGGAGAGGTAGGAAGAGCAGGAAGGGGCGAGGAGGGCAAGCAACAGTGAGAGAGATAGGGAGAGAGAAAGAAAGAGAGATAGTGAATTCAACCAAAATACTGAGAGAGAGACACATAGGGTGAGAGCCATGCAGAGATACAGAGTGTGTGTGTGTGTGGGGGGGGGGGAGATGGTAGTCTCTGAGCTGCCAGAGGCTTGCGTGCCGGCCAATCAGAAAATGGATGAAGGAATGGGGGTGTGTCATGCAAAGGTAAACCAGGCCAGGCAGAGTTTGGAGTCCATCTCTTTCTTTTCCCCTTCTCCTATATGCTCTGCTCCATCACTCCCTTTATCTGCAACTCATCTCCGCAGAGCTGCCCCTCCAACTCCCCCCTTAATATCCACCTCCAACTCCACCCTAAATGTCTACCCCCATCCCCCCCTCTATCTCTCATCACTTTATCATTTAAATACAGTTTGTGTCCAAAGTTACTAACAGTGATTTCAGATGGAGACATTACGAAGTAGAGAGGGGATAGGGCATCTTGCTCTAGGATGCCCTATCCCTAACCTTCAGGGTGGGAGGTGAATATCCTGAATATCCTCTAGACTACCCCGGCCCCTGGGCTCGCTTCCCAGGTCCTCTGAGGGCACATGAGTGGTCCCGACACACCTGTGCTGTGTTGACAAATTCTTGGCACCGGCTGTGAGCCGGCTGTCCATGCCGCTCTTATCACAGGTGCAATGACCTTTCCCTGTAGATGTCTCTCTCTCTCTCTCTCTCTCTCTCTCTCTCTCTCTCTCTCTCTCTCTCTCTCTCTCTCTCTCTCTCTCTCTCTCTCTCTCTCTCTCTCTCTCTCTCTCTCTCTCTCTCTCTCTCTCTCACACACACACAGCCACCCTACCATTCTTTCCCTCTCTCTTTCTCCCCCACTCTTCCTCTGTATCCAACATTGTCTATTTCTATCTTTCCCCCTTACTCTCTCTGTCTGTCTCTGTTACTCTATTCTGGTCTGACCTCCTCTCTCTATTTCTCTCGCTCTCTGTCGCTATATTTCTGCTCCATTTTTTTTTACTGATCATCATGCCATAATGTAACTGTCTGCCTGTCCGTCTGTCTATCGGTCTGACTATTGGTCAGTCTGTCTGTCCATTTGGTTTTGTGCCTGTCTGTCTCTGTGTTTCGGTTTGTCTGTCTATCCGTTTTCCTGTCTGTCTGTCTCTCTATCTGCACTGCTCTGCGTCTCTTTCAGCCTTTTTATCGGCCTATGAATCCCCAACATTAATAATTGCATCAGGGGCAGGCTTTGGGGCTGTGTCAGGTCAGAGCGCCTTCCAGTCTGTCCGTGTCCTTGACTGGCTACCTGTCCCAACCACCCAGGGGCATCGCCCAGGCAACCTGAGGTTGTCATGGACAACGAGTGACATCATCATCCTGGTTAACGTTGATTTAAACTGACAACAGATAAAGAAATAAAGGGGGTTGGGAAGATGGGAGGGGGAAAGGGCGGGTGAAAGAGGTATAGATGTTAGTGTACATGTTTTCATATATTATGGATGTTGAATGGAGAGAAATGGACAGAAAGAGCTTGAAAGAGAGAGAGAGAGAGAGGGGGGGGGGGGGGGAGAAAGAGAGAGGGGGAGAGAGAGAGAGAGAGAGGGAGAGAGAGAGGGAGAGAGATAGAGAGAGAGAGATGGAGTGAAAGAAACCGCAGAACACAGATGGAGGGATGAAAAATGATGTTGAAATGGGTCATTATATCTGCTACTACTACAAATTTAGAGTTGTGAGCTGATGAACACCCATACACACACACAAAGATGAACACACACATACACAAAAACACACACAAGATAAACACACACACATCCACACACACACACACACACACACACACACACACACACACACACACACACAAAGATAATCACACACATACATACACACAAAAATAAACACACACACACACACACACACACACACACACACACACACACACACACAAACACACACACATATCTGGAACGACACACACTGGTGGGATTATGTAATCTAACGCGTGTGTTTTCATAATCCATGCTGCGCATTAACATCCTAACTTTACTATGTAGAGCAGCAGGTCTTTAACTTTTGGAATACATTTATGTAAATTATATAATAGCCTTATGGATATTCTTATCATCCCATAGCTTTCTAAACACATGTTTTTAAATTCGACATGGTACTTATGACGTCCTACCTTTTTGAATATGCTTACATCAATGATCAAATATCCTGATGGGATCTTTACTTTCCAAATTTTTATATATATAGCATAGATTATATATATAGCATTCTTATAACATCAAAACTTAGTTTGATTGCATTTCTACACATAAGCTACTGTCATTATGATGTCACAACTTTCTGAATGCATTAAGATCAATTATATTCTATCATTATAAGGCCACAACTTTCTGAACACGTTCACATAAATTCCAAGCTATCCTTACGAGGTCACAATTTTCTGCAGGCATTCAGAAAAATGTCATACTATCCTTATGAGGTCACAGCTTTCTGAAAACATTCACATAAATTAAAAGCTATCCTTATGAGGTCACAACTTTGAATATATTGCTATGCATTGACATTCTTATGATGTCAGGATTAATTAAAATGTTACATTTCTACATTTCTATTTAAATAAATTCATACTTAATGTTTAGTGTTTATAACAAACATCCTCTCTGTGGCTGGTTGTGGGTTTGATTCCCACTGGAGGGGAGACTTACCACACACACACACACACACAAAATGTGTGTGTGCGCGCGTGCGTGCGTGCGTGCGTGCGTGCGTGCGTGCGTGCGTGCGTGCGTGCGTTTGTGCGCCTCTCTAATTTCTCCCTCCTCTTTGATCACAAACCTCATTGCGTTCCTTTCTCCTCCATCCCATCTCTCATCTCTTTTGATCTCTTCCTCCTCCTATGCTCCTCCTTCCCCCTCTCGTCCATACAAATCTCTTCACTTCCTATCCTCCCTTCCCATTTTCCTTTCTTCTTTACTTTTATTACGACGTTCTCTCTTCTCTTCTCTTGTCTTCTCTTTTCCTCTCTTCTCCTCTCCTCTCCTCTCTTTATTCCTCACATCTTCAGTTTCGGAATGCAATGCTGGATGAATAAGGTACTAAAACAAAAGGATGAAAAAGGAAGAGAGAGATGAAAGGGCATTGAAAGAGGAATGAAAGGAATAGGTCTGTTTTTGGTTACATTATTTCTGTGTGCGAGTGAGCGTGTGCGTGTGCTCGTGGATGTGTGTGTGTGGGAGGGGGGCGGGTTCTCTTAGACACACACACAGTATCCACAAGACACACCACACAAAAACACACAACAAAACCAGATGTGTGAACAGGAGTACGGAAGAGACAGAGATGGAAGGGCAACCAAGGGCGTGAGAGATGAATGGATTCTGATAGAGCGACAGAGAGAGCAAAAGAGAGAGTGCGGGAGAGAGAGAAAGAAGGATAAGGAGACGGTAAAAGAAAAAACAATACACATGGATGCAGTTTAGAAGAGTAAGAAATTAACAAGGCATGTAAGGATTTAATCATAATAATATGAAGCATATAGATAACAGGCCGTGTGGGAGTGGGTAATGGATAACTGACCAAACACACACCCAAACACACACAAACATAGCCATTTGCACCCACAGAAATACACACACACACAAGCATGCATACACACATGCAATCACACACACACGCACAGACACACACACACCCTCAAACACAAACCCACTCACACACACATAGAGACATTCTCTCTCTCTTCTCTTCTCTCTGACGTTTGCCGTCTCTCTAACTTTCTCTCTTGAAGACTGATAGCTCCTCTGGTAGAATCTCTAAATGACTTCTGTAACACGTCCTTTGAAGGTTAAAAATAACATTCACCTCCAAATCACTTTCCGAAACCAGTAACTCACCGGTCTGAGATGAGTCTGGGAGACTGTACACCACAGACTTCCCTGCACACACCGCAGACAATGGAATACACGTCACAGACTACACACAACAGACCACAAGCTTCAAACTACACGCCACAGACTACAGACTGCCCACCACAGAATAAACACTGCAGACTAACACTACAGACTACAAGCCACAGACTACAACTACAGACTGCACACTCCAGACTAAATACCACAGACTACACAGCGCAGACTACAGACTATAGATGACATCATACAGACCTCAGATACAAGACTGTACACTACAGACTACACACCACATGACTACAAGCCACAGACTACAGACTGCAGACTTTTGACTACATCCTTCAGACAACAGGCTACATAATACAGACTACAGATTACAAAACACAGACTACAGACTATGTAATACAGACAACAAACCACAGACTAGACGTCATCATACAGACTAAAGACAACAGACTACAAAACACAGACTACATAATACAGAATACATGCTATACAATACAGACTTAAGACTACACAACACAACATACCCAGTGTAGACTATAGACTACACAAATAGACTACAGGATACACAACAAACAACAGATTGCAGACTACAGACTACACAACACAGACTACAGACTACACAACACAGACGACAGACTACACAACACAGACTACACAAAACAGACTCCCCCCCCCCCCCCCCCGTAGACTACAGATGACAGGATACACACCACAGATTACAGACTAGAGACACCATACACACCACAGGTGGATTAGCATTGGAACTCAGACTAGTGTCGGCCCAGCCCCAGGCACAACACTCCAAGATCAACGCTCAACCGAGCTCAGAGCCAAGCTGGGTTAGACCAGCCTATGACCTCATCCTCCATACCTAAATATATTCAACTTTCATGCTGACCTTTCTGCGTAACTCAATACCAACTAATCGCATTCCAATCCGAAATTGTGTCTGTGGAAATAAAATACTGGAAACACGGTTTAAGGGATGGATAATTAAAAAAACTGCCAATATACTGCTATAGGTATAAAAAACAAGACATCAACGAAGATCACGAATAGACGATAAATGGTCCAAGCACGCTGGCGATCCGCTGCCGACAGCTATGGTTCAGCGGAGCCTAGTGCCTAAACATTGCCCCGACTCATCCCACTTTCAGAACGAGACTGAAGACTTTTAAGTTGAATACATTGCACTTTCTACAATACATTTGTTTTTTCTTTCCATTTGTTTTCTATTACTTATCTATTTAATTGTAATATCTAATTGATTGTATGTGAAGCACTTTGAGTCAGCATCGTGTATGAAAAGTGCTATATGCATATATCATGCATGTATAAATCAATATTGAAACCAAAACTAACTCCCCCCTCCGATGATCCCTCGTCTCAGTGGGGCTGAGGGGGGGTCTATGCTACTGTGAATAGCTGCCGGGCGCTGCTGTCATTTAGCGACGTGACATTTCCCCGCTAAAGGTTAGATGTTGCAGATGTTAGAGAGGCAAGTGTGGTGGATCTGCTGTTGTGGGTGTTGCTGGTGTAGTAGTGTTGGTGTTGGTGATGTCGTTTGTTGGTGGTTGTAGTTATAGTTGTACCTAGACACAGGGTGTCTTAAAAAATTACTTTACGAGACATTACAGAGTGCTGTTAATCTCCTGTCGTGCGGGGTCACACATGGTTTGGTTTTGTCATGACATTGATATTCTTCTCATTTAATAAAATGCATTAAATCTCAAAGGGTCAGAAACTTTGGGCAAAGCTTGCTGTTGCATAATAGTGTGTGATCAGGTTTCGTGTGAGTGAGTGAGTGAGTGAGTGAGTGAGTGAGTGAGTGAGTGAGTGAGTGAGTGAGTGAGTGAGTGAGTGAGTGAGTGAGTGAGTGAGTGAGTGAGTGAGTGAGTGAGTGAGTGAGTGAGTGAGTGAGTGAGTGAGTGAGTGAGTGAGCGAGCGAGCGAGCGTGTGTGTGTGGGTCTGTGCACATGCATGCATGTGCATGTGCATGTGTCTGCAGCACACACGGGCGTACGCGCATGTGCGTGTGCGTACAAGCGGTCTTGCATGTATGCATGTGTGTATTTCCAGGACAGCTCAGCCTAGTTCAGAAGAATCTGGGGCGGGCCATCAGACCGTTTATTTAGGAACCAGAACTAGAACTCTGTGTCACACTCTACTTCCTTCCAACCCCTCCGCCCCCCCGCTCATAACCGTCTCACGGGACGCTTCATCCCTTTCTCCATCACAACCCCTCCTCACCCCCTCCACTTATCGACAACACCTGCCTATCTATCCCCCTCCTCCTCAAACACCTTCCCATCGCTCCTCGTCTTCATCACCCATGGATTGCCGCTGGCATTACTAACCCTACAGACTACCTAGGTGGCTACCAAACTCCCAACAGGACGGTGTTGAAAGCCGGCTGATTGTAGGAGTTTGCCGATAATGATACATGGCGCTGGTGTGTTTCCAAGCAGGAGATCTC
>NC_082394.1:9143426-9241615 GCF_031168955.1 Gadus macrocephalus
AAGAGGTCCACCTGCGCTGTCCCGAACCTCTGCCAGATCAGTCTGACAATGTCGGGATGTAACCGCCACTCGTCTCGGCGGGGACCGCCTCGAGACATGAGGTCCGCCCCAAAGTTCTGGGCGCCCGCGATATGCAGGGCTCTCAGACTGAGGAGATACTGATGAGCCCAAAGCCAGAGCTCGACCGCCTTTCGGTGGAGAGCAGGGGAGCGGACTCCCCCCTGTCTGTTGATGTACGCCGCCGCTGACACACTGTCCAGATCAGAACGTGGCGGCCGCGCACCAGGTGAAAGAAATGCAACAGCACTTTCCTCACAGCGTCGAGCTCCAACACATTTATGTGTGCTATAGGGGGCGTGCGCCACTCGTCTCCGACCGAGTGAGAGAGGCACGTTCCTCCCCAACCCGTCAACGAGGCGTCCGTGAAGACCACTACGTAGGACGCCACCCTGCCCAGGGGAACACCCCTGAGAAGGGCGGGGGGGTTTTCCAATATTCCAGGTCTGGCGACACCGAACGGGGAACGAGGAGCACCCTGAGCTTGTGTCGCCTGGGGTCCAACCGTTGGCGAGCAAACCACCGCTGGAGTCTGCGCATAAAGAGCAGACCAGGGGAACCACGGGGTGGGCAGCTGCCATCAGCCCTAACAGGCGCATGGTGCGGTCACGTTTCTGCGAACGCGAAAAACGGGAGAGCGCCGACAGGATGGCGTCTCGCCGAGGAGGCGAAAGCATCTCGCAGTCATGGTGGCTGAGTCTAGGCAAAGCCCCGAGTAGACTGTCTGCCGGCTGGGGAGCGGGGAGCTCTTCTCCCAGTTGATGGCAAAACCCAGGAAGGAGAGATGGTTCATCACCAACATGGTGTCCCTTCTCGCGGTCTCTTCTGAGTTGCTCAGAATAAGCAGGTCGTCTAGGTAGAAGAGAATCCTCTGTCCCTGATGCCTGAGCGGTTCCAACGCCATCTCCACACACTTCGAGAAGGTGCGCGGAGCCAGGGAATAGCCGAACGGCAGACACTGGTACTCGTACGCCATCCCCATAAAGGCAAAGCGGAGAAACTTCCTGTGCGCCTGCCGAACAGGGACGTGGAAGTAAGCATCCTTGAGATCCAGGGATGTGAACCAATCACCCTCTCTCACACACCGGAACAACGCTCCGACAGTGAGCATTCTGAACTTCCTCGTGGCAACGAATCTGTTGAACACGCGAAGATCCAGAATAGGTCTCTTTTCCCCTGACTTCTTGGAAACCAGGAAGTAGCGGGAATAAAAACCCTAGGTGAGTCTCGTGGGGGGGAACGACAGTGATGGCCCCCTTCTCCAAGAGATGGGCCACCTCTAATGCCAGAGCCCTGCTCGCAGCCGGGTCCCGTAGCGTGGTCTCCACCAACCCCATAAAGTGTGGGGGACGACGCTTGAACTGTATGGGATGGCCCCATCTCAACGTGGTGTCCAACCACGATGGCAGAACGCACCGCTCTTGCCAACACGCATAGCGGTCGGAGAGAGGGCGAGCCGACAGCTGAGGAAGACCGTCCAGGAATAACCCGTATTCCTCTGCCCCTACCGCCTCCACACTGCGTGTGAACCAAGGGGGACTTCCCATGAAAGGGAGGAGGCTCAGCGAGCGTAGGAGACGTACCAGAACCAGCCGCTGTAAAAACAACGAGCTGTCTAGACGTCGTGCTGGTGCCCGCTGAACAGGGAGCGAGCCGTCCGGCCGCCGCACCTGTGCGCATGCACTGTCCGCAGGCTTTAGCCACAGCGCGCGGACCCGCCTCCTCACCTATAATGTGGGGAACCAGGAGACCGCTACAAGCGGCCGTATCCACGGGCTCGTGCAACGAGTCTCTGATCCGTCCACGAGGCTCCAAAGGATGCCGCTTTTTAGAAGCAGGTGAACCAGAGGCCATGTGAACACGCCGTCCGACCGCCACCCTACAGCCACCGGGCTGAGGGGGGGAAAGAGGCAACATGGAGGAACGCACCACAAGCGTAGGACGCAGGTGGCCTGAGGAATATCGCTCTTTAGGTACCATGTACTGCCGTTCGGCCGAACGGTCTTTACTTTTTTTCTTTAATAGGGAAAGAAAAAGTAGGAGCAAGCTTCCGGAACTTCGCGGTCCGTGGCGCTGCTCTACCCGTCTGCGGCGGCTGCGGCTGCTGCTGCTGCGGCACCGGGGCTGGAGTCGGAGGCGGCCCCCTGGAACGCTGGGACCGGCCCGGACCCCTCCCGGCCTGCTGGTGGGAGGAGCCCGTGAGAATCGCCCCGAACCGGGAACGAGAATAAATGTACTGCACAATGAGTGGCGTCAGAAATACAATTTTCTTTTACCATTTTTTTATAAATCTGGTAAGGCTAGATTTATAAAGGTCAAAAAGCCAGGGGCTGAAAACACTGAGGATGAAGACAAGCCTGGCCTACCGCAAGAGGGTATATGACCTTAGTTTAGAGAGTAGTTGGCACATAAACCTCCCAATAGAGTAGAGCCCTGGCATTTGAACGCAGCAAACAAATAGTGTTGCAGTCTGCACCCCACCTGATAGTATGCATTAGGAACCGTTGGTCTTTAATAGGTCTTATTTGTCAATACCCCTGTCCTAGTGATCAAGTGTTTTCCTACTTGTTTTCACCGGCTTTTCTTTTCTTCTCCATTCCTTACTGCACACACTTTCCCCCAAACTCCTCCGACAGCGGCCAGCCCAGAGCCGCCTCATAAGCCCATCCCTAAACCACGCAACACCAACGCTGCAACGCATCACCTCAAGCAGAAGGCTCCTCAAACGGAGTCTGGGCGTTCAGACGGAGACTCCAAATCTAATAATAATAATAATACATTTAATTTAGAGGCGCCTTTCAAGACACCCAAGGTCACCTTACAGAGCATATAGTCATCATAAATCGTTTAAAAAACAAGACATTTTGAAAAAACAAAACAAAAGAAAAACATAATAAATAAAACCAAGACAAAACAAAACAAACAAACAATCAAAACAGTGATCAGTTAGACGTTGTGTGCGAGTTTGAACAGGTGAGTTTTGAGTTGTGACTTGAAGGTTGTAATGGTGTCTGACTGTTTTATGTGTGGGGGGAGGGAGTTCCAGAGCCTGGGTGCTGAACAGCTGAATGACCGGGCACCCATTGTAGTGAGTCGTGATGTGGGGATACATAGTAGTCCAGCAGAGGTTGATCTGGTAGTCAGATCTGGTAGTCAGGGGAGCCTCATACAGACAGGAGGCTCCCATAGCCCACCAGGAGATGCCTCCCCCCAATAAGTGGAGCTCTTGCGGTGAAACGCTACCGGAGAGGGAGAGCGAATCCCAATGCAGCGATGAAGACGGTAACCGATAGCCTCACAACCTAGATTAGCCCAGTAGAACCAGCCCCCCTTTTATTAGATTAGCCCAGTAGAACCAGCACCCCTTTTATTAGATTAGACCAGTAGAACCAGCACCCATTTTATTAGATTAGCCCAGTAGAACCAGCACCCCTTTTATTAGATTAGCCCAGTAGAACCAGCACCCCCTTTTATTAGATTAGACCAGTAGAACCAGCACCCCTTTTATTAGATTAGCCCAGTAGAACCAGCACCCCTTTTATTAGATTAGACCAGTAGAACCAGCACCCCCTTTTATTAGATTAGCCCAGTAGAACCAGCTCCCCTTTTATTAGATTAGCCCAGTAGAACCAGCACCCCCTTTTATTAGATTAGCCCAGTAGAACCAGCACCCCCTTTTATTAGATTAGCCCAGTAGAACCAGCACCCCTTTTATTAGATTAGACCAGTAGAACCAGCACCCCTTTCATCCTTCCTTCACCTTTCCTACATAAGGACTTCTTTGTCACCATTTACGAACTGCAGCTTTTATGAAGTCAAATGGCCTTCAGCGAAGTAGAGCGCCAACCAGGCGTGCTCAGCAGGGTTAGACAAGAGCCTGAGGGTGAGTGATGACTACATAGGGTTTTTTTTATTAAAAAAAATATGGTGGTCAGTATTTAAACATAGCCTGCTATTCTTGGTGTTTTATAGTAGCAATAAACACTTCACCTAGATGCATTCTAAACAGATTTCCCTATTGTGACAAATTTGAAAGACATTCAACAATCCACTTCAATTACTCTTTATTCATACTCTTCAAATTAACAATCTTAATCAATGGCCTCAGCCGTAATGCAAACTAGCAAGAACCCATGCAACACTGTATGGCACTCCTCAGGGACACATCAACACTCTGGGGATCGAACTAGCAACCTTTCCGTTACAAGAAAACTGCTCTACCTCCTGACCTAAGCCGACCCCTCAGTAACAGATCAAATAAATAGGCATTTGGTTCCATGTTAGATATTTACTCCTCGATCATTATCTACCTTGTCTTTTCACATATTCAGCCTTATGTTATTGGCTTTGTTACGTATTTTAAGAACCTGAGCTGCCCCCACATAGCCCCAAGGAAGCAGGACCGTATTGAAGGCTGCAATAGCTGCTCCAACCACACAGAAGGCAGCACCTTTAGATAGGTGAAGCCGAGGCTAATACGTCACATAGGCCACGCCCACTTCACCCTATCAATCTCAAAAAGGTTCAAAGGTTTTTATTCGCCATTTGTGCATAAACCAGACAGTTCAAACACATTGGAATTCTTGTGCAGGGCTTCCCAAGTCAAGTACAGTATTAATACAGAGAGAGATCGAGAGAGAGCGAGAGGGCGCAGCACAATAAATAGTAATAATAAAAAATATTAAAAGTTTTAAAAATTGAGGTAAGGACAAATTGCATGTTGTGCATTGCATTTCAGTTCAATCTCGACAGAGAAGTTGGACTTCAGAATCTTCTAGCTGCTACCAGACAAAGGGTTAATGTTTTTGATCAGCAGGGAGACGCTCAGCACGTGTTCAACACGCTTCCACCTCCTTTTGCTCCGTAGTTACCATACCGAAATACTTTAACAAATAAAGTGTGTTAAAAGCTATCCTGGATTGGAACCCTTTCTTGGAAGAACTCTGCAGCTTCATAGTCCTATGATTGATATCGTCAGATCAGATTCACCAGTAAGGATGCTTAAGCTGCTCAGCTGTCCCAATTCCCCAAAACAAAATCTGTAAAGATGAAGTATCTTTATTCAATTCAATTCAATTTTATTTGTATAGTCCTTAATCACCATTACAGTCTCAAAGGGCTTAACAGGCCAAATATTTGTGACACCCCCCTTTACCCATGCCCCCACACGGGCAAGAAAAAACTCCCTTGAATCAGCAAGGAAGAAATCTTGAGAAGAAACGCAGTGGAGGGGATCCCTTCTTCCAGGGATGGTCAGGAGTGCAATGGGTGCCACAATTGACCCAAGAACCCATGCAACACTGTATGGCACCCCACCTGAAGTCCTCAAGGAATAAAACACAGATGCAGGGGAAAAGAGATGCCTTTAAAGAAACAAAGTGGAGCGACCCAGGGACAAGTCTGGTTTGGGTTTAAGATTAAGGATGGTTAACTTTTAGTATTGGTGTTTGTTTAAGTTTAGGCATTAGTGATTGTATTAAAGATTGTTTAGGTATTAGGAAAGAGTTTAGTTATTAGAGATGCTTAGTTAGATTGTCAAGTTTAGGTACCAGGTTAGGGTAAGAGTTTAACCATTTGGGCTTTTAAGTTAGATGGTCAAGTTTGGGTATTAGGTTAGGTTGAGGTAAGCGAGTTTAGGCCTTTCAGATGTTTAGTTAGATGGTTCAGTTTAGGTACTAGGTTAAGGTAAGAGTTTAGGTGTTTGAGCTCTTCAGTTAGATGGTTAAGTTTGGGTATTAGGTTAGGTTGAGGTAAGCGAGTTTAGGCCTTTGAGATGTTTAGTTAAATGGTTCGGTTTAGGTACTCGGTTAAGGTAAGAGAGTTTAGGCATTTGAGATCTTTAGTTAGATGGTTAAGTTTGGGTATTAGGTTGGCTTTTTGTTTTGTTAGACAAGTTACTTTAGGCATTTTATATGTTTCAATTTAGGACATTTGAAAGAAAGATTAGAAAGATTGTTAAGCTCAGGTTTGCTCCAGCTTTGTCCCTTTAGTCGCTCCCTTAGAAAGAGGGTTACGAGGTAACTGGGTTAGAAATACAATAGTTGGGGTCACAGAAATAGAATGTATAAATCATTGAGCTAAACATGCTTTTCCTACAACATGGTGTGAATTACAGTACTTTTTTTTTTAAGTAAAATGGTAAAGTGGTAACAGTATGGTGTGTAGGAGGCAGGAGGAGTTGTAGGAGTTGTTGAGCTCCGAGTGGTTATGTCTGGGGTAGATTGGATTGTAGGTGTAGCCAGGGATCCTCAGGGTGGATGGGGAGTAGGCCATCGTTGTAGATCAACTGTTCGGTCATCATACTCTGAAATAAATTGAAGGCACAAAGTAAAGTCAGTCTCACAGTGTGCTGGCAGATTTAGAAGACATTTTGATCACCAAACGTGAAGGCCAATCAAAGACACAAATGCAGTAACAACACCATCTGGCATCAAACATAGGTCATTACATTCAGTAATTTAGGTTGGATTTTATATTGATTTACAGGAGAGAAAAGGCTTCAAGTCATTACGGCAACAACATCAAAATCGTCAGTGCTGGATTACCATCTTTCATCAATAAATGTATGTATAATTGATACAAGTCAGTTGAGCTATTCCCAGGGAGTCTTCAACCTTTTTATGAAACAACTGCAAATGTCCAAGTACACATCGATTCAATGGCCGAAGCATGTCATGTCCCAGTACGATAGGTGGCATGGCATTGTACCCATTTCAATCACCTTTTTTAAATAAATCAGTTTCTAGTCTTCCTCCCATCCATAAACTGTAAATTGTGCACGTATTTTAACTGGTACATCATGGTGAGTTTCCTCATCAGTCCAAAAGTGTGTCTTGCTCCTGGACCTCTCCATCGTGTTTGCCGTTTGACAGTGACAACACCATGACTATTGTCTCCGTCTATTTCCTGCTCTGAGAAAAAATCTCCAGCATGCGCAGAACGCATAACCCTGATTGAACGTACATGCACGATTAATGAGACCATCAATCGAATAATCTAGAGGTCTTAATCCGACGATGAGAAACCCGATCCGGTCTGATTTTAGTCAGACTAAGGTGTATACATGAATCTTAAAAATACAATCCCAGTGAGACTAACCCAATAATTTGGTTCTCGAGTGTCATGTAAACACAAATCTCGCTGGTGATTACATGTTTAGATGGATTGAACCAAAAGGACACCGCCTGAGAACAATCACAAAGGAACCGCACTGCACATATTCCGTTTTATACGGCACAGAATAAAACCATATGGCAAAGAATTAAAATCGTACAGTGCATAGAATTGCACAGAATTTAAATCGCAGTGCATAAAATTGCAAAGACTTAAAATTGTATAGTGCATAGAATAGCAAATAAATAAAATCGTATAGTGAATAGAATTGCAAAGAATTAAAATTGTATAGTGCATAGAATTGCAAAGAATTAAAATCGTATAGTGCATAGAATTGCAAAGAATTAAAATTGTATAGTGCATAGAATAGCAAATAAATAAAATCGTATAGTGAATAGAATTGCAAAGAATTAAAATTGTATAGTGCATAGAATTGCAAAGAATTAAAATCGTATAGTGCATAGAATTGCAAAGAATTAAAATTGTATAGTGCATCAACATCAAAACCACATTAAAATAGTCAGTGCTGGATTACCATCTTTCATCAATAAATGTATACAAGTCAGTTCAGCTATTCCCAGTCTTCAAAATTGTTATTAAAATCGGGAGGGATTATGTGATTGCCATTTGGTCCATTTAAGAATGAAGGAACCGTTTATCAAAGTTCTCACCTGGGTCTCTCCACCATGGCAACTGCACAGCCATCTGCTCTTCCATCGTGACCTGAAAAAAACAGTAATTTGTTGATCCCAAGTGGAAATTAGTCATAGCAAGAAGGGCAAAAAATATACACCAAGGGTAGGTATAACAATTATACAAAGGATGGAAGCAAGCATTGTGTGACCGGAAGAGCAATTATTCATTTTTACGATTCTTAAGCATTAGCCAATATCAGTTTCAGGGTATCTGCAGGTTTCAGCAAGTCAAATTTAAGACTTTTTAATACCACCTTGAATGAAATTTAAGACCTTAAACCCGCGATGGCGGGGGGGATCCCGCTGTATTACAACCCAAGCATAGCATGTGTGTCACTCAATGAGACTCATTCAATTTTACTTTCCGTCTGTTTATTGAACATAAAGTGATACTCCAGGGCTCCGGACTAACTTTTTCCTTGGGTGCACTGGTGCGCCTACATTTTTAATTTGGGTGCACCAGCACATATTTATGGTGCACCCAAGTTGTAAGTTGTTGAGAGGGGGGAGACAGCGTCTGGGCCCCCGGGCAGCTGCACCGGTTGCACCGTAGATATTTACGCCACTTATTAATAATATTTTCACCATTAAATAAATGCCTTCAGTAAGACCTGGGGGGTATACCACGAACCTCGTTGAACATACCCAGGCTTTCTTGGGAAAACCTGGCTCGACAGAGCCGCAACTCGCAATCACAGTTAAATGGTACCACGACGCTCACTTTAGATTCAATTAGTTGAACCAGGTTTTCCGCTTTAGGTTCAATGCGCGTTCACATAAAGGGGGCGTTTCTCGCGTCATTTGAATCACCCTTATGCAAAATAAATCGCGCAAGAGCGTTGTATTTCATCCAAGGCGAGCAATGTATTATTATGAACTCCTACGAGGAATTCAAAGTTCAAATCACAGCCAAGGGGAACACGGTTGCCCATAATATGGCTAGGGTGGCGTGCTGGCAAAAATAGCCAACCGTGTTAATTCGTAAGTGAAAAGATTCTGCATATTGTCTACAAAATATTATGTATCATCATCCCTTTTACCCCCATATATGTGGGGCCCCATGAATTGCGAGCCCAAGTACCGGGAATGCACTCGATCTCCGACCCAATATCGGACGTGCACGTCAAGTTGCTTGCTTTTAGTGGCGTGGTTCAACGTCTCAAATATCAAAACAAAATCAGCCTTGTTGACGCTGCAGATTCGCTCGTTTCGGATGAAAGCCGCTGGTCCGAAGCGAGTTATATACGCCGTTTTGTCCCTTCCAGCAGTAAAGGTGCTCGCGATTTGAGAGTCAGGGAACATCAAACCGAAGAGATCTCCTATCCCCTCATTCGAGTTGTATGACTGGTGCTTGACCACTGTGTTTAGAATCCACAACACCTCCGCTTTCAGTGTTGGTGTCGCACCAAATGCTACCCTCAGGTCAGTGCTAGCAGCGCGGACCGTCTGCGGCGGTGGCGCCGGGGCAGAGATGCAAAACGTAGAAATGGCTGGGGTCTGTAGGTGGTTCCTGGCAGAGGTTTTATGTTTTTGGCTCTGCATATGGCTGACGACAGCCTTAATCCCCATGGTGCCGAGCTTGAATGTAGGCTACTTTTGCACGGAATGCATTTGGCCTGTTCTGGGTTGGCAACGGACGCTAGCCAACCTCGGAAACGGACGTCTTCCAGCCAACTGACGTTGAACTTGCATTTACCCATTGTTGCAGACTAGCTAGCAAGCGCGCAGACATCCGTTTATATATGCAGCTAGCAAGAAAGTAGCCCCTCGTACATCTTCTTCCCGAAAAGTCCCGCGAGAAAAATAAAAATGTAATTACCCTGCCCCGACAAATTTAAGACCTCCGAGTTATAAATTTAAGACCAGCATATGACATTTTAGACGAATTTAAGACTTTTTAAGGCCTTAAATTTAGAAAAATGAATTTAAGACTTTTTAAGACTTTTAAGACCTCCGCGGACACCCTGAGTTTGACTAAGAAAAAAAAAAATCAAAAGCACACACTATGAGAGCATTATTTTGAGATGGTATCGATGGATTAATTTTATACAATGGCCCCAACCAAGTGTAAATGTATCCAACAGTGGCAGTCAGGATGCATTGAAAGCTTCCCAAAATGTTAGCGTTGGGTTTGACAGGTTACAACATTAAGACGTTGGGGATACGGTACCGCTGCTGGGAGTTGATCCCCCTAGCATCTTAACAGATCATCCGTTTCATGTACCATCTCTCGAATAAATATCACGCACCTCTCTACCATAGGAAATAATAATAATAATAAATTTAATTTAGAGGCGCCTTTCAAGACACCCAAGGTCACCTTACAGAGCATATAGTCATCATAAATCGTTTAAAAAACAAGACATTGTGGAAAAGAAAATAAACAGGTAGATCTCTAACTCCCCCCCATCCCCCACCCCCCTCTAGGGGGGGGGGGAGAGAGATAATAAATAAGGGGGGGGGGGGGAGAGTCACCTGAGCAGCGCTCCTCAGCACCATTGACTTTTATTCTGGGGGACCAAAAGCCCAGCTACAATTTGCTGATGAACCCAGCTACTGTGTCCTAGATTTTTTAGATGATAAGATTTACTTTATTGAACCTTTGAAGAACAGTCTGAAGAAATCCCCTTTCCTGGACGAGGAGCTGGTTGGTCTTGACACCTCCCGCTGACCGCCACCGCAGGGACCTCCGACTGCGTCGCCTCAGTCCCTTCAGGAACACACGTGACCCTTTGGCACACTGGACATTTGTTTTCTCCCCATTAATGCAGTCCAACACTTCACTCAGATGTCAATAGGGTATTTTATATGCACTTTTACAGCACAGTACATAGTGGGCTGTTTTGATAGAACTAATTACAATAGTTATTACTCCCAACCCCAAAAGCCAGCCACATGTAATACACATCCTGACTAGTCCTAGTGGCCGAGAATGCTTTCATAACAGCCAGTCAGAATGAACACATCTGTATGGATTACTTTAGATCTGTACGATGAGTCGCTGACCGTGTCATTCTAAACAATCTAAACAATCCAAGCAAGCCATCAATATGTGTATTCCATTGTCTTACCCTTCAGCATCTGCAGAGCGGCACCATTCCTGGTCTTCCCTCCACCTACAGCTTCCAGCGCCAGTCCTGAATTTGACAAACGCTGTAGAACACTGATCTTGAAATAAATGTACAGGGGCAAACCCACCCCTGAACAAAAATAATTCAATTCTTTCATGGTTCAACGTTCATAAATAATTGTCAATGCTTAAATTCCTTGCAAATAAGTAATATAAAGGACAGCATGAGGCATATCTAGCAAGATGATTATGGTACAGTGAGAACCATATGTTTTTATAGAGCAAATAATTTAACTCAAGTAAATTGCCATAGAAAGTGATAAACCTTACTTGCCTCCATTGCTGAAGTTCGTACATATCTGGGAATGGACTTTGTGAAATTTGACAAAATATTGAAATGGAAAATTTGTCAAAAATTTAAATTTGCAGTACTACAAATCTGAATTTGCCGGTGTTGATGTTCATAGGACCAATTGCAAGTACTAAAAATCGCTAGGCTAACCCATTCCCCGTATACAGCAGCTATAGCTAGCTGATGCAGATGCTAGACAATTAAGTAATATGAATAAATACAACACACAGGTTAGCTACCAGGCGAAAGGCTCCCAACACAGTTGCGTTGGAGCAAACTACCTTCCAAGCTACCAGGTGAAACGCTCCCAACACAGTTGCGTTGGAGCAACTAGCTTCCAGGCTACCAGGTGAAACGCTCCCAACACAGTTGCGTTGGAGCAACTAGCTTCCAGGCTACCAGGTGAAACGCTCCCAACACAGTTGCGTTGGAGCAAACTAGCTTCCAGGCTACCAGATGAAACGCTCCCAACACAGTTGCGTTGGAGCAAACTAGCTTCCAAGCTACCAGGTGAAACGCTCCCAACACAATTGCATTTGCTGTACAGTCAGTATGTTTCCATACACATCTTATAGCCATAGGTCGACTATACTCCCCAATTGGCCAACTGCAATTGTCCGAGTACATATTTCAGATTATATTGCACAGAATAAAACCACATTGCAATGACTTAAAATCGTAGTGCATAGAATTGCAAAGAAATAAAATCGTATAATGCATAAAATTGCAAAGAATTAAAATCTTAGTGCATATAATTGCAAAGAATTAAAATCGTAGTGCATAGAATTGAAAAGAATGAAAAATCGTAGTGCATAGAATTGCAAAGAATTAAAATCGTATAATGCATAGAATTGCAAAGAATGAAAAATCGTAGTGCATAGAATTGCAAATAATAAAAATCATATAGAGCATATAACTGCAAATAATTAAAATCGTAATGCATAGAATTGCAAAGACTTAAAATAATGCATAGAATTGCAAAGACTTAAAATAATGCATAGAATTGCAAAGAATTAAAATCTTAGTGCATAGAATTGCAAAGAATTAAAATCGTATAATGCATAGAATTGCAAAGAATTAAAATCGTAGTGCATAGAATTGCAATGAATTAAATATAATGCATAGAATCAAACCACATTGCAATTAATTAAAATCATTTAGCACAGAATAAAAGCACATTGAAGTATGAAACAGCAGTAGCCTACAACTTCAGCAGCAGTCAACAATTTGCAAATGTATGGAAAGTTGTAAAAAGGAAAGATTCAAAAAAGGGAGAATGTAGAGTACTGTGTGGATGTGTAAATCAACTAAACCATCTCCTAAATTCAAACCTACCAAGCCAAAAACCAACAATTGAAACCAAACCATAACATGCCCGCAGTCATTCGTCTAGTGAAGTCAGTCTGACAGCTTTTCATACACCAGTCCAGTGGGGTTACGGGTGGAGCGAAAACAAACCCCATTGTGGAAGTTTGAGGTCACAACTTCACACTCGCCCTAATTTCGGTTTGCCAGACATCCGTTCTGGGTTTTTCCCAGAACTTCTAGTTCTTTGTGGATTCCTGAGGGAGGTGTAGCATCGGCAGAAGGTGCTGTGACATCAAATTGTAAAATCCAGAATTGCACCGATGTCATTTCCACTAGGGATGTTCTGTAGTCCAGTGGTGCTGTGAAATAAAAAAGCAATTGGCGAAAATAGTTGCATTCGCCAATTGGTATACTTACCATTTAACTTGCGCTTGTTTGCTTGCACCAATTCCAATTTTGCCCAAACGTTGAACTTTCACAATAGTTACAGGTGTCCTTCCATTTTGCGTCCAGTTTCAAGAGCACACCCTTCCCAGTGTCCAGACAGGTTGTTGTTGTTGTAGCGGTCCGCAGCGTTAGTAAAGTCAGTCGTTTAGTCGTCCCCCGTTATACAAACACGTGCAACAATGCACTCAAAAACAACCTACAACACTGCACTAAACTTAGAATGAGCCAAAACCAAACAGACGAGCGGTAAAATCCAGGTTAAGTTTAGGGGAAAGAATATAGTGATGTGTGTGTGCGGTGGACACATTCTGAAAACAGCAGCCAAACACAACCAAACAACTTCAACCAGCTCAAGGAATAACAAACGATTGGTGACTTGCATGCGGGGGTCCTCGCTCCCCCGTTGGTGGCCACGTTGTCCGGATTGTTCAGTCAAAAGCGCACAAAAAAACAACAATCAACCGCGTTGCGTTGGAGCAAACTACCTTCCAAGCTACCAGGTGAAACGCTCACAACACAGTTGCGTTGGAGCAAACTGCCTTCCAGTCTACCAGGTGAAACGCTCACAACACAGTTGCGTTGGAGCAAACTACCTTCCAAGCTACCAGGTGAAACGCTCCCAACACAGTTGCATTGGAGCAAACTACCTTCTAAGCTACAAGGTGAAACGCTCACAACACAGTTGCGTTGGAGCAAACTGCCTTCCAGTCTACCAGGTGAAACGCTCCCAACACAGTTGCGTTAGAGCAACTAGCTTCCAGGCTACCAGGTGAAACGCTCCCAACACAATTGCATTTGCTGTACAGTCAGTATGTTTACATACACATCTTATAGCCATAAGTCGACTATGCTCCCCAATTGGCCAACTGCAATTGTCAGAGTACATATTTCAGATTATATTGCACAGAATAAAACCACATTGCAATGACTTAAAATCGTAGTGCATAGAATTGCAAAGAATTGAAATCTTAGTGCATAGAATTGCAAAGAAATAAAATCGTATAATGCATAGAATTGCAAAGAATTTAAATCGTATAATGCATAGAATTGCAAAGAATGAAAAATCGTAGTGCATAGAATTGCAAATAATAAAAATCATATAGAGCATATAACTGCAAATAATTAAAATCGTAATGCATAGAATTGCAAAGACTTAAAATAATGCATAGAATTGCAAAGAATTAAAATCGTATAATGCATAGAATTGCAAAGAATTAAAATCTTAGTGCATAGAATTGCAAGTAATAAAAATCATAGAGCATAGAATAGCAAATAATTAAAATCGTAGTGCATAGAATTGCAAAGAATTAAAATCGTATAATGCATAGAATTGCAAAGAATTAAAATCGTATAATGCATAGAATTGCAAAATAATTAAAATCGTAGTGCATAGAATTGCAAAGAATTAGAATCGTAGTGCATAGAATTGCAAAGAATTAAAATCGTAGTGCATAGAATTGCAAAGAATTAAAATCGTAGTGCATAGAATTGCAAAGAATTAAAACCGTATTGCATAGAATCAAACCACATTGCAAGGAATTAAAATCATTTAGCACAGAATAAAACCACATTGAAGTATGAAGCAGCAGTAGCCTACAAGTTCAGCAGCAGTCAACAATTTGCAAATGTATGGAAAGTTGTAAAAAGGAAAGATTCAAAAAAGGGAGAATGTAGAGTACTGTGTGGATGTGTAAAACAACTAATCCATCTCCTAAATTCAAACCTACCAAGCCAAAAACCAACAATTGAAACCAAACCATAACATGCCCGCAGTCATTCGTCTGCACAGTTGCGTTGGAGCAAACTACCTTCCAGGCTACCAGGTGAAACGCTCCCAACACAGTTGCGTTGGAGCAAACTACCTTCCAGGCTACCAGGGGAAACGCTCACAACACAGTTGCGTTGGAGCAAACTACATTCCAGGCTACCAGGTGAAACGCTCCCAACACAGTTGCATTGGAGCAAACTACCTTCCAGGCTACCAGGTGAAACGCTCCCAACACAGTTGCGTTGGAGCAACTAGCTTCCAGGCTACCAGGTGAAACGCTCCCAACACAATTGCATTTGCTGTACAGTCAGTATGTTTACATACACATCTTATAGCCATAGGTCGACTATACTCCCCAATTGGCCAACTGCAATTGTCCGAGTACATATTTCAGATTATATTGCACAGAATAAAACCACATTGCAATGACTTAAAATCGTAGTGCATAGAATTGCAAAGAATTGAAATTAGTGCATAGAATTGCAAAGAAATAAAATCTTATAATGCATAGAATTGCAAAGAATTAAAATCTTAGTGCATAGAATTGCAAATAATAAAAATCATATAGAGCATATAACTGCAAATAATTAAAATCGTAATGCATAGAATTGCAAAGAATTAGAATCGTAGTGCATAGAATTGCAAAGAATTAAAACCGTATTGCATAGAATCAAACCACATTGCAAGGAATTAAAATCATTTAGCACAGAATAAAACCACATTGAAGTATGAAGCAGCAGTAGCCTACAAGTTCAGCAGCAGTCAACAATTTGCAAATGTATGGAAAGTTGTAAAAAGGAAAGATTCAAAAAAGGGAGAATGTAGAGTAGGCCTACTGTGTGGATGTGTAAATCAACTAAACCATCTCCTAAATTCAAACCTACCAAGCCAAAAACCAACAATTGAAACCAAACCATAACATGCCCGCAGTCATTCGTCTAGTGAAGTCAGTCTGACAGCTTTTCATACACCAGTCCAGTGGGGTTACGGGTGGAGCGAAAACAAACCCCATTGTGGAAGTTTGAGGTCACAACTTCACACTCGCCCTAATTTCGGTTTGCCAGACATCCGTTCTGGGTTTTTCCCAGAACTTCCAGTTCTTTGTGGATTCCTGAGGGAGGTGGAGCATCGGCAGAAGGTGCTGTGACATCAAATTGTAAACTCCAGAATTGCACAGATGTCATTTCCACTATAGGGATGTTCTGTAGTCCAGTGGTGCTGTGAAACAAAAAAGCAATTGGCGAAAATAGTTGCATTCGCCAATTGGTATACTTACCATTTAACTTGCGCTTGTTTGCTTTCACCAATTCCAATTTTGCCCAAACGTTGAACTTTCACAATAGTTGCAGGTGTTCTTCCATTTTGCGTCCAGTTTCAAGAGCACACCCTTCCCAGTGTCCAGACAGGTTGTTGTTGTTGTTGTTGTTGTTGTTGTTGCGGTCCGCAGCGTTAGTAAAGTCAGTCGTTTAGTCGTCCCCCGTTAGGCCTCATACAAACACGTGCAACAATGCACTCAAAAACAACCTACAACACTGCACTAAACTTAGAATGAGCCAAAACCAAACAGACGAGCGGTAAAATCCAGGTTAAGTTTAGGGGAAAGAATATAGCGATGTGTGTGTGCGGTGGACACATTCTGAAAACAGCAGCCAAACACAACCAAACAACTTCAACCAGCTCAAGGAATAACAAACGATTGGTGACTTGCATGCGGGGGTCCTCGCTCCCCCGTTGGTGGCCACGTTGTCCGGATTGTTCAGTCAAAAGCGCACAAAAAACCCACAATCAACCGCGTTGCGTTGGAGCAAACTACCTTCCAAGCTACCAGGTGAAACGCTCACAACACAGTTGCGTTGGAGCAAACTACCTTCCAAGCTACCAGGTGAAACGCTCACAACACAGTTGCGTTGGAGCAACTAGCTTCCAGGCTACCAGGTGAAACGCTCCCAACACAGTTGCGTTGGAGCAAACTAGCTTCCAGGCTACCAGGTGAAACGCTCCCAACACAATTGCATTTGCTGTACAGTCAGTATGTTTACATACACATCTTATAGCCATAGGTCGACTATACTCCCCAATTGGCCAACTGCAATTGTCCGAGTACATATTTCAGATTATATTGCACAGAATAAAACCACATTGCAATGACTTAAAATCGTATAATGCATAGAATTGCAAAGAATGAAAAATCGTAGTGCATAGAATTGCAAATAATAAAAATCATATAGAGCATATAACTGCAAATAATTAAAATCGTAATGCATAGAATTGCAAAGACTTAAAATAATGCATAGAATTGCAAAGAATTAAAATCGTATAATGCATAGAATTGCAAAGAATTAAAATCGTAGTGCATAGAATTGCAAGTAATAAAAATCATATAGAGCATAGAATTGCAAATAATTAAAATCGTAGTGCATAGAATTGCAAAGAATTAAAATCGTATAATGCATAGAATTGCAAAATAATTAAAATCGTAGTGCATAGAATTGCAAAGAATTAGAATCGTAGTGCATAGAATTGCAAAGAATTAAAATCGTAGTGCATAGAATTGCAAAGAATTAAAACCGTATTGCATAGAATCAAACCACATTGCAAGGAATTAAAATCATTTAGCACAGAATAAAACCACATTGAAGTATGAAGCAGCAGTAGCCTACAAGTTCAGCAGCAGTCAACAATTTGCAAATGTATGGAAAGTTGTAAAAAGGAAAGATTCAAAAAAGGGAGAATGTAGAGTACTGTGTGGATGTGTAAAACAACTAATCCATCTCCTAAATTCAAACCTACCAAGCCAAAAACCAACAATTGAAACCAAACCATAACATGCCCGCAGTCATTCGTCTAGTGAAGTCAGTCTGACAGCTTTTCATACACCAGTCCAGTGGGGTTACGGGTGGAGCGAAAACAAACCCCATTGTGGAAGTTTGAGGTCACAACTTCACACTCGCCCTAATTTTGGTTTGCCAGACATCCGTTCTGAGTTTTTCCCAGAACTTCCAGTTCTTTGTGGATTCCTGAGGGAGGTGTAGCATCGGCAGAAGGTGCTGTGACATCAAATTGTAAACTCCAGAATTGCACCGATGTCATTTCCACTAGGGATGTTCTGTAGTCCAGTGGTGCTGTGAAACAAAAAAGCAATTGGCGAAAATAGTTGCATTCGCCAATTGGTATACTTACCATTTAACTTGCGCTTGTTTGCTTTCACCAATTCCAATTTTGCCCAAACGTTGAACTTTCACAATAGTTGCAGGTGTTCTTCCATTTTGCGTCCAGTTTCAAGAGCACACCCTTCCCAGTGTCCAGACAGGTTGTTGTTGTTGTTGTTGTTGTTGTAGCGGTCCGCAGCGTTAGTAAAGTCAGTCGTTTAGTCGTCCCCCGTTAGGCCTCATACAAACACGTGCAACAATGCACTCAAAAACAACCTACAACACTGCACTAAACTTAGAATGAGCCAAAACCAAACAGACGAGCGGTAAAATCCAGGTTAAGTTTAGGGGAAAGAATATAGCGATGTGTGTGTGCGGTGGACACATTCTGAAAACAGCAGCCAAACACAACCAAACAACTTCAACCAGCTCAAGGAATAACAAACGATTGGTGACTTGCATGCGGGGGTCCTCGCTCCCCCGTTGGTGGCCACGTTGTCCGGATTGTTCAGTCAAAAGCGCACAAAAAACCCACAATCAACCGCGTTGCGTTGGAGCAAACTACCTTCCAAGCTACCAGGTGAAACGCTCACAACACAGTTGCGTTGGAGCAAACTGCCTTCCAGTCTACCAGGTGAAACGCTCACAACACAGTTGCGTTGGAGCAAACTACCTTCCAAGCTACCAGGTGAAACGCTCACAACACAGTTGCGTTGGAGCAACTAGCTTCCAGGCTACCAGGTGAAACGCTCCCAACACAGTTGCGTTGGAGCAAACTAGCTTCCAGGCTACCAGGTGAAACGCTCCCAACACAGTTGCGTTGGAGCAAACTAGCTTCCAGGCTACCAGGTGAAACGCTCCCAACACAATTGCATTTGCTGTACAGTCAGTATGTTTACATACACATCTTATAGCCATAGGTCGACTATACTCCCCAATTGGCCAACTGCAATTGTCCGAGTACATATTTCAGATTATATTGCACAGAATAAAACCACATTGCAATGACTTAAAATCGTATAATGCATAGAATTGCAAAGAATGAAAAATCGTAGTGCATAGAATTGCAAATAATAAAAATCATATAGAGCATATAACTGCAAATAATTAAAATCGTAATGCATAGAATTGCAAAGACTTAAAATAATGCATAGAATTGCAAAGAATTAAAATCGTATAATGCATAGAATTGCAAAGAATTAAAATCGTAGTGCATAGAATTGCAAGTAATAAAAATCATATAGAGCATAGAATTGCAAATAATTAAAATCGTAGTGCATAGAATTGCAAAGAATTAAAATCGTATAATGCATAGAATTGCAAAATAATTAAAATCGTAGTGCATAGAATTGCAAAGAATTAGAATCGTAGTGCATAGAATTGCAAAGAATTAAAATCGTAGTGCATAGAATTGCAAAGAATTAAAACCGTATTGCATAGAATCAAACCACATTGCAAGGAATTAAAATCATTTAGCACAGAATAAAACCACATTGAAGTATGAAGCAGCAGTAGCCTACAAGTTCAGCAGCAGTCAACAATTTGCAAATGTATGGAAAGTTGTAAAAAGGAAAGATTCAAAAAAGGGAGAATGTAGAGTACTGTGTGGATGTGTAAAACAACTAATCCATCTCCTAAATTCAAACCTACCAAGCCAAAAACCAACAATTGAAACCAAACCATAACATGCCCGCAGTCATTCGTCTAGTGAAGTCAGTCTGACAGCTTTTCATACACCAGTCCAGTGGGGTTACGGGTGGAGCGAAAACAAACGCCATTGTGGAAGTTTGAGGTCACAACTTCACACTCGCCCTAATTTTGGTTTGCCAGACATCCGTTCTGAGTTTTTCCCAGAACTTCCAGTTCTTTGTGGATTCCTGAGGGAGGTGTAGCATCGGCAGAAGGTGCTGTGACATCAAATTGTAAACTCCAGAATTGCACAGATGTCATTTCCACTAGGGATGTTCTGTAGTCCAGTGGTGCTGTGAAACAAAAAAGCAATTGGCGAAAATAGTTGCATTCGCCAATTGGTATACTTACCATTTAACTTGCGCTTGTTTGCTTTCACCAATTCCAATTTTGCCCAAACGTTGAACTTTCACAATAGTTACAGGTGTCCTTCCATTTTGCGTCCAGTTTCAAGAGCACACCCTTCCCAGTGTCCAGACAGGTTGTTGTTGTTGTTGTTGTTGTAGCGGTCCGCAGCGTTAGTAAAGTCAGTCGTTTAGTCGTCCCCCGTTAGGCCTCATACAAACACGTGCAACAATGCACTCAAAAACAACCTACAACACTGCACTAAACTTAGAATGAGCCAAAACCAAACAGACGAGCGGTAAAATCCAGGTTAAGTTTAGGGGAAAGAATATAGCGATGTGTGTGTGCGGTGGACACATTCTGAAAACAGAAGCCAAACACAACCAAACAACTTCAACCAGCTCAAGGAATAACAAACGATTGGTGACTTGCATGCGGGGGTCCTCGCTCCCCCGTTGGTGGCCACGTTGTCCGGATTGTTCAGTCAAAAGCGCACAAAAAACCCACAATCAACCGCGTTGCGTTGGAGCAAACTACCTTCCAAGCTACCAGGTGAAACGCTCCCAACACAGTTGCATTGGAGCAAACTACCTTCTAAGCTACAAGGTGAAACGCTCACAACACAGTTGCGTTGGAGCAAACTGCCTTCCAGTCTACCAGGTGAAACGCTCCCAACACAGTTGCGTTGGAGCAACTAGCTTCCAGGCTACCAGGTGAAACGCTCCCAACACAGTTGCGTTGGAGCAAACTAGCTTCCAGGCTACCAGGTGAAACGCTCCCAACACAATTGCATTTGCTGTACAGTCAGTATGTTTACATACACATCTTATAGCCATAAGTCGACTATACTCCCCAATTGGCCAACTGCAATTGTCAGAGTACATATTTCAGATTATATTGCACAGAATAAAACCACATTGCAATGACTTAAAATCGTAGTGCATAGAATTGCAAAGAATTGAAATCTTAGTGCATAGAATTGCAAAGAAATAAAATCGTATAATGCATAGAATTGCAAAGAATTTAAATCGTATAATGCATAGAATTGCAAAGAATGAAAAATCGTAGTGCATAGAATTGCAAATAATAAAAATCATATAGAGCATATAACTGCAAATAATTAAAATCGTAATGCATAGAATTGCAAAGACTTAAAATAATGCATAGAATTGCAAAGAATTAAAATCGTATAATGCATAGAATTGCAAAGAATTAAAATCTTAGTGCATAGAATTGCAAGTAATAAAAATCATAGAGCATAGAATAGCAAATAATTAAAATCGTAGTGCATAGAATTGCAAAGAATTAAAATCGTATAATGCATAGAATTGCAAAATAATTAAAATCGTAGTGCATAGAATTGCAAAGAATTAGAATCGTAGTGCATAGAATTGCAAAGAATTAGAATCGTAGTACATAGAATTGCAAAGAATTAAAATCGTAGTGCATAGAATTGCAAAGAATTAAAACCGTATTGCATAGAATCAAACCACATTGCAAGGAATTAAAATCATTTAGCACAGAATAAAACCACATTGAAGTATGAAGCAGCAGTAGCCTACAAGTTCAGCAGCAGTCAACAATTTGCAAATGTATGGAAAGTTGTAAAAAGGAAAGATTCAAAAAAGGGAGAATGTAGAGTACTGTGTGGATGTGTAAAACAACTAATCCATCTCCTAAATTCAAACCTACCAAGCCAAAAAACAACAATTGAAACCAAACCATAACATGCCCGCAGTCATTCGTCTGCACAGTTGCGTTGGAGCAAACTACCTTCCAGGCTACCAGGTGAAACGCTCCCAACACAGTTGCGTTGGAGCAAACTACCTTCCAGGCTACCAGGGGAAACGCTCACAACACAGTTGCGTTGGAGCAAACTACATTCCAGGCTACCAGGTGAAACGCTCCCAACACAGTTGCATTGGAGCAAACTACCTTCCAGGCTACCAGGTGAAACGCTCCCAACACAGTTGCGTTGGAGCAACTAGCTTCCAGGCTACCAGGTGAAACGCTCCCAACACAATTGCATTTGCTGTACAGTCAGTATGTTTACATACACATCTTATAGCCATAGGTCGACTATACTCCCCAATTGGCCAACTGCAATTGTCCGAGTACATATTTCAGATTATATTGCACAGAATAAAACCACATTGCAATGACTTAAAATCGTAGTGCATAGAATTGCAAAGAATTGAAATTAGTGCATAGAATTGCAAAGAAATAAAATCGTATAATGCATAGAATTGCAAAGAATTAAAATCGTAATGCATAGAATTGCAAAGAATTAGAATCTTAGTGCATAGAATTGCAAAGAATTAAAATCGTAGTGCATAGAATTGCAAAGAATTAAAACCGTATTGCATAGAATCAAACCACATTGCAAGGAATTAAAATCATTTAGCACAGAATAAAACCACATTGAAGTATGAAGCAGCAGTAGCCTACAAGTTCAGCAGCAGTCAACAATTTGCAAATGTATGGAAAGTTGTAAAAAGGAAAGATTCAAAAAAGGGAGAATGTAGAGTAGGCCTACTGTGTGGATGTGTAAATCAACTAAACCATCTCCTAAATTCAAACCTACCAAGCCAAAAACCAACAATTGAAACCAAACCATAACATGCCCGCAGTCATTCGTCTAGTGAAGTCAGTCTGACAGCTTTTCATACACCAGTCCAGTGGGGTTACGGGTGGAGCGAAAACAAACCCCATTGTGGAAGTTTGAGGTCACAACTTCACACTCGCCCTAATTTCGGTTTGCCAGACATCCGTTCTGGGTTTTTCCCAGAACTTCCAGTTCTTTGTGGGAACTGTTCTTTGTCATTTCCACTATAGGGATGTTCTGTAGTCCAGTGGTGCTGTGAAACAAAAAAGCAATTGGCGAAAATAGTTGCATTCGCCAATTGGTATACTTACCATTTAACTTGCGCTTGTTTGCTTTCACCAATTCCAATTTTGCCCAAACGTTGAACTTTCACAATAGTTGCAGGTGTTCTTCCATTTTGCGTCCAGTTTCAAGAGCACACCCTTCCCAGTGTCCAGACAGGTTGTTGTTGTTGTTGTTGTTGTTGTTGCGGTCCGCAGCGTTAGTAAAGTCAGTCGTTTAGTCGTCCCCCGTTAGGCCTCATACAAACACGTGCAACAATGCACTCAAAAACAACCTACAACACTGCACTAAACTTAGAATGAGCCAAAACCAAACAGACGAGCGGTAAAATCCAGGTTAAGTTTAGGGGAAAGAATATAGCGATGTGTGTGTGCGGTGGACACATTCTGAAAACAGCAGTCAAACACAACCAAACAACTTCAACCAGCTCAAGGAATAACAAACGATTGGTGACTTGCATGCGGGGGTCCTCGCTCCCCCGTTGGTGGCCACGTTGTCCGGATTGTTCAGTCAAAATCGCACAAAAAACCAACTATCAACCGCGGGACCATTTTAATTCGCGTTTGGGAGCAACGCAAAAATATTCATCCCGCACGTGCGGGGCGACACAGGTGAACTCAATTAATAGCTAATGAGAACGAGAACGGGATGGCTGTGACAAGCCAGAAGCTCGAGCCGATAAAGAGTTTCCCTCCGTATCGAACGCAGCGCATGAAAAGCCTTTCTAGAATAAAAGTGATCAAATATTAATGTAGCCTACCTTTTCTATTTAGTATTTGGGTCGCATACGAACTAGGTATAATGAAGCCATTTGGAAATGTGATTATTGCAAATATTGATATCTACTGTTTGGTTTATAAGTCTGTCCTGTCGGGCTCTCATTAACCCCTTCATAACAAGATAAGCGATCTCCCAAATTGATGAAAACCAACTGTTATTGATCATAGACGGATTATGACATATCGGGCCCCTGGGCACGTGGACTCCGCAGGCCCCCCCCCCCCCCCCCCTTCCAACGTAAACACACGCACCCAGAATACACACAAACTTATTGGCGATAATAAGTCATTGGCCTATACCTGCAACTCAGCAGGATTTGTAGCACAGGAAGGGCAACCTCACATAATTATTACAAATAAATGCATCTTTATTTAACCAAAACAGGATAAAAAATATATATAATTGATGCATTTTTTGGCGATTTGAACGAATTTCGAATGCACCGCTTTCAACCACAAATAAAAACGACTTAAAGCAACTCAATACGAACAGTTCCTTACATTAATTGACAGTAATGCATTTCACCTATGAAATGCATTTTTTCCGGGCTCTGTTCCGTGTGAAATCCTCCACGATATCATCAAAGTCCAGTGCATTGGTAAGGTTGCTCTCAATTGCCATGAGAGAAAGTGCCTTGAGGCGTTTTTGTGACATTTTCGTCCTCAGTTTATTTTTTATCCTGGACAGAAGAGAGAATGACCGCTCCCCTTCGCAATTACTGACGGGCAGAGTCAGAAAAAGCCATAGCGCTAAATACACATTTGGAAACATAGATTGCAGTCCACAATCGAGTATAATTCGTAGCAGTCCTTTTGGGGTTGCATCATCTCCAGGCTTGTTAAAGGCACCCAGTGCAACTTTCGAGGCTTAAAAATAAACATTCAATTTCTAGTCTTTTTTACACGTAGTAAGTTTCAATAACTCCATACCATTACATACCGACATTCAAGCAGCAAAGATGAGACGTCGTTGTGTGGTGAGAACTGATAGAAAATCGATAACAACAACAATGCCGCCATTTTCTTTATTTTTTGTAACCTACAATAAATAAAGCAGGCTTCCAGTCAATGGAAAAATGGCTTCTCCCCACCGGCGATTGTTGTTGTTTACGATTTTCTATCAGTTCTCACCACACAACGACGTCTCATCTTTGCTCCTTGAATGTCGATATGTAATGGTATGGAGTTATTGAAACTTACTACGTGTAAAAAAGACTAGAAATTGAATGTTTATTTTTCATTGAATGTTTACATAAAGTTGCACTGGGTGCCTTTAAATGATCTGAACTGAATAAATTCATTGCTGCAACGCTCCACTTAGAGTTCGCCGTTGCTCCATGTTTAAATGACAGTGACTTGTTCGTGACTGGTCTCGAATTCACAAACTGAAATAGTGCCCCCTATTGATCTTTTTATTAATTTATTTACTCAGTAGTAATAGGCCTACTATTACTGTTTTCGCTTGAATTTTTGCATTTCTCTACTGATTGCTTCGACAATGCAACATTAAAAGGGGCCCTGGACGCCACTGTTAGTAACTTGTGGGGCCCTGGGCCCCACTGTTAGTAACTTGTGGGGCGGCTCAGTCTACTTCAGTTACTAACAGTGGGGCCCTGGGCCCCACTGTTAGTAACTTGTGGGGCCCTGGGCCCCACTGTTAGTAACTTGTGGGGCCCCCTGAGCCCTTGGGCCCCTGGGCATGTGCCCGGTGTGCCCGTGCAGTAATCCACCCATGTTATTGATTGTCCCTCTCCATTGTGAGGCTTTACCCCAAAGAAATGTAACAGTGCCCAGGTCAATCCAAACCCGGGATATATTATATTCAAGAATTTAATTATTTATCGTGTTTACGTGTTTCTGTGTGTGTTTCTTACATTTATTTAAAACAAGACACATTTGCAGTTCGGTGGTCCGAGGATCTCGTCACTGCTTTTTGCAGATGATGTGGTCCTCATTGGATCATCGGCCTGTGACCTTCAGCACTCACTGGATCGGCTGGCGGCCGAGTGCGGCTGAGATGAGGATCAGCACCGCTAAATCTGAGGCCACATATTATTTCGTACACTCAATTATATTAGCTAAGTCAAATAAACCAAAGACAGAAGACTTTGCATCGTTGATTTTTATTTTCACCCCAGGCAAAAAAAATTGATCTTTAAAGAAGAAAAAAAAAAAAGCTTCCATAAATGTTTGACAAAGGCAAGTATCAAGGTATTTTTCTGGCCCATAGCAAGCAACCCTGTTCCCGGTTTCCAGGTCCGTCAATTTCAGCAGTGGTACACCTGTCAGGCACATACACACACAGTAAAAAAAAAAAAAACGTAAAAAAACGGTAATATTCTGGCAGCTGGGGTGCCAGAAAAATACTGTGAAATAACTGTCCGTCCACACCAGAAGCGAATTGAGCGACCAAATCGCCGGAAGTCATTCACTTTCTATGGGCAAGAGCGACCAAAGCGACCAAAGCGACCAACGCTACCAGCGGCCAAAGTTGAGCGACCAGAGCGTCAAAAAGAAGTTGAAAACTTTTTAACTTTATGCAAATGACTATTATTCGCTTCAGCGACCAAACACTGACAGCCAATCGGAATGTAGACGCTCTTCGCTTGCGTGGATCCCAGGGAACATCGGCAGGCACTTTGGTTCCTACCTACCTTTATTCACTCACTGAACAAAATGTCGGCTGAAGTATTAATCGCGGCTGTAACTGGGCACCCGGTGTTGTACGAACCCACCCTTTTTCAGTTCAGAGATCGAAACGCCATAGTGGTTTGGATATCAAGTGATGATAAGCTGGAGAATTTATAGGCTACATCTAGAACGTTCGTATTTAAGCGGGAATCATTATAATTTGCTCTACATGCCACCAATCTAACCAACCAATCGCGTGTAGCATGCTTTAAACAAAACCGTCACATAAACAAACTAATCGACAAGACGAGGGATAAATGAAAAGGGATATATCTCTTGTCTTTTATCCCTCTATTCCCCACTATTCACAGAGCCTGAGGTGAATAATTTTTAATTAAATAGTCTAGATAGATAGATAGTCAAGTCTTTATTAATACCAAACGACACAAATCGTCGGGAATCCATTTAGGTGGTTCGTCCCACACAGGACAGTAGCCTACAAGACCACACAGAACAAGTCTGACTGGACATACACACAATACATCACATTAAAACTAGACACGCGTTGATAGATAGATAGACAGAAAGACCTAGATAGATAGATATGTTCCATTATTTGCCTTGCGGAGCCAACCAGTCCTGTGCACGTATGCAAATTAGCCATGTGCGCTAACGTCTATTTGTTTTGAATGCGACGAATGAGTGCAGATCATGATTTGCAGATCCAGATCAGTGAAACATATTTCAACTACTACAGCACGCAGGGTTTTTTGTTCTCGGTTGTAATTAGCCTACATTTTAGGATTTTTATATTGGGGGGAATCACTGTCCTACTTGTTGTCGAAGCACTTTATCGAACAAGCAAAACCGTCTCGGCAATATGGCCAAGGTGTATGGGAGAGTTCAATATTTGATATGGCTGTCTGTAGGGCCTACTAAACGCATACGGCTCCTTTAAATGCGTCTGCATAATTGAATTGTACGTCATGAGCGACTTGAGCGACCAAAGCGAACAGAAAAATTCGCAGCGACCAAAGCGTCTTTGACGCTTTGGTCGCTCCTGGTGTGGACGTACAGTAACAGATAATTTCTTTCTCGTAAAAATACGGTTAATTTCCATAATTAAAATACAGTTTAAAGTTGTAATTTTAACAAGATTTTGCCTTATTTTCATGTTGTTTTTAATGTTTAATTAGAAACATTCACATTTTTAAACGATGAAATTACCTAGAAATATGGTAAATAAATGTTGTATTACGAATAATACTGATTAAATTGACAGAAATTTGCTGTTCTTAGCTGGTTTTTAATGGAAAAAGGTTGTATAATAATTCATATTTGATGTAATATAACAGTATATGGACAGAAAATAATGTGATTCATCTTTCAAAACATGTAAAAAAAAAATTGAAAAAGTATGAGACTAAATGTTTAGTCTCATACTTACTGCTCAAGTAAGTATGAGACTAAATAAGGCACAAATAACCAACTTTCTATTGTATTTCTTTCAAATACTACATTTAACACTGAAATCCCAAAGCTTGAAATCCCAATACAACATTTAACACTGAAATCCCATTACTTTGCTAGATTAAAATGAAAATAAAATAAAATAGCACAGCCAGTGTTAGGCATGTGTAACTTAGAGCTGACTCTGGAGAATGCTTGTCCTGCATACAAATTGCATGTCCATAGGTCCTTGGTTTACAGAGCCTAGGCTGAGCACTAACAAAGGATTTATAGCACATAAGTACGAACAGGTAGTGGATCATGAGATATTCACTGATTTTGACAACAAGAATTCCCCTTAATCGCTGACTCCACCTTCAAATAGCAATAGTTTGGACATTTTTGGAAAACACTAGACATTTTTAACACTGAAATCCCAAAACAACATGTTAGGTTGCATTATGTTTTTTTTTACTTTGCATAAAATTCTAATAAAATAATAAAATAAAAAAGTACTGCCAGTGTTTTGAATGAATCACCGCACAACAAACAATGAGTAGACCTAGACAAACATCATTAATACTACGAAAAATGTAATTCTTCCAAGAATCTAAATACTGCCAAAAGAATACAGGAAAAACTAAAGCTGCATGAGTGCATGTCAAAAGACAAGTGCATTCACAGAGCAAACATAGTCCATGGCAACTGCTCATTCAGCTGCTCTATTACTTTAAGAGAAAACAGCAAATCCGAGTCACATTTTGGGAACGCATGAGCTCCAGAGAAAACATTAATTTGATAATACAGTAGACATGCTGTATGTAAATACTGCAAGAACAAGAACAAAGAACCGCAAAGTTGCATGTGTACAGTCCAGAATCAAGTCAATGAGCAAAAAGATCCAAGGACAACAGCTCACTCATAGTCTGTTTTTGAGAACTTGGGCTTTCTTTGAGAGCGTGGTGCCATCCAGCTCCATCACAACTTTTTGGCGCACTTCAAATGTGTTCTTTAGCTCAGGAGGGTAGTTGAGGTTCAATACATACATTAGGCCAAACAATATGGCAGCAGCTAATGCAGTGTTGTCCAGTCCTTGCATTATCTGCAGGCCTTCCAGGACAATCCCCACGTCCTCTGGACCACTGGTTGCATCATTTTTCACGACAAATATTCCCACCGTGGTGTCCTCAATCGATTCTTTGATGGCGGCTTCGTCCTCTGCCTGCACAGTGAAATCACAAATAAATCGGAGTCAGAAAAAACAAAATTCATATTTACAATGGAATTATAATGAAAGTGCTATTTAAAAGATTTTTTCATTTTAAATAATTTAAGCTAGTCTGTGAGCCTCTCCTTTTCTCTTTGTTAAACTTGCAGACTGTACATGTTTCAAATTAAAATGCCTATATAGTGTTGTGCCGATAAAACACGAGAAGGTTCATTTTATAGTCAAGTTTTAACTTGGATAAAGCACTCACCTGTGTGTCATGTAATGGAAGCAAAAATTAAACTAACCAGACCTAAAAGGTCCCATGACATGAAAATCTAAATTTATGAGGTTTTCTAACATAAATATGAGTTCCCCTAGCCTGCCTATGGTCCCCCAGTGGCTAAAACTTGCGTTTGGTGTAAAACGAGCACTAGCTGTTCTGCTCGCCTTTGAAAAAACGGAGGCTCAAGCGCGCTGATTTGGAAATCTGTGCTCATGACGTCATGAGGAATCTCAGCTCCTCCCCTTACTCTGCCTGGCCCGCCCAGAGACGTTGGCCCGCCAATGAGACTCGACCGTGCGAGCACCACATGTGTGTGTGTGAATACACACACTGTAACGCAAGTGTTTCTTGTCGGTTCTTTGACGTGTCTTGTATTTCCACAACGAGACTGTCGTGGGGGTTATCTAAGCCATGGTTGAGAAGGAATTGGGGGAAAGGAACTTTGGTTTGACTCGGTGAAGTACATGAACTGCGACATGCCGCCGGTTGCCGCGAGGCACCATCGCCCGGCAGCGGGCAGCCGGCCGCAGGCAGCGCGCGGTTCAGTCGACTTCAGGTTGATGTGAAAGTGGAAGAACCAGAGACGTCGCAGAACCCGACAAAGTCGTTTGTGATTCATAATATCGTCTGGAGGCGCACACAATATGTTATATGATATAGATATCTATGTATTATATGATATTATTTAGATATAGAGCTCCAGGACTGTAACGCAAGTGTTGTACACTTCCTTGTTATTTGGATAACCGTTCTGCTGTTGGTGTGATGGCGCAACACGTCGGACTCTCGTATTTGGTATTTCTACAACGAGACTCGTATTGGGGGTTATCTCAGCCAAGGTTGAGAATTAATTGGGGGGAAGGAACTTTGGCTTTGACTCCCTCAAGAACATGAACCACGACAAGGAGGAGAAAGGGATCTTTGCCGGGCAGCGCTTATGCACCTCCGCCTCCGGCGGTGGTCCCTCAGCGGGGCTCAAGCGGGAGACATTCGCCGCCAACAATCCCTTTCTCCTCCATGTCGTGGTTCATGTTCTTGAGGGAGTCAAAGCCAAAGTTCCTTCCCCCCAATTCATTCTCAACCTTGGCTGAGATAACCCCCAATACGAGTCTCGTTGTAGAAATACCAGATACGAGAGTCCGACGTGTTATGCGCCATCACACCAACAGCAGAACGGTTATCCAAATAACAAGGAAGTGTACAACACTTGCGTTACAGTCCTGGAGCTCTATATCTAAATAATATATACATAGATATCTATATATCATATAACATATTGTGTGCGCCTCCAGACGATATTATGAATCACAAACGACTTTGTCGGGTTCTGCGACGTCTCTGGTTCTTCCACTTTCACATCAACCTGAAGTCGACTGAACCGTGCGCTGCCTGCCGCCGGCTGCCCGCTGCCGGGCGATGGTGCCTCGCGGCAACCGGCGGCATGTCGCAGTTCATGTACTTCAGCGAGTCAAATCAAAGTTCCTTTCCCCCAATTCCTTCTCAACCATGGCTCAGATAACCCCCACGACAGTCTCGTTGTGGAAATACAAGACACGTCAAAGAACCGACAAGAAACACTTGCGTTACAGTATGTGTATTCACATTGATGTGGACGTTGAAGAACCAGGAACGTCGGAGAACCCAACGCGGTCGTTTGAGATTCATAATATCGGCTCACACAGCTTTTGGCCGTAATAATATATATTATATGATATAGATATCTGTGTAGGCTATATGATAATATTTAGATATAGAGCTCCAGGACTCCCGTGTGTTCTAGAATATTTACAGAACACGGCTAAAGGCTGTGTGCGGCTCGCCATTGCGATACATCCACTGTAAACAGAGCGCATGGTGGCTGCAAGCTGCTCAGGGCCACACCCCCACCCTCCTCCTTGACACGCCCACCGAAACAGCGCATTTGGGGGAAGCTCAATGTGCGACTGGCTCGGAGTGGCTGTAACTCTGCACCACGGCTGAATTTAGGGAACGTCTTTGAATACTGTGTTAGTTGCCCACTAATACCTATATTAAAGAATACATAAAATAGCATGTCATGGGACCTTTAAGGTCGAGCAACCAATATAAATGTTACTAAACACAACGGAAGTGTGTTGCGTAATTTGCATCAGTACAGTAGCCTAGATCTATTTCATTAAAGGGGACCTATTATGCTTTTTCGACTTTTATGACCTATGAACGTTGTTATAATGATTGATAGTCATGTTTAACCATACTCAAGTGTCAAATAATGACGTACATGCATTTCGACGTATTCCCTGCTGACAGTCTGGGGTGGCTGTGCAGAGCGCTAAACACTCGGGACAACGTTTGCGATTCACTTGTTCACATTTCCGGGAAATCATCTACGTAGAGGCACTCCTGCCACGCCCCCATATGCCTGGTCAAATCTGCCCGCGCGCGCTTCAAGGAAGGTAACCAATCACAACGGAGTTGGGTTGGCAGGAGGGGGGCGGAGAAGTATGGTTAAACATGACTATCAATCATAACAACGTTTATAGGTCATACAAGTCAAAAAAGCATAATAGGTCCCCTTAAACTACGCATTTTGGTGTTCAACAAAATATCAAAATCGGTAAAATCAGTAAAATAACTTCACTCACCACGAACTCCCTGACAAGATTTGCTGGGTCTTCGTTGAGGTACACACACAGCCACTTGAGAACACATTCCCGCCCTGCATCAACGTCATCGTCCTAGGTCATGGAGATTAGAAGAGAAAGACATTTGTTTGGAATCCTTTTTCCTCTATCAAATTTCTCTATAAATTCAGTATTTTATTTCCCAAAAATTCATTCTTACTTGAGTCATGGGGGCCAAAGTTCTCTCAATACGCTTGCCTATCTGTCCTCCTCGTTTTTTTGGAACAGCTTTAGAAGTTTGTCAGATCTTACATCCAGCTGTGTCAGAAATCTGGATTGCAGGGGCATGGTGGTAATGCGCTTAAATTCTGCATTTATCTGAAAATAAAAATAAGACAATCATTTGATTACTTCATTTTCTAATGATCTTATATTTAAAATACATAAATTGGTCTGTATTGGTCTTCCAAACCTAGGGGTGCAACAGAAACTTCCTCTTCCACAAACTCCTCATCCTGGCAATCAGCTGAAGAATCATGTAATGATGGTGATGCTAATGTAGTCGTTAACACAACACCAGGAATAAAATCAGTTAGGTTATGAGGTGTGTGTCGGCTTCTCTTATGAGACATAAACGTTCCATAAATATTGGTTTGAAAAGTACAGCCAACAAACATGTCAGAGACAATTTCATTTCTCCTCAGATGTATGTTGATATTAATAAAGTATTCCCTTTCATTAGATAGAAATTTGCATCTACATAAGTGACAGCTGAAAGTAACCAACTCTTTTTGAGTCTGACTAACTTGTGTTGAATGAACTCTACTACTTTGGTGTACAATTAAAGCATTCCAAGTCTTAAATGTACATGGATAGTGGATGGTGCGCCCAAAATGTGGATGCTTGAGTTTATAATGATTAAGAAGTAAAGACCTACTAGCTACTGCAACGGAACACCCCTTACACTGCCACATCACTGGAAAGAGAGAAAGAGGGAAAAATGTGAGGCCAGCCAACCAAATACATCCATATAGCTTTCCTAAAAGAATCGGTCAACATGCTTCACAGTTACTCTTTATTGTAGTTTAAATGCAATTCATTGTTCATGGTGCTTTTAAACTGTTGAATGGGGACCTAATAAATCACACAGGAAAGTATATTCCTGCAGGCTAATGTTATCACACAGTACCAAAATATTAAGATTAATTTTCATAAATTGACAGCAACATTCTAATACTATTAAGTTTAAACAAGTCAAGTGAATCAAATAAAGCATTTAAATACTCACCATTTCTACAGAGCCTTAGGAACAATGCTTGAAGCAGAAGCCTGTCTCAACCCAACTGTCTCAACACCAATTACCTATACCTACAGAAAAAACTAAAACAAATATTTTATGATTCAAACAGTTTCTACAGAACAAGTTTACCCTTAAATAAACATTTCCATACAACAGTTAAATAAAAATCTCCCTCATTTCTCATTTTAATAAGGCTCCATTAAGGTAATTAGACATCAAGACCTTAAAAAAATAATACATTCTTAACACAACAAAATGAAATGAAAACATTACATTGTAGCGTCCCTCTGTAAAAATGCCACGAGACGGAACTGGGGTTTTCTGGCTATTTATTTCCCAATTAATACACAGGCTACTGTGGGCTGTAGCCAACGCAAAAGCAACTACATCGAATAAACTGTTGGGTCAGTGAGAACGGCGACGGTCTGTCTATAGCCGAGGGCTCCGTAGGCGTCACGTAAACTCGGCAATAGGAGCTAGCGTTTAGCATTAGGCCAATATTAGCATCGCACTTTAGCCTAGCTCTCTCCCCGGAACAACGATAACGTTTCCTGGTTCTCAGCCAGTCACGACCCTACAGCCTATGACAGCCTATAGAGTGGCGAAGTCACGCCCCTTCCGGTAGGGCTCATGGGACCTATGAGATCGAAAAAAATGGATGAGTGTCAATGGAGAGAAAATAATTATTTTCTGGTCCCAGTCTTTATATGCCCTGGATTACACATATGTTGTTTGTGGATTTAAATAATTTTTCATGCAAAGAAAACTAAAAATGTTCATGAAGAAGTTTGATAATTTTAGGTTTTATGTGAGGCCGCTTTGTGAACTACAGCTCTTCGCTGCTCTCGACGCATATGATATACGTCACCACACCCGCCCTTGGAACTCGGCACAGAGATGGCGATCTCTCTGCCCCACTTCACCGCTTTTTCCAAGGGGAGGATAAAAGCATCGAAAGAGGTGAAAACCATTATAAGTCGGGGCACGTGCAGAGTTTCAGTTATGCCGATGGGAAGATTGTCGGTCTTCTCCACGCCAGTCGCAGGGAGCGTGACGTCACATACGAGCCGTGTAGTCTTTCTCGTTGTGTTTTCTCTACAGCCTTTATCTGAACAATTGCACAATAAACTGTCGAACTCTTTGCATGAAAAATTATCCTTTAAATCCACAAACAACATATGTGTAATCCAGGGCATATAAAGACCGGGACCAGAAAATTATTTTCTCTCCATTGACACCCATTCATATTTTTCGATCTCATAGGTCCCATGAGCCCTACCGGAAGGGGCGTGACTTAGCCACTCTATGGCACCAACTCTCTGGAATCCCAACAACACAACCCCGTGAAATGGACATAAACAAACTATTTTAACAGAGGAAAACACATAACACAACATTACATAATACCCAGTCCGTTACAATGACTGGGGAAGGCTAGGTATAGCTGGTAAAGACCAAACCGCTTAAACTATGAATGCCTTTGCTACCCAGCGATGCTAATATTAGCCTAATGCTAAACGCTAGCTGCCATTGCCGCGTGTACGTGACGCCTACAGAGCCCTCGGCTACAGACAGGACCATCAAAATTCTCACTGGCCCAATTAATATACTCACACGTTTTTACGTTTTACCAGGCATAGCAGCATAACAAATAAAGACATTACCAGCGACTTTCCCCACCGTGGTATAGTGAATATATCCCAAAAAATGCGCCAACATTTTGAGTTGCTTAAGCATGCAGTTAGTAACTCCCCCTCCCCCCAGCGAATTACACCAATTAACTTCATAGTTCTAAGGAAAGTCAACTACGCTTTCACACGATAGAAAAACATGCTTTATTCCCTAATTTCGTGAATGAGTCATGAGCTAAATTAAAGTTGTTTAGGCCTAGCTAACGCCAGCGAATAGTAACGCCAGCGAACTTTAACACATTAGTATAAACTATCAAAAAATACCTTGACATAAACATGTTGCTCAACCTTACGAGCAAATTAAAACTAGTATTTAGAGTGACTGACTCTAACAGTGACATATTTGGTAAGATTTAATTACCTTGAAAGATATCTCCCCAGGTCCACACGCATTCAACACAAGTGCAAAATGGCAACGTTCTTCTTCACCACGTGGTTGATGACGCGTTCATAGTGTTCCAGACAAAACATATCTTATTTCTTACTTCTTAAAATGACTGAAACTTATAGATTTAACATCCCTCAAAGCTGTAAGAGTTCTACATGATTTATATATGTTTTGATGAGAAACATAAATCAAACGTTTTGTATACAGTAACATTTCTATCCAAGGCATCCATAACTTGGTCAAGTCACCACATGGATTAAAAACGTACATTCAACCTCACTGAAATGAATCCATACTCTATCAAAGGTTTCCATAACCTGGGTCAAGTAACCATACATCCAAAACATTGGCAGAATGTAATGCTTTTAAGTGGTAGGTTAAGGAAACAGATGAAAAGCATTTAGTTTATGTGGTTTTATCAATTAACAAATTTTCAATTAACAAAGAAATTATAGTAATATTACTAATTAAATAATTATTTTACTTTTAATTTCTCAGTAACTTTAAATGATTTTTTACTTTTTTTAGAGTATTAAAGCTGAATTTGACAGTTTATTCCCTTAAATAACAGACAAATATTTGTGAAATTACGATATATTTGTGAACGTATTTTAACAATAAATATATGGATTTCTAATAGTTTTTTTTTTTAAAAGAACAGGAATATTGTGTGTTTTCACAGTTACAGTGATTTCATGTTATTTTACATTTGACATGTAAAATAACAGTCTATTTTTGTAAATTAAATGGTATTTTAAAAATACAGACAAAATCTGTAAAATAAACAGTAAAATTCTGTTATATTACAACTTTTTTTTACACACACACACACATGTACGAAGGCAACACAAGGTCAATCAAAGTAGCTGTGGGTAACAAATGGACACAAAGAATGAATAAATGAATGTATTTCATTACTTTTATTTTGATCATTGTCAACGCAGAATTCCAATATCAAAATGGAATGCACTATGCAAAGAGGAAGGCCATGCATTAAATGTTGATATTCAAATCCTGTTATTATGCCTTATCATACTCTAATTCAAGTGAATGATTTATTGATTACCTTCTTTATTTCTCTCAGACATACTCTAGGGTAGAAACACACACAAATATAGCGCATTAGTAACTGTTTTTATAGGCCCGGATATGAAATATGATTTTTTTTAAGCATTGCAGTGAACCTACCTGACAAGAGAAAATAAGGACACAGACGGTCCGTCGGACAGACAGACAGTCAGTCAGTCAGACAGACAAGACCATCAGTCAGTCCGACAGACAGACCATCAGTCAGTCAGTCAGACAAAGACAGACAGACAGAGAGGAGTTCTTAAAAGAACTGTTGGTTTCGTAATGTGTGTGTTATGTGGTGCAATGTCGTGGTGCAATGTGCAGGCAAATCTGGAGGGGAAAAGCAACATTTTAATCAGGTTTCAATGTTTCACGAAACATATCTTACCAATGTGGTTTGGAGAATATTACCATGATAAGCAAAATATTGGAGTTTATTTAATTGTCCTCATATGTGGACCCGATTATGTGTCCTCATATTTGGCCCGAGGGCATGGCGTTAAAAAAAGCTGAAAAACACTGCCTAAATGCTATTTTTCAAACGACCTCATGACATAAACATGAGGCCATGCATGTTACTTCCATGAATATTTTAATGATCAACTTGTTGGTCTATCCATACATTAGTTTATAATGTGTACACGAACAGAGAGCGGCAACTTACCTCTAGGCAGAAAAGCGCTCAGTATCATGGACTCAGACGGAAATACGTTCTCCCGCTTTCTGCAGAAAGCGGGAGAACGTATTTCCGTCTGAGTCCATGATACTGCGCGGAATTTTCCTTAAATGTGGGCTGGCTTAAACGTTTAAGCCCGCCCACATCTGCGAGCTGCAGTCAGGGGTTACTCGGTTGTAACGCACATTTTAAAAAGCGAGGTGCTGGGGAGCCCAATTCGTTTGAATGCAAAATACAATTTGACCACAAGATGGCAGAAATTCCAAGACAGTGTCCCTTTAAAAGTAAGTGGGATGTTGCCATATGGTGAAGAGAAGGCACCTGTACTGAAGAATTACAGGGGTTGTCGAGGGGTTGAGTTGCTCTTGCATGGAGAGATGGTCACGAAAACCGTAAAACTAGAAAGTAGAAATAGTTGTAGGCCTATTGCAGTTCAGCTCTACCGACAAAAGGATGTATTTCCGCCTACACAGGAAGTACTTCCTCTACATCACATACGCTTTTTTCTGTCGTCTGACTCAATAATATAGACATGATGGCAACAAGTCTGGGAAATGTAGTTCTGTGCAAATGTTTAGAATAATATTTTATTTTACATTCATTAGACACTTTGATTCAAAGCAGTCTCTCAGATGTCAATCACAGTGCTTTGAGCTATAGTTGAACAAAACGAGTAATGTAATTGGACGAAATACTTGTCAGATAAACGCCAGTGCAGGCATGTCGGCAGGCCTAACTATCTAAAACAACCAATTACCAGAGGTAAGCACAAGTGCCGATATCTGAAAAAACTTGAATCATTGTCCATTTGCCTTCAGGTAATAGTGCAACAGGGAGGTTTTCACCATATAATCTTTTTTCTAAATTAGGTATTAGCTGATTTTTAGGTTTGACTTTTATTCATCCATTTGTGTTGTGTTGTATTCCAGGAACTACAACAACACTGTATCACACTTTTTAATTAAACCTACTGTTCTGTCAATAAATAGTAAAGTGAGAGAATAAAACAGACAGGCAGACGGACACACAAGACCGACTACTTTGACTACCATAAGACATTTCAGTTGAATAACTTGGAATTGTCGAACCAAAGCGCGCACTTATGACACGATAGTGAACTCGAAATGCGACGACACATTAACACAGCGGCCGGAGACGAGAGACAGTTACCATGGCGATACGGAGCACGTCATCCACTGTCGCGGTTGCCATGGTCCTCATGTGACGTCAAAGCCCCTGCAATATACTCCGGGAAGCCCCGCGGCTCGGTCGCGATGGTTACAGGCGTGGGGGAGGGGTGGGGTTGAGAGGAAGCGGAAGTGTCAGAGCAGGCGGAAGTGGTACTGCCCTGAATCCCCGGAGCAGCAGGACGGCTCGAGCACTCACATCATCCCCGAGAATAAATAGCAGGATCTCTCCCAGCGCACTCTAAAATGTGAGTTCCACCTCTATATCGGCTCGATTGACATGTTATCAACGGGGAAATAAGGGTTGTTTTGTATTAACTGAGCGACCCGTACACGGGCCCCGACGGCCAGTCGCGCCTCTATGCGGCGGAAGGTTGCCTATTGTGGTCCGGGGCTGGGTGCAAGGACTTAGGCCAAGACGGGTGTGGGATTCAAGCGCAAGGAGTAATGGCTCTACAAATCACTTGCCTTTAGGTTACTATGGGGCGTAGTGATCCTGGATGGTTCCCTAATAACCGTATTTGTGGCGAAATCACCGAGTGGGATGGTGTGATTTGGTGCAGATCGGATCGTAGTGAAAGGGAGGGAGGGGAAGGCGAGTTTAGCCATTTTGACAGCTTAGCCGCGCCGCGTCTGACCGATATGCCCATCGGCTTTCTACTATGCAGCTAGGCTAATGAGCTGAGGTTACATACAGGACACATTTAGGAGGAACTGTACATAAGTACATAAAATATATTCAGGTTTTTGTAATCGCTGATGTATGGCTTTGCGCTCATTCGCCGCGTTGCGGTGTTTTCGCTGCCCAGCGCAACGCACACCATTTCCTGGGCGCTACCATCGCATTCACTTCAAAACGTGAACATGACTCGAATCAGCGTTTTACAATGACAATTTATGGTTGTGAAATGGAGGTCGACCTTTCATATACCGTTAAACTGTCCACACGTTTTCCGACTCAAGTGGGTCACTGAGCTTAGCGTCCGTGCTCATTGAACGGCCACGGCTCTCTGCCGCATTCCCTTGCGGAACGGCCGCGCTCTGCCGCTAACGCGCTATGATCGCTCCTTTCTTCAAATTCCGCAAGGCGCAGCGGCAGAGCGCGGCCGTTCCTTTCAGCCTGTTTTCCGCGAGGCCTTGTGGATGCAGTATGAAAGGAACGGTGTGCGGAATTTTCTGCCGCCGCCGCTCTAGTTAAGGGCAATATCTCTCCATCTTAAAAAAAAATCCGCAAGGGAATGCGACAGAGAGGGCGTAACGCGACCAACTTACCGACATGTGCAGTGATCGTTACCGGAATAGGTTGTCTGCACCGGGAGAGAACTCGTATGCCGATTTCATATCTAGTTCAGTCGACGTTTGGAGCGAATTGAAGGGGTGCTCTAATTAGTTGTGGTTTTGAGATGACAGTCGCATTTATCTGGTGGGTTTAGTAACTGTCAAGGTTGCCTGACCGTTTAATACGTTTCCGATCGATTATAGTATGTCTGTGTGACAATGCAGCGGGGAAGTACACACGCGTGTGTAATGTAAAGGCCTCATGTATGCCGCGCCTGGGCTCAATCCAATGGGTTAGTCGCAGTACAGCATCACTTCTAGGGTGTATACATTGAATACAGATAAGATGAGGTAGACATTATTTATCCCAGGGAAATAAAGAAGGCTCGGCAGAGAGTACAGTAAATGGAACATTTAAATAAGAATGCAAAACGTGTATTTGTATGATTTTATCTCTATTATATGCAAACATTCTGCATTTTGTAATTATTGTTGCTAAGCATTTATTGAGAATTAAGTTGGCACATGTAATTAAACTATAATACTTCACATAATAGCATATTTCATCCTCTGGTCCACTGATTACTACTGTATTTGTAGATTACGCATTGGGCATGCTACAATTTATTTAGCAATCCACTGCTAAATTTAATTGTTAAATTTAGACTTGTCTTTGTATACTTGGAACAACCAGCTATTTTTCTAATTAATTGGGATAACTATAGAGAATACTACTGAATACGTACTGCAGAGGAAATCCTAATGATTTTGTTGCAGTCTTTCTCAGGAGTTCTGAGCATTTTATCATCAATTAAATATCCAGACTTCCACGGTGCATGAAATAGACGATCCTGGATACTTATATCATAGTATATCACTTTATCTGTTTTTCTAGGAGGTGGTGCCTGGGTGCAAGTGACTACAGACAGGATGTTATACACGTGGGCTGAACACGCCTCTGAAAGCAGCTCACAGGAGTTTCCGGGCAATATAGGCAAAGAATAATATCTAGAAATACAAAAAAAGTTACAATGTCGATATTTGATATTTCTCAGCTTTCATTCCCCAAAAAATCTCACAGTCAAAGAACATATACTAGTCTTTTATCAATTAAAGCATAAAAACAATGAAAAGCCTCCATGTCAAAGGTTCTACACAAACAAGAACCAATTTCTAGTTTAGCAAAAATAAGACAACATTGTACAGCAAAGTTGAGTCTCGTCTGGTAATTGACTCCCCTTGACAGTCGAGGGCATATGTGTGTGAACACCTTCATATGCCCTAACGCCACATTACGTTGTTTTATCATTCACGTTATGATGGCGTTTCATCTCTTTAATCCAAGTATAAAATAGTCCAGTGAATGGCATGTTGTGGCTGAGTGATCTTTAATGCATCCATGTTTTGGATATTAGTCTTTCCTGGTCGTTTCCCTGTTTGGAAACTTCAACAATAGAAATTCAACCAGTCGGATCATCAAAAGCAATGTATACAGATGAAGATGAGGTAATTATAGGTCTGAATGTAGCTTTCCATAATGAAGACATAAGAGGACTGTGTTTAGAAACATTATAAGGCTATTTAATACCTCCTTTATTTCCTACATCATCTAGAGTGACAATGGTGACTATGAAAAAGATACCTGATTGTGATTCATTGTTTGTACTGATTTACTCGCATGCAAGTAATAGTAAGAGTTTTGAAATATCGGTCATGGTGCAATTACAATTGTTGGGGAGGTTTCTCAAAATGGAAATTGCTATATATGTGTACAGTCCTGTCAGCACTATGATTTATTTTAAAATTGTTTTCTGACATGGTAAAACGAAAGATAACAAACAATTGCGTTCAATGTTGCGTCCTTTAAAAAGAAAAAATAATATCGAGCCCTACTCAATAATGGAAGGTGACGTTTCATGGGCACTTTAATGGGTTAATCGATATACTCCCGTACAAGGTTATGGCCCAACCCTAGCGCCAGTTCAGCTGAAAACCTGCTAAACCTGCTCACTCTATAAGCCAACACTGCCACGCCTATTTAACGATCGTCAGCTCACACTCTCCTAAAAATGTAATACGAATACATTTTGATCGAAGCTGAAATGGAGACGCTCGTCTGCCCTGGGGTTATGTAACAGCTAGGCCCAATGCCTGGATATCAGGACCAACACTAGTGTTAAAGAACATGCTAATGTTAGCTTGAAGTTACCGTGTTTATTTCTTGGTACAATTCAACTATAAATACAGATACAGATTGGAAATGGATGTATATCAAATAGTGTGTACATTTAAAATGTCCACCATATTATCCAGGTTTGTTCCTACTTGTGAAAACATAATTTTACTCCCTACCAAGTTTAAAGGTTAGAGTGGTTTACTGTGTCTGTTAGATAAGGCACAGATAAGGCTCTGATAGGGGTTAGCCGAGGGATAGTAAAGGGATCGGGAACGGTGATGAAGGCCAGGCAGTGTCCTCTCTGTAGCGACTGGACCCCCCAGGGGGATGGTCTAGGAGCGGCTTTGTGCTGGAGTGTGGGGGGGGCGTTTCTTAGGGTGGTTCTCGTCCCTGCTGGTCGTGTGTGATGGGGACTTGTGGACGGTGTTGGGTGTGTGAACTTGTGGTGTTGTGCATTGTGTGTGTGTGTGTGTGTGTGTGTGTGTGTGTGTGTGTGTGTGTGTGTGTGTGTGTGTGTGTGTGTGTGTGTGTGTGTGTGAAATTGTGATGTGGTGTGTGTGTGAAATTGTGATGTGGTGTGTGTGTGAAATTGTGATGTGGTGTGTGTGTGGTGTGACTTATAGTTTTGTACCTTTTTTGGCATGAACTTGTGTGTGAACTTGTGTGTGAATTTGGGGTGTGTGTGGTGTGAACTTGCGAGGTAATGTACTGTCTTTAAAAGACTGCATGACGTCAATGCAGTGTGACTCTATCTCATCGGACTCGCTCAAGATAAGGTCATTCAGTTAAAATGCAAAATATGTTCTACAAACGGCAGGCGACGTGATGTTTCAAACAGATGCCAACCGGACTACAGGATCATATACATTTGCGTGACTGGTTTTATGAGCCAACATTTTATATTTAAAAGCGGAACACGTGTGTTGACTCCTCTGCTTGTAACATGACCAGCGTTTTAGACCTTTCACTGCATTATTCTAGTAGTCCAACAAACTGTCTTGGTAGTACTGCTCTGCCAGGCTTCTACTCCCCCCTGGGGCCCAGAATATGGAGCTCCGGTATAGGGTTTCAAAAGGACACACAATATCTCCTGGATTGCACCTTCCTTTTAAAAGGGATTATTCCCTGCCTAGTTATGCATTGAGATATTTTCCACCACCAGTCGCGATGAACGCTCGTTAGGAACATGGGTTAATAGACATCATGTAGCGGAGCTAATTCATACGAGGAAGACATCCCAAATAAGATGCTCCTTAGCATCCTTTAGGAAGATTCCGTATCCTTCGCTGCTCTTTAATGACCTTTATTCACTGCCTAACCACTACCGGCTCGTTGAAAACCTGCATGCACTATCTAACCCCTATCTGCTTCTTAATTTCCGATTTTTGTATTCACCATCCAACATCTACCTGCTCATTGATGACCTCACTCTCTACTGTCCAACCCCTACCTGCCCCTACCTTAATGACCTATTTCTGTATTTATCCAACTCCTACCTGCTCCTTATCACTATCTAGCTCCGACCTGTATCTATATTCACTGTAAGTTGCTTTCGATAGAAGTGCCTCCTCTACATGAATAATGTAATACTGTACCTTTGGGCTGCAAAAACCTTAAAAGGCCATTCCAATTCGCATGGATGTTCCTTAATTAACAAGTCTACAAATCTGTAGACTTCAGGAAACGTTATATCCCAGTATGCATTTCCCCTCGTTCAGACCCCAATCTGCATCAGCAAGTGACCATTTGTGCTGTAAAAATACAAAGTTTAGCAAACCTAGCCATCTTTCGCTCGGATTCATTTGCTTGCTCTCCTTCACTGGTCGGCCTAGCCAGAGGGGGTTAAATGATTGATTGATTGACTGATCGGGATGATATTGATCCAGTATTTCATGCGGTGTGAGTAGACCTTCTCTGGATTGTTCGCTGTTATCATGTGATATGATATGTGATATGTCTCGATCTGTGTGGGGCTGCATTACAGTAAGGCCGTATAGCCTTTGGACACTTTTGGAAACTTTTACATTACACGTTCACTCCCCCACCCCCCTTATGGGACAATGATTTTAATGTATGTCACAATATGCTTGATTGAAAAATAAATACTTAATGCATTTTAAAGTATCGCTCTTTCTTTTACCTTGGTGGACACTCCCATTGGTGATGTCACAAGCTGATGGATTTTGAAATGGCTTGTAATGACTAATCAGCCTCACATCTGGTGGTGAATTAGAGGCCCCTTAATCCAATTAGCACAACACCACTTTCTCCTTTCCAATCCGACACTGACGCACCACCAACCTTAAGTGTCTGCCTATTCAATATCTCTTGTCTTAAATGATTACTCTGCTGCTGCTAATCTCTAACCACTGTGAAAGCTGCTCCTCCGAACAACCTGTTGACCTGAGGTTCTACAAGCCACGCTTCAGATACCGTTGTAGACTGAGATTTTTCCACCGATACATTCAGATCTCGAATATTATTATTTATTTTTTTGGCAAATGACCCACCCCATACAATGTGGAACATAGTATCTATGCATCCCTATTTTTTGGTAGATCCTCTAATGAGAAACAATGTGTCTGTCTTCCTGACATTTCAATAGAAACTCAAGACCATAGCTGCTGTTAGCAACCTTGTCCAACTAGGGGAAGTAAACTCTGTTTGTTTCTAGACATTTCCAGCCTAGAAACAGGAACCAAGCCCTACCGTCAAACCGCAGCGACGAGCCGCCGGCTCACATTTTCCATACCAACACTATATCACCAGGCTTCACTTGAAACTGAGCTCAGCCCATTCAAACCATAGTCATCAAATTACAGCTCTTCCTGGGAATTTTTTATTTTTTCATTCGGTCTATAAACTGAGAACTAACGTGTGTGTGTGTGTGTGTGTGTGTGTGTGTGTGTGTGTGTGTGTGTGTGTGTGTGTGTGTGTGTGTGTGTGTGTGTGTGTGTGTGTGTGTGTGTGTGTGTGTGTGTGTGTGTGTGTGTGTGTGTGTGTGTGTGTGTGTGTGTGTGTGTGTGTGTGTGTGTCCTCCAGCCTAGCGATGGATAAGAACGACCAGGTCCAGAAGGCTAAGCTCGCGGAGCAGGCCGAGCGTTACGACGACATGACGGCGGCCATGAAGGCTGTGACAGAGCAGGGGGTGGAGCTGAGCAACGAAGAGCGCAACCTGCTGTCCGTCGCCTACAAGAACGTGGTACGTAGCCCCTCGACCCCCTAATACCCCCCCCCCCAAAAAAACCTTGTCCTTGTAACCCCCTAGTGGACCCAAAGATCAGGGCCTAGCATAACCCTCTAAACCCCTTGTTCCCTCCCTAACCCTGTTCCTCTTACCCCTTAGCCCCCCCCCCCCCAAACCCCCTAGGCGACCTACAGACCAGAGCCCCCCTTAACCCCCTAGGCCCCCCTAACCCCCATGTCCCCAAAACCCCTGGTTCATGCAATAAAATTAAAATATTTACTCCAAACTGCTCTGTCTAATATCATAGTAATAAGTAAGACATCTAGAAAACCCATATGCATATGCATTTATGGTATTATATATTTTCCTCCATACCTGATTCATTGCTGCAGTCTGCTAGCTTGTCAGTGTATTACAGTTCAGACTCTTACTATCAATGGCCCCTATTTTACCATCAGTTGTGAGGCTAATCAGTCATCAGAATCCATCCAGTTGTTACATCACAAGTGGCAGTGTCCACTGAAAGCCAGGCACACAATATAAAATAAGGCTAGATTTACTTTTGGCAGAAAGAAGTTATTCAGATGCAGGTGCCCTTATAAAAGCATAGGATTCATCCATTCGAAACGAAATTTAAATGTTTTGAACGCTACAATCTCGACGCTTATCCAAAGTGCCTTTATGTCGGGCACCTTCTTAGCTCTTAAGAGCTACCCTATAGAGAACTGGGGCACAAGCATGTCTCTCTAAACCTCTATCTCAACCCATCGCATGGAGATGAAATGGAGGGGATTAGCGGCCTTCAGGGCTCGCTCGGGGCCTCGGGCGGCCGGCACTGCCTGTATTGTGTGGCGTAGGAAGGACATCCTATGAGTCATAGCGGCTGCACTCGGATGACTCTCTAGCCAAGACGTGCGTAGCCAGACCTGCTTGTGAAGTGGCTGCTTAACCCTTCATGTGGTTTTTTTTTGAGCGTGAACAAGCGGTGCTTTCTCGCCTCTTCCTCTTCAAAAGTGTACACTAGTGGTTCTTAACCTTCTTTCCGCCAGTCTTTTTTTGTTTGAAAGTGTTTCAAGCCCAGATTGTTCGATTGTTTGTTTCTCCACACAGGGTGTTTAACCCAATCGACAACTGCACATTATATCAATATCCCAGAAGATCTAAGTGCATCGCACCATACTTACAGTAACTGGTCGTAGTTTCCACGTGGCTATGAGTCATCAGCTCGTATGATCCACGTGACACAAAGCTTACGTGTCTGATCGACCCCACCCCACATGGTATACGACTCGACAGCCACTAACTGTTGGGCTCTAATGAGGCACTGCCTGTGGTGGTTGTGAGTAACGTGTAAAGGTATTTTGGATTGTGCATGCAAGTAAACTATCTCGGGAGTACATTGGCGTCCCAGAATGAACCAAGCAAATGTAAAACAAAACGAAGAGAGTTAAATAAAAAGTTGATCCCTGGCTGGGCCTGGTGTGGAACACGCCCCCTGAAAAAAGGGGGGACACTTTGAAAATATGATAATATAAGTATACATTCTCCGTACCTCTCTGCAGTGGCCGGGTACGCGGCCCGCAGACATTAAGGCCCCCTCTACTATATATACATTCAGGGCATTTAGCAGACGCTTATGTCCAAAAAGACTTGCAATAAGTACAATTGTCAGGAGGAAGAAAAACGACAATATATCGCTGTCGGTACAGTAAAGATATTCATAGAAAAAAGTGCCACGCACCCATTCCCCATTTACAACAAATATAGCTAGGATAAGACGCAACGCAATATTAAGTTCCGGATGCAGCGCGTACCATATAGGCCCAGTCCTGAACGCAGCAACCTGGGCTCGAATCCTGCCAGTGGTCCTTCGCTGCATGTCCTCCCCTCTCTCCCCCATACCTTCCTCTCTCTCACTCTATAATGAAGCATAATAATGCTGTGAAAAAATATACATAAAATAATGAGTTGGTGCACGTCGATGCCTTCCACGGCTGCGCGGTCTCCTCACGAGGTCCGCCTACCCTGTGCGCCCGGGGCTGACCCACGTCGTTCTCTGCTGTGCTCCTCCCCGCCAGGTGGGGGCGCGCCGTTCATCCTGGCGGGTCATCTCCAGCATCGAGCAGAAGACGGAGGGCAACGAGAAGAAGCAGCAGATGGCCCGCGAGTACCGCGAGAAGATCGAGGCGGAGCTGGAGGAGATCTGCAAGGATGTGCTGGTGAGCCACATTGAGGCCCTCCGCTCCCTGTCCCAGTACCGTCTCTGCTCCCTCCCTCCCGCCCTCCCTCCCTCCCTCCCCCCCCGTGCCTGCACTCTGTTCAGCATAGGGTGACCTAATTCAACAAGCGTAGCGGTGATGGTGGCATTTTTGCCCGACAGACGGGGCCAGAGAATGGAGTGAGTGCAGATGCTGGCTCCATGGGGTACGGGTACAATAAAGTATCCCAGAATGCTATGTGTATGCAGCTCTTATGGTGGATACAAACTATTACCATGGTTTGGATGCCATAGTAGAGTGGCATACTATTCAACACACCCACGTGTGTGTGTGAGTGTGAGAAACAGTTCCAGTACAATTGCGTGCAAAAGTTCATGTGTAAAGTACGATACAGATGTTATCTTTGGTTAATGTGAATTATGCATGCCACTGTAACTTGTATGGGGGCTGTGTCTGAGCTGACCTTTTTTTTTTGTGTTTTTTAGAACCTGCTGGATAAGTTCCTCATCGCCAATGCCACCCAGGCGGAGAGCAAGGTGTTTTACCTCAAGATGAAAGGAGACTACTTCAGATACCTGTCAGAGGTCGCCTCCGGAGCAAGCAAGAAAAGTCAGTCTTTCTCTACATTACTCCCTACTCTCTAATCGCTTGCTTCTACTGAAGGATATGTCTGATCATTAACATCTCAATCCTTATTCTAACACCTAAACTACAATACCTTACATCATCTTAGTTCAAATCTGATAAACAGAAATCAGACAATGTTTTTTTTTTTTTTTTTTACTATCTTGATACGTTGTCAAGGAAGGAAGGCTGGGGAAACCTGTTGCCAAGCAACAGAAACCCATAACAGTCAGCTGTCAAAATGACCCCTCCCCCTCTTGGATATCAGCATTGAGATGGGGGGGAGGCACCTCCCTTGTTAATGAGATGCGACTCCAGACGGTGTGACGCATGTTCGCCATCTTGGGCCAAAGCTACAGGGATTCTGATCGGAGCATTAGGCTGCTGTTGTTCTAATGAGTCATCCCAATATACCTGTTGGAATCCGCCCGCTGTCTGTCTAGACTCTGGTGAATGTCATATTCACTCTTCTGGAACATCTATATCTAAGCCTAACCATCTCTAACCCAATATCTATACATAACCATCTCTGAATTTAAACCTTCACTTAAACCTAAAACAAAATCCACACTTGTATTTTCAGTTGGGTGTGATACCCCAACACCTTCACAAATGTTCAGTAGACAGACGCAACTGATTCTAATGCATCATGGGAATTGTAGTTGCACTGGATGCTCAACCATACCTACCCTCCTTCCCTCGCTACAGCCACGGTGGACAACTCCCAGGAGGCCTACCAGGACGCGTTTGACATCAGCAAGAAGGACATGCAGCCCACGCACCCCATCCGCCTGGGTCTGGCCCTCAACTTCTCCGTCTTCTACTACGAAATCCTTAACTCCCCAGACAAGGCCTGCCAACTGGCCAAGCAGGTATAGTTAGTGCCTGCTCAGTGCGTGCCTTTTGTGTGGCCATCACAGGATTACAAGTAAATAAAGAAAGAATGGTGTTTTATTTCTGACACCTTGCATAAACTATGCAACTGTGTTTTATTGGCAGTTAAGTGTTCACATAGTAGGCATTTTGTCTGTTTTTGAAGTAGATGAGATGACAAAGCTAAGCCCCTTTCACACATACAAAGCTAAGCCCCTTTCACACAAACGTCCCGGTTAATTACTGGGATAGAATGGCAGGCACCGTCCTGCGCCTGTTCACACATGGCATAACAACGTCGTACTACGGGCAGCCGATGGCGGTAATGCAACACTTGTGGAGTGCCGATAGCGTGAAATGGAGAGGAGCTTCCTTATGTCGGAAACTGTCCAGTATCCAGAAATTATTGGGAAAATGCGCTGCATTATTCACAACCGCCGTTCAGGCATTGATCCTGAAATGATACTAGGTCTTGAGCAGGCAAATTGCCAATGTAAATTTCCAGGAATATCGATCCCTGTTCCTCTTCACAGGAAATCTTCCTGAACTTTGCAGGGGAATACTGCTAACTAACTACAGCCCCTTAGTTTAGTATGTCTGATAATGTATACAGTTCGGTGTGTGTGTGGTGTATGATAATGTTTACACTGCAAGGTGTTGAATAGTGTTTACAGGGATGGGTGTTAGGCAGTTGACACTGTTCATGGATGTGCCTTTTGTGTTTTTGTTCAGGCGTTTGACGAGGCGATCGCTGAGCTCGACACCTTAAACGAAGACTCCTACAAAGACAGCACCCTGATCATGCAGTTACTAAGGGACAACCTGACTGTAAGCACACACACACGACTGTCGAGAGGCAATTATTTGCAACGGCATTTTGGTGGAGATTTGATTAATGAAGGATATCTCTCGTTTTCTCTCCCCCCTCCCACCTGTACGTCTCTCCTACCCTACCTCCCTGTCGGTGGTTATCTCTCTCTCCCTCCCTCTCTCTGTCTCTTTCTCTGTCTCCAGCTGTGGACATCAGAACATCAGTGCGACGAGCCTGAAGTCGGCGAGGGGGAGAACTAAAGCGCTCGCCCCGTCCCCCCCCGTCCCGTCCCCCGTCCTCCCCGCTCCCTCCGCCTCCACACCTCCTCCCTCCCTCCCCCTCCCTCCCCCCTTCATCTCAAACACACATGCTGTGTCTCCACCGCTGCCTTCTGTATAACCCGGCGGCATGAGGTGTGCTCTAACCCGCACCACCTGGTAGACACCAAACCCTAACATGAATAACTCCATCCCCTGAGGTGTGGTCACCCCACGGGGAGGGTCCCAGATACAAAACGACGTACAGAACAAACAGATGTAATTAATGGTGGAAGTTGTATTTTATTTTTCTCGTCTGCCCCCCCCCCCCCCCCCCCCCCCACAATCCACTAAGTATATAAAATCACATTACTGGTCATATAATCCCCACCTCTCACCCCCTCTCCCCCCCCCCTCCCTTTCTGTCTAGACGATTAATGCATTCATATAGTTTCTCCCTTTGACAGCTTCTTAGTGTACTGGCAAAATGGCTGGTTTTATTCCACTCTAAACAAACAAAGGTTATTAAACTGTCCGTTTATTTTGAACAAACAACTGTGACGTTTAGTTATTCCTGCGCGGGACACCGGGCCCGGCGAGGGGGGAAGCAATCTCCCCCACAGAAGGGAAGACGGTCTGTTTTCGATTTGTCTGGGACCGAGACGTGGTGCTGAGGTTTATACAGAAGGCTCATCCAAGGCAGTATTGCGACACTGACTAAAGTATAGAAAATTGCCTAGTCAATAAACACTGTCTCCTCAAATATCAATGCAAGCGGTTTTCATTTAATTAAATAAACAAGCAGCAAAACTCTGAGCCACATGAAGATCCATCTTTAGTTCAGCGTTTCCACACACATTTCCTGTAAACTTCAAAGAGGGTGATAGCCTTTGAAGTTGCACCCTTATTAATGTCAATCACAGAGCTAAGTGAATCCATTACAGTGTAATGTGGCTGCCACAGATATAACATCAAGAAGTTCTACACCGTGTTCAAGAACATGGACAAGTTCTAGGAATGGGTTTGGACTGGCCTTTTGCTTTTCACACTTCTTCGGTTGTCCAACTAAGTGCTTTTAGCCGGAGTGGTTGGGGGTTAGGCAGTGCTTTGGCCTGTCGCACGAATTACAAAACATTTGAGAAAGTTTACGGTTCTGCTGAATACTAACCAATGTGATCTGCCGTAGAGTGGCGACACAAACAGTATAATGCTCGGGAAATGGTGCCACCTGCTGGTGCTCCATACTCTAGTTTTACACCAAGGAGGCCTGTTTGTTAGCCTATCAGGAAAGACTCCCGTGTTTATCTACAGATGGGTAATTAAAGGGTACCGATGACACTAACTTTCAAAATCTGAATTGAATCATCTACTGAGCAGCTCAACCTAATTTAAAGCATTCAATATCTTTATTGGTATGGTTAAATAGTTTTGGATGTTTAAACATCGATCTGCTGCCAAAGGGGGGGATGACCCAAACACGGCCACGGTTCAACCATCCGCAGCTTATATTAAACGGTTAAATCAGTCAGTGTCTCAATACTCTTCATCGTTACCATCCTCCTCCCCATTCCGCTCCTTTTTAGATGTACGAAGATCATGTCTTTAGTTTATTTCTCGCTGAGGGCAAGTTTTCATGCACTGAATTTAAATATCATAAACCCCTTGCCATCTGTCTCTAGCTGAACTAAAAGGCAGTTAATCTATGCTTGATAAGGAGGGAATAGAATCCCATGCAGCAGTGAGTGTGGCTCAGAGTCTGTGTGTATATCTGCTCTCTCAACAAACGTTCTGTTTTTACTGATCAGTATTCTGCTGGAAAAAGAAAAACGTTAAAACACAACAAAAAAAAATCTACTTTGCTTCTGTGGCGGTTTTATTGCTTAGCGCACGTGGTTGTGAGATCTTAGAATTTAGCTCAGACACCCCCGGAAAAAAAAAGTACCCCAAAAAAAATATCTTCCTAACCATCTTCTTCCCACGGTTATTGACGTAATACTAGATTTGTGTATGTCTTTTAAAAAATAATTCCAACTCTAGTTTCACCGTACATGTTATAAACAGGACAAAGATGTAAAAGACAATTTAAAGTGAAAATAAAAGTTTTATCAGTTGAGAAGCTTCCCTGCTGTTTATTGTGACCGGTGGCTTTGGTTGTGGTACATCAAACCTAAATATTAACATTTACACACCACACCTTACTCATATTTCCTAAAATAAAAGATTATGTAAGCTGGAACGTTATAGATTTGAGCTCTTTTAAATAGCCCATATTTGACCCCCTGGTGAAATGTTGATTAGCCATTTTGAAATCAACCCAAAAGTGACTTCCCAAGATTTCTACCACACAACATTCAAATCATATCGATCACCACCAGTATCTATATTATGCTTGTATAAATACAAGCATACGGCCTTATTACAGCAGCTATTTCACACAGAAGTGGAATCTTACCTCCATTGTAAGGCTAGAGTAGTCCGCATGAGAGCCCCCATGCACTGGCAGTAGGAAATCTGGAGCCTCCTAGTCCACACGGGAGCACAATATTTAGGGTACTGGGGGACTTTGGACACAAATTATTGGAATTGGCCGCATAAACAAGTAGACGCATGAAGAACTAACATGTCCTCACCTCTGATGTTTGAATCTTCTGACAATGAACGCTGCTATGCATCATGGGAAATAGTGAAGAAATGATTCCAATCACATGTACACTTTCACAGTGCAATATATCAAGTAGTGCACTATGTAGGGAACCAGACACCTACAGAATACCAACGCCCCAGCTAGGACACTATAAAGGGCCCACGTAAACCAAAACAAAAACTGCCATGGAATATCCCACGAGGCCGGCTCATCTGCAGCCATTTTAAGGACATTGTGAGTGACGAGAGTGGGTAAGGTCAAGACAGAGTCCCTCTCCTTTATAAACAGGCCTTCTTAACCAGGGGTACGTCTATAGGTTTGAAGAAAACAAAGAGTTAGGCTTTTGATCAGCTTTGATTGTATTAATATAATATTCTCTCCATGAGGTTTGTTGGTCTGGAGGGATGTTGATGAGGCGTTAGCTGAGCCATACTGATGGGGAACATGCTGAGACACTAGATTATGTGAACACAGCTTTATATCAAACAAAGGCCACAGCCATGACACTCGGGTAGGCTCACAGAACACGAAAGAACCAAGTAAGAACTTTATTGGAAAGGTAATTCTAACCGGTCAACCGTTGCCATTAAATTACAATTGTAGTATTTTGAAGCAGGCAAGACGTACAGTACATCCTCAGTATGCATTACATCAAACGTGAAACCGAGGACGGCTGCTATTGATCAGACATGATGAAATCCGCAAAGAACAATGAAAGATAAGCGGTTGAGTTTGAAAGTGTGTGGTGGATTTCCTCCTCCGAGGTCCACTGAACTTTGGAGGACAAAGGAGTCGCAGAACACCCCCCAAACCATCCCAGAACCATGTGCTGAAGTCACCGGGAGGCATTGAAGTTAACCGGATGTAACTAAAAAACATCCCGTAGTGGGAGGTCATCTTGATGACTAGAAACCAAGCGGAGTGCTGTTGCTCTTACGTGGAAGCAGAAAGTGAGATCTTATCCTTCACAGTGAACCAATGCTCTGAATCGTGTTCATCTGTTTTATTAGGTACAGCCTTCAAGAAAAACAGATCAAACCACATCAGTATCAGCAAGCAAATACATTTTTTATGCGTTTCTGATCGGCTCACTTAAGTGCATGTGATGTGACTTAGCATAACATCACACAAAACCAGTCTAAGCCAATCAGAAACTAGCCAGCTAGTCCGGTCTAAGAAAACACCCAGGATATCCTCGAGGGCATCACACCCGACATCCAAGTCAAACCAGGAACAAGAAAACAGGTTTACAGACCATAATAATCCTGAATAACTGATGAGTTGTTTACCTAACAGCAAAGGCAGGAGGATTTGAATTTAAAGAAGTTGTTTTTTAAGTTACTTAAGAACTATTGGTATGCGAGTGTGTCATTAACATTCATAAATACTAGTAAACAACAAATATCTCAGCAAAAATTAATTTTCAGAAACTCTGATATACTGAAGGCTCCGGTGGCAGAGGGGAGTGAGTTGTTGAGGCAGCTGGAAACTCTGCTGTTCATCCATGGGCCATTGTGAAGACACTGGACCAAAGATAAACGGACGATTGTCCCGTCGGTATTTAAATACAGAGGCCGGCTGAACTAGCCACGGCTACACTTGCTTCAACTCAAAACGGACAAACGCTGAAGAATTCCTAACATGCGTTCAAGGGAAGGCGGTAACCCTGCTCTGTTCTCCAAAACGGACCAATCATGTCCCTGCCCAGCCAAACGTCCCTCCTCCTCAATCTCCTCCCCCCCCCCTCTCCAGGCAGTCACATGATTGTCACCACTTCCTCCACCTTCCTGGAGAGCTATCACTTCTTCTTCTGGACTTCTTGCAGCAGGTTCAGTGCGGCCGTGTTCTTGGGCTCCACCCTCAGCAGCCTGTTGAGGTCCTCCATGCACGCTTTGCTGTCCTAAAAGAGCATGCAGAACCATTAAACCGTGGTCCTCAAATGCCGCTTTTCCACTGCATGGTACCAGCTCGACACGACTCGACTCAGCTCGCATTTTTTGCGTTTCCACCGCGAAAACATGGTATCTGGTACCTGAAGTGGCTGCTTTTTCTAGTACCGCCTTGCTCTAGGTTCCAAGCGAGCTGAGCCGATGCTAAAAGGTGACGTCGGCAGACGGCCGGCCACTGATTGGCCAGAGAGTGTGACGAAGTCACGAGAGCGACATGGCAACCATGCTGGTAACAGCCATAGCAGCGCCGCAGCCAACATATTCCACTTCTTCAACATGCCAGCTAATAATACGAACACGAATACCATCGCATCGATGTCCTCCATTGTTGTTATGTGGGTTCTGTCCATGTGTGGGTTGCGTAGGTGTTGTTTGCGTCGCGTACAAAAATACGTCACGGCCCTTTCGCGCAGCCGACCGCGCCCACGTCCAGGAGGTACTATTTGCGGTGGAAAAGGACCCGTGCTGCTACCGTGTCGAGTCGAGCTACATGTGCGGTGGAAAAGCGGCAAAAGCCTCATACTCTACTCAACATCCGCAGCGATTCATGTTATATATTGGTGCCACCAGATGTGACACTGTGTAGCCATGTCCATTTGCCATGACATCACAATCCTACCAGCCTACCAGGTGGTGCGGTCAACCTGAATGGGGGAAGGGAATGAACACTTGCTCTATCCAGACACCATACATCGTTTGTGAGGTCACACGTGGGGAAAGAGACATCCGGGGGTTCAAACTTGGGATGTCACAAATGGATATTTAAAAAGGGCTTGAAATCAGTGCGGTACCAGGGTATTGTTACAAGAAATAAATGCATCCTTCAATTTAATTTGCAGACTAATGCCATGCTATTATGATGATGAGGTCCTTGTCACCTTGAGCTCCCGGTGTGCCTGGGCCCTCCTGTAAAGAGCCTTGATGTTGCTGCCGTCCATCACCAAAGCCTCATCACAGTCCCTCACCGCCTCCCTGAACTGCTTCACTGACAGGTAGCACAGAGCCCTACACACACACACACACACACACACACACACACACACAAAGTTAGGAGCCATTTTTCACCACAGAATGATTCAGTCAAGCCAGAGCAAGGGGGAGAGAGAGTAACAGTGAAAAACAAGGTAAATAAATGGGTAAACGGGTGTATAGGGAAGGACGATAGAGCTGTAGAATCAGGATGGACGCAGGGTTCTCCATACAGAATGTAGAAGTGGCGCTACGCCAGCAGGTCTTCCATGCACATTTACAGGGGCGGCGCTATTCAGCACAGCTGGTGGTGTAGGAGAGGCCTCACAGAGAGAGGGCCGGCGGTAGAAGGAACAGACCTGTTGGTGAGAGTGGTGATCTCTGTGGGGTTGAGCTTCAGACTCTGGCTGTATTTCTCCACAGCCTTCTGGTACTGGCCCTTCTTCACCAGAGCGTTGCCCTCATCCTTCAGGACCTGGGCCTTGCGCACATCCTGCTGACTAGGAGCTAAGGAGGGGAGAAAGAAAAAGGTTGATTTTGGGAAACAAAACCTTTCTGAGGAAGCACGTCATTGGTAGTCTGACTGACTGGTTCCGTCGTGAAATGTTCCCGTTGCACTGTTCCTTATATTCGGTTCTATACAGAATATTCATTTTAAATGCATCTAAAAATTGTATAGCAAATTCCCATTATCATCTTGGGCATATATTAGCATCATTAAACAAATTATATTTGAGGGACACACTTCTATAAGTCATGAATGCAGTCATACAGTCTGACTGATCAGAGACAGAAAGACTTTACTTGTAATAGTTAGTGTGCATGCATCCGAGGCATAGAAAGAGGAGCGAGATAAAGAGGGTGACAAATGACTTGTAGCAAGAGAGTTGGAGTTAGATATTTTGCCATACAAAACCAAATCTTATCTACGACTTCTTGGCAAAGATGAGTTATGACTCAGTTATGACTAAAGTGGCAGTAAGTACTTCAAAAATTATTTCATTGCCCAAGAGATGGAGTACCCAGGTGTCAAGTGATGAGATTCCTTAATAGAATGCACTGTATTTCGCCAATTTGTCTGTAAAACTATAGGTCATAGCTTACTAGTAAGATAGCGATCCGAAGATAATAAAGTGTCCTCTCCAGGGCCATTACCCTTCCCTGTGCCATTGTAGAAACATGGCAGGGCAACATGCTATGTAAGCAAAGTGTTCTGGCCGGCGAGCCTTTTTTATTTGTAAAAAATAAGATGTGATTTTCCCATTAACATTATTTAATTCACTATCGATCAACATTGACTACATATATGTCCAGGTAATTTTAAGTTACAAGCTAGTCAATTATTTCAACTTTCGCAATGTGCAGGTAATCGGAGGGAGAATTTCAGAATTCCAAAAAACGAAATAACGGTCTTCCGTCGACAAATGTGTGCCTTGACATAGTGTAGGTCGATTGGCCTTGGTGGCACGAGTGGGAGGGGTTCTGAAGTGTCAAAGGTACGAACCTTAAGAACAAAGAGAGAGGTACGATGCGCCCAGCATTTTTATTTGTAGAATAAGGAAGTGATTTTATTAACATATTTAAACCACCATCGATCAGCATTGACTAATAGTAATTTTAAAGGTACGAGCTAGTTGAAATGTTACGTATCGCTACTTTCATTTAAGTGGCTATTCAAATACATAGACATCTAAAATAAACAATTAAAAACAAATGGAATGTAGTAATAGATGAAAAAAAGACATAAAAAAAAACAAGATATCGGAATTGAAACACGAGTTACTGCACGTTGCTATTGTACTGCCAATATATAACAATTCATAGTTAGACAAAGGCAGCGCTTAGTATCTGTATTTTTGGGGTCATGTCAAAAACATTGAGTATTTCTTCAGGGCAAAAATTACTTATGGAGTCATTGTTTATTGATAGTATTCCACGCAACTACTTACAACACAATTGGTTGGGTGGTCCAAAAAAAAACAAAAAAAAAAAAAACGTTCTAGTCATTTTTCTGAGTTTCCCTGTTCCCTGCAGTTGCCTTGGCAGGGCAGTTAATAGCGGGACATGGATTAGGTGTGTGTTTACTGCGTACCAGGTACGTCCCTAGCTCCGTTATGCTGCTGTTTGGGGGTGTTGGAGCTCTGTCTAGCCTGCTGGGCCAGCCTCTCTCGGACCTCCATCGGTACCGCCGGGGTCTCTGGCAGCTTCTCCCTCCAGGCCAGCCCGTCCATCTCTGTCAGAACCTTTGTCATCCTGGGACACCACACAGGAGGTCAACACCACACTTGATACAATGTCTCATCTATTGTTCAACACTTCATGTGCCAAGTGACAGTATTTTTATGCAAACATTATTTGTTTAAGTTTTATTAGGAATGTTCCTGGGCTCAATTCCCCCTGGCTATACCTGTAGGCATCTTTGAGCAAGACACTGCTTCACTGCTCATTAATGACGTATATCTGAACTCACCTCAAGTCTCTTTGGATACAATCTGCTATATAGTTGAACTAAATGGTAGGGCTGGGCGATTAATCGAATTTTGATCGCGATTACGATTTTAGCGTCAAACGATCAGAAAATTAACATAATCGAGTTATCCGATTTTTTGTTAATTATTATTTTTTATTATTTTATTATTTTTTAATGATTTATAGAAAGGTCAGAACAGCTGGACACATATCTGTATATCATTTTAGATTGGAACATTTTCTTTTTGACCATTTTGTGTATTTTTTTAAGGCGTAATTTCAAAGTTCTCAGTTACATCGTTTTTTTTGGGAGAGACATGGTGAATAAATACAACACGTTTTCAGACTCAAAGATAATCGTTTGAATAATCGTGATTTCAATATTGACCAAAATAATCGTGATTATGATTTTTCCCATAATCGAGCAGCCCTACTAAATGGTCAATAATCCTACCGGTTGGTTCCGTCGTGTGCGGCGGGGATGTTGCAGTCCACCTGCAGGGCGGTCTTGTAGTCCACGTAGGCCTGCCTGTAGCGCTCCATGGCCTCGTAGGCCGCCGCTCGCCTCAGCAGGGACTTCACCCCGAATGGCACCAGGTCCAGAGACCTGCATACACCATGGAACCTAGTCAATACAAGGCCAATAGCCCCAGAAAACTACAACAACCAGGAAGGCTTTTAGGAGCTCATCAGCTCTTGAAGCCTGTAATCACGGGTTATATGCATTCAAAGTATGGAAGAATGAATTGGAAAATCATCTTACTGGCGTCGTACCTAACTAAACATAACCAGCAGACTGGTTTATCGCAGATAGTGACAAGTCCAAGAGAAAGACAGGAAGACTAGTTCAACTGAGACAGACGTGAACTAGGAGAGAACACGGACTGGACTAGGAGAAAGCCTGTGAGTACGTACATGTTGCAGTCCTTCACACACTCGCTGCAGTTTCCATCCTTGAGGTAGCTGGCGGCCCGGTTGGAGTAGAGAATGCTCAGGTCCTCTGGGCTCTTCTTGCCTGCACAGGAAGAAAATGTTTGTTCAATGACCAAATGCTATCTTGCCTTTCACATAAAATGGTGTATGAAGGGAGACAAATGTCAAAGACGAATAAAGATGATGGTAAACCAAGAATACTAGAGCAATCGTACATAGCTGCTACTAGACTTTCCAACCACCCTAATCCACTGATAAAAACATGAAACATCACCTGATCAGCAGAAACAAACCCACCTGACTTCTCGAATTCTTTGATAGCCTGGCTGTAACGCTCTGACGCCTCTCCGTACTGGCCTTTCTTGAAGCTCTCATTCCCTGCTTGCTTCAGCTCCAACCATCTGCATCTGGGGGGCATCTTCTCAGCCTAACGTCAGGAGTGAATACCAGGGGGGATATTTCAATACCACAAGATCCACATTTATTCACATTGAAAGGTTATACCGATCTAGACCGAGGGAGTTAGCTGAAACATAAGACTGACACCCAAGAAAATATCTACTTGACTTGGTTACAAGGTTATTGTACAAGATGTTACTATAACATACAAGCTAATCAAATAGTGATAGAGCAGGGTTACTGCGTCGGGTTGAGTAAATATCCAACCCTAGGCTAATTTGAATGGACGTTAAAAGGGTAGTTGGACAGAATTCCCTTTAAAAGTATCCCTGTGCGACACCTGCATGTCTATATAATCACGTTATTGTAAAGACATTATAACTCGCATTCGATGCGACACGACTCATACATGTTTATGGCCGGTCTCGTTTTGTTAAGAGCACCGGCGGCTAGCTAGCACATTGTACAGCTAGCTAGCATGCTAACCCCTAGCACTAGTCCCTGCTAGTACAATACGGTCACTTACCGGCTGCAGTCTTCCACGGAGTAAGTCAAAAACGAGTACAACTCTACCTAGTCTCTACGGATGTCTTCAAATTAAAGCTAATGCTAAGCGTTTCAGTCAGGTCCACAGCGACAGCTTCAACAAATGCGAGGTGTTTTATGTTGTCCTGTGCTGTGGTATTCTTTCTCTCCTGTCCCGGCTCATGTCAGACCGACACACGCTTTCTTCTGGTTTCTTGAATGCGGAAAGGGAAGGGGTGGTAGTCGTCTCTCGTAAGTTCTACAGTGAGCTGGGCGGAGGATAAACTTCAGCCCTCGCAGCTTCGCTTTCAATTCACGAGTAACGACGCAGAAGAAAAAGCAGAAGAATGCGGTCAAACGCCAAGTATCGCGGGTATTTAGAATAGCTATTTTATAAAAAAAAAAAAAAAAGTCAAATGTCAATATTGTATGCGATGCATTTTTATTGCGTGTCAACGTTTTCTAGAAAAAAAATTAAGAAAATCGAAAGGTATTGTTCCACTAAACTTGATATAGGCCTATTGTGCTGCTTATTTTTTCTAGCCACACGATGGTGGTCTAAAGCCGCGATTCAAGTCCCAATAACTACATTTAATTGGACTTTCATTAGGGACCATTGTGGGCTGCGTTTCCATCGCGGTGTAAAGAACCGCAGAGGTCAGCTCTTTGAGGTCCTTTAACTTCACAGACTTAACGAATAAAGACATTAACAAGCGTGACATACTGAGCGAAAAATCGAACGAACAATCGCGTCCACTATCAGATACGAATGTGCGTCATTTTCCAAGTATCGTATCGAGGCAGTGCAGTGGAGAATATTTAACCCTCAACCTAATGTAGCCGGTTAATATGAGCAAGTGCTCCGTACTTTCATCAAAATTCCCTATGTAGGCCTATTTAGATCATTAAATTATTATGGAGTTTGATAATGAATCCATGTGTAAAATAGTGTAGCCTAGAAACACTAGTCTAGGCTAGAAGAACGAACTGTAGGTTTGCATGGAATTAAATAAATAAATAAGACAATGGAATAAATAAACACATCCAATGAATGGATGTGGTATTATGAATTGAATATGGTATTCTTTTGAAAAACGTATTTATTTCAATATATTGAGTCCCTAATTTATATATTTCATAGCCATATTTATTTATTTAATATTTCATCAAATTGCATTCCATAGTATTGCGGCTGAAGTTGGTTGAGATAATCTGCTGCGATTTTCCAACAATCAGAAATGTTGGCACCCAAGGTTACTGAACCTTTTAAAAGTCCTACCCTACCCTATTTGGGGGTAAAATAATGTCCTCAGAACTTTATTTAGTTCTTTATCTGGTTCCTGCAAAGGTTTGCGGCTTAAAACTATTTTTTACTGAACTCAAGGACAAAGAAACAAAGCGAAAATAGAGCAATCCCATACAACCTCTTTAATAACATAGAATACAATGAATCGTAAACACAACTGAGCAGCAAAATAAAACTAAAAAATGCATTCTCTCCTGAGTGCTGTAGTGCAAAGTGAGGTTGAAAATATGTTTTTTAAAACATATAGACTTTTAAAAAAGGTGAACGCGTGGATGTCAAAGATGTGTCTCTCCCTTCAGGTATGGGAGAAAGATTATGTTTCTAGTTCCATCCTAGGGCTTCTTATTTCTAGGATATATTAAATATCTAGGTATAATATGGACATGAAAATATACAAAGCGGGTTTCAAACTAAAACTGTTGAATCTCTAAGTTTAAATTATATCTGTTTATTGATATTTAAAGAAAAAGTGTTGATTTGTGAATATTATATCGGAAATAATAAAGAAAGAATAAATCCTCGGTATAACAATGGGGTTATGTAGGGTAATGTTTACACCTTAAATGATTATGGTTATGCAGAACAGCACTTAATTTGATTAATCAAGATTCATCTTTCTCTTTAACTGCGGTCCCAGAATTCGTCACCATGGTAATGGAGTGTTGTGGCCTAATGCAGTCGAACATCGATGGTGACGCTGGCCTTGACATCCCTGAAAGTGGAGCAATCGAAATCCACCACCAGGGTCTTCTTTCCGATCCTGTACGGCGTGAAGGCAAGTACTAACCGAATGCGGCAACCGGGTTTCAGGTCCGGTAAACTGGGCGAGAGACACACACACGCAAAAACACATGATTAATATAAATAAACTGGTATAAGAGATTCGTATAAATAACATCGGATCAGACGCATTGCAATATCGAAGTAGACCCTTTATATATCTAAGGGCCTTAAACTCCCATCTGAAAGGTTCTTGGTTCAAACCCGATCCTGCTTGTAGCCATCCTGCAGCCACATGCTACTTAATAAATAGATAATACGAGAACAATTAGCTGTTAAGCCAAATGGCTGTGAAGTGGTCAACTGAAAAATAATGGTGAACTAGTGGGTAAAAAATGCATACTCTAAATACATTAGATATGGACATCATACATCAAAGGGACATTTCATATGGACAACAGATGATTGTGTGATTATCTTTCACACACACACACAGACACACCTCGCTTCCACAGGGTTGTTGAGCAGGCCGCTGCCACTGACATGGAAGGAGCAGTTCTGTAGGGTCTCCTGTATGGGATTGCTGAAGGCCACATCTACTTCCAGCTGGTGGTAAAGCCTAGCCACGCCTTTCACCTGGAACATAAGTAGATACAGTACATAGCAGTTACAGTACTTATCCCCATCCTCAAACTCAAATCCATGTGGACGGGCTACACACAACCAGCCACATGGCCTATCTCTGTCCCTTATGGAGAAAAGGAACCATACCAGTTAACAGTAACAGTTATTTCTCAGAATATCTACGGTCATACTCTGACATGGAGCATGACCAATGCCTGTTATATTATAGTAACCTCCATTCAGTCCTTTCATCCGATCATCTTGGATTGATGGGCAGGTAGAGTTTAGGGCATCTTGCCCTAGCATGCCTTCAGGTAGACTGAGGAAATTGGGGTTCAACCAGAACCTTTTGACTTGGGCTGGAGACACACAACCTGACCGCTACACTACCCTGCCCCCAGCTCCCTCAACCAGAAGCTTGGCTTGCTTACCAGAGAATGCTGCTTAACATTGCAACATTGCAGACCTCAAAATAACCTTTGTGTTGTTAACTTCTGAATGAACTCCTATGGCAGGTACATTGAACTGTAGGTCAGCTTGCAGAGGGCTTGAGAGCTGTAATGTATTGTGGCCTGTTAGAGTGCTTTAACAGTGCATGTCTCATAATATATCATTCCAGACAAAAGGCAAGCAGTGTTCATGTGTTTGCCAAACATAAACTTTGAGGTGTGAGTGGTTTTTCCACACACAAAACAGCCAATCAATCCAAACCACAGACCTGAACAGGTTCTCGTTACTATCGAAACAGCACTGCTTGATGAACTCAATTGAAGTGCAGCCAACACCAGGCTACAATGCGTCAGGCACCACCATTACTTGTGCCAACCTGTATCTAGATGTCTCACATTCCACAGCTACTTGGGTCAACAATTCAAATAAATATTCCTCAGCTTCCCTCTGACAAATCATATGTTCCTGTCCGCGCCTGTCTGTGGGTGGCTGCCCATTTAATTTTGAATTTCATTACAACTTGTTTTTGATGACGGCAATGTGTTACCATGGTGTGTGTGTGTGTGTGTGTGTGTGTGTGTGTGTGTGTGTGTGTGTGTGTGTGTGTGTGTGTGTGTGTGTGTGTGTGTGTGTGTGTGTGTGTGTGTGTGTGTGTGTGTGTGTGTGTGTGTGTGTGTCACTCACGGTGATGGAGATGGGAGGATCCTGCAGGACTATGTTGTTCTCGGCCAGGTACACCAGCTTTGGGTGGTTCTGGTCCGTGGCCAACACAGAAATCTTCATACTGTCACAGTCAAAGAGGTGTTCACCGTACACCGAGAACGGGATCACCACGGCAACGGACAGAGCTGGGGGAGATAAATCAAGGAGGCAAGGAGTGTAACAGAAACAAAATGAGAAACTATATGAAACCGAGATAAAGCAACCGCTGTGTTTGTGCGCGCGCGCTTGTGCGCGCGCGTGTGTGTGTGTGTGTGTGTGTGTGTGTGTGTGTGTGTGTGTGTGTGTGTGTGTGTGTGTGTGTGTGTGTGTGTGTGCGTGGATTACCTCGTCCAGGCTGCAGGGTGTGTTCTTCTATCTTAGTGAGGACATTGGCGGCCGGTACGCCAGTGTACAGCATGGTCTGGGCGTTGACCCGCAGAGACAGAGATCTGGGCACCCGGTCCTCGCTGCTCAGGGTCACCTTCAGATGGACGTCCTGCCCACTGATCGGCGTCGATGCCTGCACACACACCCCAGAGACATCAACAACATGATCCAGGTGACCGGGGCTTAGTGGAAATCTGCGGGCAGGTTAGTTGGACGAAACCAAATCATCGACAGGAAGTGATGTCACGGCGTACCTCCTCAATCTGCATCACCACCATCTGTGGGAGAGGCGCCGTTGGGACAACGGCGTTCTCCTCCTCATTTTCCTCCACGGTGATCTCCCCGTTCCCTATGCTCCTTCCTCCCTCAGCATTCTCCTGCTCCTCCTGCTCTGCTTCGGTGCTAAGGCCCTCCCGGTTGACGCTGATCTTGTGCCGGGCATGTCCCTCCAGTGAGTAATCCCTGGTGATGGCATGCTTGAAGGTATTCCTCTCCAATTCAGTTCCTGTTTGGAGAACCACACAGGAAGTGACATGAGTAAAATGTTCTTTATTGGATTTTGGCTATTTTGTGGTTTATTTTGTGTGTGCGTGCGTGCGTGCGTGCGTGCGTGCGTGCGTGCGTGCGTGCGTGCGTGCGTGCGTGCGTGCGTGCGTGCGTGCGTGCGTGCGTGAGTGAGTGCGTGAGTGAGTGTGTGCGTGTGCGCGCACCCTCTCTGGCTTTGTACGTGGCTGTTATGTTCTGCCTCTTGTTGGAGCCGATTGACTTGGTGGAGATGTTCTGGCCCACTCGCTTGGTGTCAGAGCACAGCTGCTGCTTCGGGTCGTTGGACATTAGCTAAAAAAGAAGTACAATTATTAATCCTTACAAAAACACTTAAATCTCTAGTATGGGTATATATTCACCCATACTCATACTATTACTGCATCCCTGAGCAAGAAGTCATTGCAAAATCACATTCTCATAAAAAAAAAATCACATCAAAAAGCTGGCAGAGCTAAATTTGCTCATCACAGTTTAAACAGTGTGGTGATCTCTGTTGTTTCGTTCTAAAGAAACGTGTCTCAGTGTACTGACCAGCCAGTCGATGACGTCGGCGTTGACCTCAGCGTAGACAAACGGGGCGTCGTACTTCAGGTGTGTGTGTCCGTTCAGGATGGCCTTAACAGAGGCAGGGCCGCAGCAGAACACGCCTGCAGAGATCGCTACGTCAGCTCCCGTAAACCTGGACATGAACCTCATGAGACAGCTACATCTGTTCTCTAGAAACTGGAAATGAACGGCCAGAGACAGCTACGTCCGTTCCCTTGAACCTGGATCTGAACCTTCAGAGACAGCTACGTCAGAAAGTCTGAACCTGGACATGATCCGATAGAGAAAGCTACGTCAGTAAGCCTTGACCTTGACATGAACCTCCAGAGACAGCTACATCCGTTAACCTGAACCTTGACATGGACCTTCAAAAACAACTCTGTCAGAAAGCCTGAACTTCGACATGAACCTCAAGAGACAGCTACATCAGCAAGCCTGAACCTGGACATGAATCTCCATATGTTTGTTTATATATATTATAAACAAACGCAAAAAACACTTTGTATGGCAGTGTCTCTAACTCTCCATCAAAGGAGTCCAGTAGAAAATAGTAGAAAAAAAAAAAAAACAGTCTCAAAGTAATAAGTATCAAATACAGACAGATTATGAATAAGGGGAAGTTAAGGACTGAGGTGCCGTGGAACGGTACGGTGTGCTTCCTGGGGGCGTACCTTTGCTCCTCTCTTGAGGTGTGGGGTCCAGAACTTGCCACCCGTCATAGTTTCCTCCTTCTCCCTCCAGGTCTGGACGCTTCATCCACGCCTCCACCCACACGTGGAAGTTCCTTTTGAAATGTCATCCAATGAGTACACAACTCAGTAAAAAAGTAAGAAAATAACAAAATAGGTACATGTCTATGCAGCTAAGCAGGTAACTGTTTATGGACATAAGTGTGGAAACAATTGAGAAAATGTAAAACTGTTGAAAAAGACACTGAATTTACCACGGTTCTCATCTGTATGAGGGGATCATAAGGAAACACCAACATTTCCTTGTCTCCTGCAGTGTAGCGATCAAGGGTACCCTCAGCTAAAAAGTTTCAGGGTTCAAACCGTACATCTACAGTCTAGCTGTAGGTGTCCTAGAGAAAGGTGTCCTTAACACTGCCTTCTCAGTAATTCTTTTTACCCAAAAGTCCCTTTGTATGTTACTCCCGCACCCAGAAGCTTAGTTTGCAAAACCTTAACTAGTTGTAACGTTGCGGGCTTGGTCGATACATGATGGCACCTGCTCACCAGATGGTGTCCTTTGACTCCTTGGGTCGCACTCCGAAGTCGCTGTAGTAGACGTCCACGGTGAGGGACTTGTCTGTGTCATGAGCTGACTGGTAGTTGGTCACCACGCGACACGGGATGCCCAGGCACCGCATCACTGCAGAGGACAGTTGAGTCCTTCTTTACTTCTACATTTACACTTATACTACAGTCATTTTAGAAGGGAGCTTTATCTAGAGTGAATAACGATAATAATAATATTAATACATTTTCCGTTCACGTGGAAATGTTCTTGCTTATTGCTCTGACAATGAACCACAACATAGAAAGATTATCTAACAAACATGAACATCCAACATAGAAGAACACAAGGACACAAAAATGTACACATAAACGTGATAAGGGTCTCTGTGTGTGTGTGTGTGTGTGCTAGCATTGTCCATGTGAGAGTATTTGTGATCAGATTATTATTGCAGATGAGGTTCACAGGGTAGGTCCAGGACAGTGCATTGTCCATGTGCACCCCCAAGGCATTTTAATGACACGGTTTGTTTTATGGGTTGGTTGTGAATTGTAAAGGGAACAATACGGTTTGCATTGAGCGGCTCCGAAGGCAATCCCCTCTGTTATGGGGAGATTGAGAAAATGATAGCATCATTGTCCACCACTGAAGCACTTTGATGACACTCGCCAGGTCGCGGCCTGGCTCCACCCCCTCCTTTATCATGGCTACCAGTGCAGTACCATCAGAGAATGTGATTATGTAGCGGTGGAACACGTTAGGTGTTGCACGGTCGTTGGTGTGTAAAAGCTGAATAGTAGTGGGGAGCTGACATATCCTCTGGGATCAATGCAGCTGGTTGGGGGTGAGCAGGTGTTATCGGTATAAAACATGGGTTCATCTCCGACTGATCCAACTGAGGCTAGTATATCTGGCTGTTATGCATTAAATGCGGAGGCGAAATCTATGAATGGCACTCTGGCGTTCGGTTGGATATTCGGGACATCCAGATGTTTCAAGAAATGGTTTCTTAGGTGGTGGGATAATGTGTAAAGTCCTCCATGTTGCGGGGACTGAAATCAGGCTGACTGATAATATATATTAGCTACATATATGCAGAATCTTCGACACACACACACGCCTGCACACACACACAAAAACACACAAACACACACGCACGCACACACACACACACACACTCAGGCCTACCTGTGCACATGACCCCTGCGAACACCCAGCACTGGCCATACTTGACTGAGTGACAGCCATTCCTGCGCCATTGCTTCAGGATCTCCACACTGCCGCTCCACATGGACGGCGGCACGCCCCGTCCGTCAGGCTTTCCCCAGCATCCGACCAGGACACCAGCGTCGTCGGACGAATTGATCTGAACTCATGGAGCACGAAACTAGACTCAATCCAACGATCAGCAAACACACTGATCTGAACTCATGGAGCACGAAACTAGACTCAATCCAACGATCAGCAAACCCATTGATCTAAACTCAAGGGAGCAAGAAACTAGACTATATCCAACTATCAGCAGTCAAATTGATCTGAAGATAAAGGAGCAATAAACTAGAATAACTGAATACTAAACCACACAGAAACTAGAATCAACCAAATGATCTAGACCACGGATGTATAATAACACCGCAGAAACAACACTAAATAAGAGGATCAGCATCACAGATAATAAAGAATTGAACTATCTACAAACACAAACTAGACTAAATTAAAGGATTCATACACACACACACACATTTGTTTAAACACGAAGAAGCGATAAACTACACTAAGTTAAACAATCTATACACTCATTGCACTACAGAGAGAAGCGAGAATCTAGAATCAGCAACGCAGGGAAGGAAGTGGGACACTCTCAGAATAACATGCTCTGTGTTTAGTATGAGGGGAGTCTCCTACCATGGCGCTGACCACGCGGCTGACGTAGATGGGGTTGCAGCGAGCAGAGACGTCATCGGTTGGGTCCCTCAGGTATTTGGGGTTGACGTCCAATATCTTCATGCAGATGTCCATTATGTCCTCATCAAACTGTAATGGAGGAGACCAGGCGGATGTCACTCTGTCTGTCTGTCTGTCTGTCTGTCTGTCTGTCTGTCTGTCTGTCTGTCTGTCTGTCTGTCTGTCTGTCTGTCTGTCTGTCTGTCTGTCTGTCTGTCTGTCTGTCTGTCTGTCTGTCTTAGGGTGTGTGTGTGTGTGTGTGTGTGTGTGTGTGTGTGTGTGTGTGTGTGTGTGTGTGTGTGTGTGTGTTTGTATGTTTGTACCTGTCCATAGTCCCAGGGCACAGAGCTGATGTACTTGGTAGTTCCTTTGTAGATCACTCCATGTTCATTCAGCACATACTCCTGCCTCTCCTCCTCTTCTGGGAGATATACCCAGTCCTCTACACACACACACACACACACACAGGTACACACACACACACACACACACACACACACACACACACACACACACACACAATGAACACAACGTACCTTCTTTACTGTCTTCAATACTTTCACTTTCTCCCTCCCTCTCCCTCCCTCTCTCTCTCCCTCTTTCTCTGTCAGTGTCTCTCTGTATGAGTAGGTGTCTCTCTACCTGGGCACCAGGGGTTAAAGAGCACCACCAGATGTCCCAGACTGGCCTCCTTGTCCCCCCTTTCCATGGTCAGGTAGTAGTTCCCCACGGGGGCGTCGGCCGGCGGGGTCACGGCCAGGGTCACCCTGCCCAGGGCTGGGGAGGAGGTTGTGTCGAGCTCGGCCCTCCACTTCGCCTTGGCACCCGGGGAGCGGGTCACATGACTCTCGGGGATTCCAAACGCAGACCGGGTCCCCAGGTCTTCTGACGCCCTGGAGCCTGGAGAATATGGAATGGGTATTCATTCGGTTTACTATGTCTTCATTCATTCATTCAGATGTCTATTCATCATCCATCTTCCGATCCCTATATCCATCCATCTCCCAGCCATCCATCTCTATGATCCATCTCTCCATCAATCCATCTATCATACATTTTTCCAATCCTTTTATAAGAATACTTTTTAGTCAGTGTGAAAGGTATTAGTAACTGAATACTTTAGTAAAACCCTCACCAGTTTTTACTGTGAAGTGGAGCTGGTCAGTGTTAGGGTTGAAAGGTCGTGGCAGCTCCAAGTTCAGGAGGAAGGACTGTCCTCGCCTGATGATCAACTCCTCGGTTGAGATGTCACTTGTGTGGTGGGCGGAGTTATTGGCCTGGCAGTGGAGGTCCACTGTGCGATAAACTGGTTGAAGTAAACAAAAAAACACATCATTGGAGTTATATCTCTGTGTGTGCGCACGTGTGTGTGTGTGTATGTGTCTCTCTCTCAGTCAGCTTGTCTTCTTGTCAGTGTGTTTGTATGACTTTCTGTCTCTCTGTGTGTATATAACCTAAATAACACCCTGATTCAAGCAGAACACAAATTAATACAACTCATTACAACTGAGCAAAATGTTAATAATGTAATGTATTTAAAATGATCCATGCATTGCAACAGTCAGTTGATCAGAAGAGGCCTAATAGTATTTGGTGTTTTGTAGTAATGTGTAATACTATACTATGACATCAGCCCTTTCAATCCTTGGGCGTTGACAGGATGAACTCTAGGATGCCAGTCAAGATTGTACATGATGTTACATGGGTGTGTTTGTACCCACACACACACACACACAGACTGTACTACGAGTGTGGGTGAGTCTGATCTGTCATCATAATTAAAAAGAGTTAATGTTGACGATGTTGAAGATGTTCGACATGTAAAGACATTATCCGTTTCTAAATTGCCTCTCTGTTTTGAAATTGCCTCACCCTGTTGAAACTTTCTAAATGCTCTCTCTCTCGCTCTCTCTCTCCCTCACGCCCACTCTTTTGCTCTGTCACATGCAATCACTATCTCTCACACCCTCTTTCTGTTTGTTTTCAGGCTCCTTCTACTTGTTATTTCGTGACTTGGAAGCAAGTACCCAAACTACTGCCAGAAAATCACTGTGTAATCAAACAACCACAAAACCTGTATGCATGTGTGCATTCATTCATAGAAGTATGTAACTATACGTGTATGTACCTGAAAGATTGTACATATGTAAACATGTATACAGACAGCGAGACAGACAAAGACCAAATCAGAGAAGGCAGACAGAAGGTTAGTAGACAGAGTGCACAAAAGTCAGACAGACAGAAGGGTAGACACACAGACACAGGGTGAACGAAAGACAGACAGACAGAAGGGTAGACAGACACAGAGTGAACTAAAGACCAACAAACTGAAAGGTAGACAGAGGGAATGAAACACAGAAAGAAGGGTAGACAGACAGACACAGAGGGACCTAAAGACAGATAAAAGGACAGACACCAACAGACAGACATATGTAGAGTTGTATTACTTACGGAGATCCATGCTGTGTGATCAGTGAACAAGAAGGTGTCTGGCAGTGTGGCTGAGTGTGCTGCAGAAGTGGGATGAAATGACTACAAACAGGATCGGCCAGGGGTTTCAAGAAACTGGATTTACAGGTTAACCGCAAAATTAAGACGCAACAAGGGAATGTCAGACTCAGACACTAAAGTTATTGTACTCTCTGTTCAGTCATCATGGGGACTCATCCTGTGAGCTCACCTGGATCAAACCTGGGACATAGGTTATATCCAAGATAACTCCGCCCACTGCTGCAGTGGTGACTTCTTTCTGTTATTTCATTGGTTTAGATAATGACAATGAACAACCAGAACTGTTGCATTGCAAGCTTTTTCTTTTTGAAACATCATATTTTTGGAGCATCATCCCATGAAGAAAATAAGATTTGTTTTTAAATTATTATCTTATTCCTCTTGCCATGCAATCTGATTTATGAATAATTTTGATGTGTGTCAATAGATGTAAATAACTACTGAAGACTTAATCTGAGGAATGGTGTATTTGCCGTATATTCATGTATTGTGGAGATGTCTGTCAAATGTTAAATAAATCATTCCCTGGGAAAAGTAAATACTCATGAACCTGCTCAATACTCAACAATCATGTCAACCAATCATTGGCGTTCAAATCACCCAGAGCGGTGGAAGCTACACTCCCGCCCCTTCCCCAAATGACTCAAGGTGACAGCTTCTGGCTTTTCTTCCTCAGCACCAAATTTTCCTCCCTCTGCCAACACACATTTAAAGAATACATGTTTAAACAAGCCCTAACTTCAGTTGGTACCTTATTCCCCCCAGACATGCCATAAGTCAGAGAAGGAAAGTAGAACTCAAAAGAGATGCAAAAGCAGAACACAATGTAACCATTTACCCAGGAAAGGGAGTATGTTAACATTAGGGGACTCACAACCAACCAGATAGGTTTAAGGTTAACCAGGCTGCACCAAATATGGGTTTTAATGGGGAACAGCCTCCACCACTCCACCACCATTGACATTGTGGAGTCTCTGATTGGATCACATGCAGAGATCTGGTCCAGAGCACCATAGTCACTACAATGAAAACAGGTGTTCTTCATGCGTTATGTGATATAAAATAGTCTTACAATACCATACATACTTGGCATCATTTAAGGCAATGATGTCAAGATTCAGAAATAAACCAATTAATGAATCGAATTATAACCTGGAAGCTTGATACATCAACTATTTCCTCAGATTTTACTCCCTAATCAACGTTTATTTAGTTATTTTTTGATAATGATCAAAATGTTATTGTCTATTTGTGTAAAGCCTTTGTGGGTGGCTTCTCAGTTTGAATGGTTGCTGTATAAATTTGCCTTGCATATCGTTATTGTTAAACTAGGCCTGCCTGTTCTAACATTGAATGTTGTGTTTGTTCTCAGCCAATCAAGTGTGAGGTATTTACCGTATCGACACTACCAAGCCCCGTTTACCTGGATGGCTTGTATTCAAACCTCAGTCAGGGTACTGTAGTACATAACTCTATGAATACCTCAGTCCGTATGTAGTATATAACTCATATTCAAACCTCGGTCAGGGTACTGTAGTACATAACTATTAATACCTCAGTCAGTATATGTAGTACATAACTCTATTCCTTTCTCGTAGTCAGGATACTTCAGTCAGTATATCTAGTATAGAACTCTATTAATACCTCATAGTCAGGATACTGTAGTAAATAACTATGAATACCTCAGTCAGTATATTTAGTACATAACACATATTCAAACCTTAGTATGGGTACTGTAGAACATAACTCTAGTAATACCTCTTAGTCAGGATACTGTAGTACATCTCATATTCAAAGTCCGGGTACATACAGTAACTCTATTATAACTCTGACCACCTCATAGTCAGGATATCTAGTATATAACTATTAATACCTCAGTCAGGATATGCAGTACATAATTCATATCCAAACTGCATGGTCAGGATATGTAACACATCACTCTATTCATTTCTCAATCAGGAGAATGTAGTACATAACTCTGCATTCATAGATAAGCTCATTATAAGTTATATTACATGTTATCATTCAAAAACATGTTTTAAATAAAACCTGCACTATACGTTTTACCATTAACAAACTTTACTGGTTAGAGTTAAGCTATAGAAATGGCTATTTAATTTGCGCACACATCAGAGATTTTCCAACGGTTGGGGGTGGTAAAGGTAGACAGGAACCAAATGATTCATTGAGAAGAATTCTGTTGATGGATAAGGATTGGCTCAGGGGTGGGAGTGGTCCACTCCCACCCAGAAACTTACATTCAGAACAGTTACACAAGGACTGATGATGTCAAAGTGACGAGTAGGAAAGAATATTGCAGCTGATGGAAAAAATAATATGCTTCTTCAAATATGTTATTCATAATAACTAGTTATTGTTGGGAAACCAAAACTAAATGTCTGTATTTAAAACATTGGTTAATAGTCCTCTAAAATACTAATATAATATATATATATATATATATATATATATTATATTAGTATTTTAGAGGACTTTCCCCCTGCCTCTTTGCGAGATATATATATATATATATATACACTGTATATACTGAACAGGGTTTTGAGCATGAACGGGTTTCATGGTTTATTAATAATTTCATTATAAACAAATGTTAAGTAAGTACAACAACCTGGTGGAACAACTGACCTAAAGTTTTAATGTTTGATTGACAGTTCTCTGAGTTGAGAAAAGCCGTGAATTATCTCCATCTTTGCTTACAAACTGACAAACATGACTGATTTGACATGTTCCTGTTCTGGTTATGGCACAGCAGCACAGTGATTTTACGTGTGTTTGTTTACCGATGGCTTTGCTGTGAAAACTCGTAATTGCAAGCCATCAAGTTGAGTTACATCATGACAAAGTTCGGATGAGGACACAAGAACACAACCACAGACACATCCCAACACACACACACGCGCGCGCACGCGCACGCACGCACACACACGCACACACACACACACACACACACACCGGACTCAGGGGTCAGACTGCATGAGGTCTTTAGCCTTCTGCAGGTTATGATCTACAGCTGCTTCTAGGAACTGAACCCATGTCAGCTCAGACTCCCCACACACATGACTGGACCTGGAAGGGGGGGTAAGAGAGAGAAGGAGAAAGTTCAAAGTTGGCAGAGACAGGCAGGTAAAGCTGAATAACCTGAACATGAGATAAAGATCCAAATCTCAACCATCTTGATAACCATATTGACATCTTGACACCGACACAGTGTGTGCGCGTGTGCGTGTGTGTGTGCTCACCTGATGACTCCGAGTATTTTCTTTAACAAGGCTGCCAATTTGGATGCCTAAGTAACAGATGCAAGTAATCACTCACTTTTCCTTTTCAAATTTCCAGTGAATTCATATTGTGTGTCATAAACGAGCATGTAGGATTAGAGATAGTGAATTAAAATGAAGGCATTACGGAGGTGGTAGGGTTAGATAGTGAATTCAGATCATGTCAGGAAGGAGCAGGTAGGGTTTAGGGCAGTCGTTCCGAACTTGGCCCCATTTGTAGCTTTGAAAATGATTGTGACTCAAACTTTTTATCATTTGTGCATCAGCTTATGCACAAATAGTTTTTACCCTCAACATTTCAATATACCAGGGAACTAATCCAATCGCCCTTCTACAAACTAAGTGGTAAGTAGTCGTTTGCTTGTGGCTACAAATCATAAAGCAGTTGGTGAATTAATTGGGGGGATTCTATCAGACCTTAAAAAGTAAAATAAAATAAATTGGCTAAAATGGATCATCATATCTAAAGCTTATGTTTGCGATTGTGTGTGAGTGTGTCTTACGTTGCTTTCCACTCCCGAGTACTCCATTGGTGGATAAAGACACAGTGCTAGGTCGTCCATACTAGATAGAGAGAGAGATGCAGAGAGAGAGCGAGAGAGAGAGAGAGAGACAGAGAGCTTTATTTTTGGTGGTCTCCCACATCGACTTCAAATAGCGATAACAGCGCAGGTCAGCTTATCGATACTACGTGTGTAATTATTCAGCCCCAGGGCCCGTTCAACACCGGGTTTTTTCGATACACATCCCGAGCAAAGAGGCAGGGGGAAAGAAAAAAACTAAAGTGACACAGTGGGCAAGCCACCAAAGCCCCAGTGGGCGGGGCACCAAGGCCCCAGTGGGCGGGGCACCAAGGCCCCAGTGGGCGGGGCACCAAGGCCCCAGTGGGCGGGGCACCAAGGCCCCAGTGGGCGGGGCACCAAGGCCATAGTGGGCGGGGCACCAAGGCAACAGTGGGCGCGGGGCACTAAGGCCATAGAGGGCGGAGCACCAAGGCCACAGTGGGCGGGGTACTAAGGCCACAGTGGGCTGGGCACTAAGACAATAGTGGGCGGGGCACCAAGGCCACAGTGGGCGGGGTACTAAGGCCACAGTGGGCTGGGCACTATGGCCATAGTGGGCGGGGCACCAAGGCCACAGTGGGCGGGGTACTAAGGCCACAGTGGGCTGGGCACTATGGCCATTGTGGGCGGGGCACCAAGGCCACAGTGGACAAGCCACCAAGTCCACAGAAGGGCATCAAAGCCAGACAGACGGCCTTGGCCGCCGGTGAAATTCCTGCCCTGAATGTGCGTGTGTGTGTGTGTGTCTGTCACCGGGGGCTGACGTCCTTGCTCAGCTCCTCCAGGTCGTCTAGCTGAGCTCGGTTTTGAGCTGATCCAGCGTCTCCATTGGTTCTGACCGCCGATGACAGCTTCCTGAGACATGCCCCAGACGCCTTCATCAGCCCCTGGCACGGGCCAATCACACGCCGGTCCCGCTCCGACCAATAGGTGTCCTGGTTTCCCCGGGGCTCTTCCTCCTCGTCCAGGTCCCCCAGGAGGTCGCTGAAGGGGTCCTCCTCCTCCAATAGGGCCTGAGGGGGCGGGGCCAGTTAGACAACTTTTTCAAATCTCTGAAGGGCTTTATTGGCACTGTAATTCCTTAATATGCGAAAGCAACCGAAAAATAAATGACAATAATATAATTAACCACAAAATGCATTTCCTGAAGAAAATGCGGTGAGTGCTGTAGTGCAAAGTGAGGATGTAAATATTTTTTAATAAAGCCACGTAGATTAAGAAAAGACATAAAGAAACGTTAAATGGCTTGAATCAAGTGAAGGGATTTGAACAAGTTCAAAAGTCAAAATGGAGTAAACAATGTAAACATGTGCACCATTTAAGAACATGTAAATGGTTGGAAACAAATAAAGTGACAGCTGAACGAAAAGCACGAAGCATTGCTAAGAATGCAGAAATGTAAAATTTATTGAAACGAAGAATCTGAAAGGTCAAATGTATTGCCCTGCACTGCTGGTGTGCGTGTGCGTGTGTGTGTGTGTGTGTGTTTGTGTGTGTTTAAGAGAATAGCTAGCCGGTGCGTGATTAAAAGTAGCTCAATAGAGCGGTAAAAACTGCCCAATCTGGCAACAGTGGGTAGATTTGTTAAATGGTTTGAACAAAGATAAACGGTTGAAAATTGATTTAGTTACGTCTTAAACAGTTGAAGTACCAGGAGGAGCTCTGCCGTCCTCCCATTGACTCCCATGTTAAAAAAACAGTATTTTAAAAGTAGAACATCTTAAAAAGTATAAAATATTTAGAAAATCTGAAAAGAAGCGCGCGATACGCAGCTATTCTGAATATTTTAAAATTTGAATGGGGTCTCTAGTTAAAAAATGTAGCAAGGAGATAGGTCCCAAAGTTTGTAGAGAATAAGAAAGAAAGAAAGAAAGAAAGAAAGAAAGAAAGAAAGAAAGAAAGAAAGAAAGAAAGAATAAAACTTATGAAGAACAACAGTTGAGCGCTGCATGCAGCACTCACCTTATTAGTGATATAAAGTCAAAAAGACAAAGACGATAATTCAGTTATGATTAGACAGTCATATCTATAGTACTAATTAGTTTACAGCATGGTTGAGCTTGTGTTTAGTACCTGTTCAATCTCTTCAATCGCATCCTTTACTACTCCGATATGCGCAGACAGGGCAAGCATCACAGCTGCCTTGTTATCTGCAGACACACAGACAAACACTTTATACTTCATGTCTATGTGGAGCCCAGTGCAGAGAGCGGTGGCGCCCCCTTCAGGCTGAAGCTGATACCACTATAAGGCCACTATGGGAGTTTATGCTGCGTTGGCTGAGGTGGGTGTTTTGGGGTGCTGACCTCGAGGCAGTGATGGGAAGCGGTCGCAGGCAGACCACACCCCCCCTGTAGAGGTCAACTGCTCCTGAGACAGACTGGACAGAGACACAGAATGGCAGGGAGACATAGAGAGAGACAGACAGACACAAAATGAATGAGGACAGTGACTCTGTATCAGCGCTTTGTGTGTCCATGTCTCTGCATATGTATGTGCATGTGGGTGTGTGTTACCTCTGCAGTGGAGATGCCAGGATGACCTCCACCAGCTGACCCACGCCCTCCAGAACCTCCACGCTGGCGTCTCGGACCGCACGCCTCAGACTGAGACCTGGGACACATACCACAATCTAACCAATACTGTACTGTAACACACAACACACTGTACAGTAACAAACACCACACCAACACATACTGTACTGTAACGCACAATACACTGTGGTGAAACACACAACACATTCTAACCCATACTGTACCTTACCCCAAAACACTGCAACACAAACTGTACCATAACACACAAGACACTCACTGTAAACCATAATGTACCGTAAGACACAATACACTTACGCACACTGTACTACAACAACACACAACAAACTGTACTATAACACAACAAACTGTTCTGCAACACACAACACTGTAACACACAACACAATTTACTGAGATCAGGGACCTCTACACTGCTACAAACTGGCACTTACACTGCCAAGGCCATGGGTTTGATTCCCGCTCATACTGTGAGACACTTTGGATAAACGTATCAACCAAACATATTATTCTATTAAGCTAAAGGTCGGCTTTCTGAAAGCCATTTTAGCAGCTGTATAACTATTGGCTGGACACAGGGGGGGAGCTTCTTCTGAGTGTTACCTTGACTCTTGGGAAGCCAGTAGTAGACTGTGGACATGGTCAGAATGCTCTTCTGGAGTGACTCTGACAAGTTGTTTCCCATCTGCGGAGGCGGCGAGAGAGAGAAAGGGAGAACCTAGTTGAAAACTAAGATCTCATTAATACACTAGAAGTAAATAATTGCTAACAAAACAGCCAACTAAATGACTTAATTTGATAGGACAGAGATAAAGTTATTTGATAGCTTCCTTTCCTTTCATTTAGGCTTTGATAAGGCATGGATAACAGTCAATCTGTGGCTATCATGGGGCAGGATAGTCTTGTGGTATTCATGGCATTGGTGACAACCAGCTGAAAGGTACTGCTTTCAATTCCCCATGTTGCCCCGTAGGCATTCTTGAGACAGATGCCCTAATCCCTAATCCCTTACCGCTTAATGACATGTATCTTGATTCACTGAACTGCTTAATGACTAATCACTAAGTAATCGTGAAAAAGTTGTAACATGTGTTTGAATGTTGGTGAGGATCTACAAAAGGAGTAGACTGGACCTGCTGGGGGGGTGGGGGTGGGGTGGAGAAGGCCAGGCTGAGTTTGGTCGCCTCCTGAGAGACAGCCTTCACTGCTTGGTCTGAGGAGAGCGAGAGCGAGAGAGAGAATTTGAAGTATGGTAAATTGATGAAACAAGGCTTTAGAATACAACAGGCAATGATCATAGAGGAAAGTATGCTTGAATTGGTATTATAATGTTAGATCTGTACTGAACTCATTGTGTCCCAGAAGTTGGAGAGGTCAAACTCCTCGCTGTCTGATTCATTGGACTCCCCATCTGTGGTGTAAAACGGAAGACAATATATCTCAGACGTTCTCGGTGTCTAAAAATAGATGCTCAAGTAGTCTATGTCTCGCAGTTATTCACTAAGTACAAGCATGGTACTGATTTACAAACCTACTTCTAGGTTATAATGCAGCAGCTTTGCATTACCTTATTCATTAATAGATATACAACTATGAGACAGCCCATTGTCAAACTTTGTTTTGACAGCTTAAGTGTTTACAGCAGCAAAAACCATGCATGGTTGCCTAGTGTAAGCCTTATATACCTTTCATGAGAACTTGAATCAATCTGAAGAAACATATTATTTAATGAGCATAAACATAGCACACATAGTGTCACACTGTGGCGTTGCAACAGATCTAGCTAGCTAGCCTCATAGCATTAGCATCCTAACTCGTCAGCAGTCGCTACTTATCGTTTACCCCGCTCCTTTCTCTTTTCCCCACCTCTTACTCGATCCCGAATACACCTTATGGAATTCAGAAGGTTTCGCAAAGGAATCGAAATGTCTCCACGGGAATTGTCAGAACTCATGGCGAGCAGAAGAGCATGGGTGAAGAGATGCGTGTTGTGGAACTTGTGTACTGGAGTTGAACTTGGCGGACAACGATTCAAGTAGGACCAGAGCGCTCGGAGGGATATCAAAGTGACACAGAGTTCACCTGCTTCTGTCGCGCCCTGGTGGTAGAAGTAAGTCATGTTTTCATTTGTGAATTAAGTGTATTTGTTAAGGAAAAACACACGATGGCGTTGTAAGATATTGCATTTTTTTTTTTTTTACGCGTTGTCAGGTTATTTGCACATATGCCACAGTTGCAGTTTCCATTGCTAGATTGCATAGGCCTACATTTTTTTAACATCTATTAAGCCTCATCCTACATAAAATCTCCCTCTCATTCATTCTAATACAACCCCCCCCCCCCCCCCCCCAACACACACACACACACACACACACACACACACACACACACACACACACACACACACACACACACACACACACACACACACACACACACACACACACACACACACACACACATATGAGTACAGGTACTCAGTATCAATGCTCTGTGTGTCAATTTCTTTGCTTGCTTATTCTTTGCTTGCATGTGTGTTACCTCTGCAGTAGAGATGCCAGGTTGACCACCACCAGCTGACCCACGCCCTCCTGACGTCTTTAGACTGAGGCCTGGGAACCCATTTTAATCCATACTGTACTGTAACACAAAACACACTGTATTGTAACAAACAACACACTAACACATGCTGTACTGTAACACACAACATAAGGTATTGTAACAAACTACCCCCCCCAGTCAATGGTTTACATCCGTGTTCTGGGTACTATGACCTGTCCTGTACTAGTGGATGTTTGCTAGAGAGGGGTGACCTTATAACCTTGAATGACATCACACCATTGGAATAGAGTTTCAGAATATGACGTTAGTCTCTGCAATGCAAACAGTAACATGTAGTGGTTATTGTGTTTCACTTTGATCCCCAATGTACACTGACTGACCTGTAGGCATCCTTGAGCAAGAAGCCCTAACCCATAATGACATGCTCCTTCATGACATGTAACTGGATTCACTGTGAGTTGCTCTGGATAAATCAGTCTGTTAAAGGACTTAAAAGGTATTTTTTTATTTACCAAACTAAACAGTTGTTACCTATAATATAATAAATAAAGTAGGTATGTGACATTATGAATTATTCCTCATGTGTTATATTCTGGACTCTAGTAACAGCAGTTAATATGACTGTAATATGTCTTCTGAAATTATCATTGTGTCAGAGCCCATGCTGATAATGGTTAAAATGTACTTGTTCAGTTCCAACGTGTGACCTTTCACTTTTCAAAATGTGTCAGCAATGAACGCAGAGATGAAAACATGTTTTTCTGCTTGTTGGCTGTCAGCTACGAGGATAAACCATTAACGACAGCTAAAACACAGCTCTCACATTGTTTACCATTGATCTCTTCATGTGCCAGGCACGCGATGACTTATGAAGTCTGTGTCACCTTTCCTTGTATTATTTGAAGATATCTTAAGAAATTATCCCTGTTACCCCTGGTAACCCTTCAAGTGAGCCAAAAATCTGCAGAGTTACATAACAGTTTATATCCTGTCTGAGACCTTCTCTATTTACTGACATTTAATGACCTCTTATCTCTAATCAATGGAGACAGCACCACCTGTCCTTCCAGTGGCCTGCATACATATACACTTACATACATACATACATACATACATACATACATACATACAAACATACATGCATACATACATACATACATACATGCAGACACGCATACATGCATACACGCATACATGCACACATACATACATACATACATACATACATACATACATACATACATACATACATACATACATATACACATACACACATACATACATACATACATACATACATACATACATACATACATACATACATACATACATACACGCATACATGCACACATACACACATACCCTCATTCATTCATGCATACATACATACATGCATGCATGCATGCATGCATGCATGCATACATACATACATACATACATACATACATACATACATACATACATACATACATACATACATACATACAAACATATCCAACAAACAAACACTGATGGAACATTCTAGGTTATCTAGCTAAGACTTCTGATGGTTGATATATTTCTGGTTATTCATTCACATCATGGGTGGGCTGTTGAGTTTTTATGTCATGGTCTTGTCCAATGTGACACGACCAACGGGGCGTCCTATAGAACAATGGAAATGTATATTTTATGAATATTTTGCTTGTATTCGAAAAATAAGAGAGGCGATCATTGACATTTACATTTAGGGAATTTAGCAAACGATTTTATCCAAAGCGACTTACAATAAGTACATTTGTCAAAAGAAAGAGTAACAACAATTTATCGCTGTCGGTACATTTAAGATATTCATATAAGATATGCATTTTAAGTGCCAAGCACTTAAAATGCTAGGTTAAACCATTCCCCATAAATTTAGGACCCAATGTCCTCTCGTGCATTGTAAATTATCCAACTTTTATGAAGTAATCATAAGATTACTAAAGTTGTCATTGAATCTTGTTGTTCTGAAACATTTGATAGCCCTCAAACCGAGGGCTGCCATGGGTATACAATAATTATGTGCCCGTTTACCTAATCTTAAAGGTTGGGTATGCGATTTGCGAAACGCCAGCAGATTTTGAAAATACACAACTCAAATGGTCCTACCCCCTCTCCTTCAACGCTGACTCTGACTCCACCCATTCCAAGTACCTGGACGCGCAATCATGCACGAGCGCGAACAGAGATGCGCGAGAGCGAGCCAGGCTAGCGTAGGTTTTCGTTTAACAACATGGCACTACATTCAGCTGTAAGTTGCACCCAGTACCGCGGGAAGTAGGGGTGCTGGGGGTGCTGCAACACCCCCTGTCCGAGGCCCTGTCTTATCACAGAAAACGATCATTTCTAAAAACTCCGGCCAAAGTGGAGATTTCTGAAAACGCCGGTTATGTGTTGTCGTGTCAACGGGGAGAAACGGGATTTTAGGTTCTGAAGCGTCACATTATGCACCAGGAAATGCTTAACGTCATGTGAGCGCCCGCTGTACCGTATTGGTCCGAATATAAACACAAACCTCATTGTAAGACGACCTATATTTGGAAAAAAGATTTGAAGACCAGATCTTGTTTTTATGAATAAATAAATTGTATTCATTGAAATAATATACGAAAATAAAAAGGCATAGAATAAAACACTGCATTGCCACTAAACAGTAGTGCAAATAGGGCGTACTGATGTGTACACCAAAGACTATTCCTGACACTCCTCTGCCCCGCTGTGTTCGCTCTGGCTGTGGTCGCTCCGAACTGTTTCGGCCCGTGGCAAAGCGAGTCATCCTCGCTGCTGTCCAAGGCATTTTGAGACGCAGCATTTATTTAATGCTCATATGACCTAGTGCTGAAAAAAGGTTATATGAAAAAGTGTGAGGGTAGCGGTGGTGCGCTAAACGTGTTCTGTGAGCAGCTGGATGTGAATGGTGTGAAGAAAGTGAACACAACGATCGATTTTCAACTGTGCGCGCATGCACTGGTGTAATTGAGCTGCGCTGCTATATATCTTTTTTTTATCAATGTAACGAGTTGCGAGTCTAGTGCAGGCTGAGTTTTTTTTTTCCAGCACCCCCTGCTGAGAATACGTTCTCGCGGCTATGGTTGCACCAGATGTTATAAACATTAAACGGTCACATAAATCATTACTATTTTTAGAAAATGTATGTTTGTTTCATATAATTGTATTGGAAGTCCTGGTTTTCACTAGGGTTGCTGCGGTGTGGACATTTTCACAACGAGTAATACACTCGTCTCAACACCGGTATTACCGAGTATAAACGGTATAAACTTTGAAACTATGTCAACCGCCACACAAGCATCGGTTTTTAGACCCTTCTCGTCCTTCAGTTGCCGCCAACGTTCGAAAGCAGCGCCTAGGATTATTCTTGATTTCAGTTTTTCTCTTTCAGCGTTTTGTGGATTAACTAGTTCCAGTAGCTACCGCAGGATAACAACAAACAGGAGCTTGCTCTGGGTCACGAGTACTGCACGAAGGGGTCGCGCGCGGGGCGCGGGGGAGGGGGAGTGCAGTACGACCGTTTGATTGACGTAGGCCTACTTACTGTCCAATGCAACGAGGTGGCAATCCAAATGATTGGCTGGAGTTTTTCGAGCCCTGCCCGTTCCACAGATGATTGACTTGTTTAATTTTCATGTCAGTACTTCTAACTCAGTGGCTGTAAGCGGGTTATGATAAGGATTTCAAGTAATTTTGCAAAAATGGCCAAAAAAGCAAATTCCGTACCCAACCTTTAATTTGTTCCATAATATATAGTATAACGTCCTTACAACAAAGCAACACATTAGGAAACATGAGCAAGATATCCTAGAAAGTAATAGGCCTGCTAAGAATTGTCCCTTTCCTAAACAGTTACCTCAATCTTTTGAAGATAAGCTGACAAACACAGACAACAGTTTGGAAGAAATGGTGTACGATGATTGGTGTCTGCCAGCTGTAATCTAAAACGTCAGAGCCTATCTGGACGCTGTTTAATTGCTTGCTCAATTTAATACAGCCATGTATCTCCCAAAAGCCTTACCACATGGAACTTCTGTAGCCTAACCTGTAGGCCTAATAAAGCCTTGCAGATGCTAAAGTTTTTTCCATTTTTGTCGTTGTGTCGTATGTATTTTAGTCAATGAGAGTGACAAAGTCAAGCAGAATCATTAAAAAGTGAAGGACATTTAATGAGTTAAATGCTTAGAACCTAACAATGACAACTTCAGACAGTTTTTTATCAAATCATAATCCTTTCAACAGCTATCGGACAACAATAATGTCAGATAATAGGAGCTATAACAAAATAGTACAATGGACGATGACAATGATTGAAAGTGCTGATTGGAATTGACCCCATACCACAACAGTAGCACTACTTTTATTTATTAAAAGATATTAAAACTGAGTTTGAAATATTTCCCTTTTTATAATGGAATTAAATGTTCCACTAGGGTCAGAATAACCAACTGACCATTGCAAGTGTTAATATAAAATACACCAATTCATACATGAGCACTAAACTTGGATAGATGCATTTATAACAGAGTTAATGCTGATTATGTCCCAGTATGTTTGTGAAGCATTTTAATGGAAACTATTTGCTTTTGGTTATAAGGCATTCACAAGTGGGCGAGGAGAGTATGGGCTCCGGGTGCGATTGTACAACAGGTGCATGGGTGAGAGAGGGATCAGAGGTTGACCTCTGAACTCCGGAGGAACAGCTTCCAGCAGTACCCATTGCCAATATCAGCCACCAGGCACGCGCTATGAGCGTGTCTGTTGGAGTATTATGCTTTCACCCAAGTTGTGGCGATGTGTGTGTGTATGTGTGTGTGTGTGTGTGTGTGTGTGTGTGTGTGTGTGTGTGTGTGTGTGTGTGTGTGTGTGTGTGTGTGTGTGTGTGTGTGTGTGCGCGCGCGCGTTGATAACCGCAATAACTATTTGCAAAGTCAGAGAACAACCTGAACGTCGGACGTGAACCCCTTTAATGACGTCGGCTCCGCCATTTAATGATTCACCGCAAAGTACTACGGAGCGGCTCTTTTTTTTCTTCTTGTGATAAGCTTCACGGATGGTTCAAGCAAATATCCTGACGAGCCTCGCATCCCTCCCCCTCCCCCCCCCCCCCTCCCCCTCCCTCTCTCTTCCGCCTCCTTTCACCCTCCTTCACCGCCAGGGTATGTCCCCGGGTATAAAAAGGAACGGAGAGAGTTCCTCAGTCAACCTGCCGCAGAGACTCTTCTGTTCTGAAACAGAGCCACATTGATGACGACGAGGAGCGCATGACAGCAGAACAAAAATACACTTAAGTTAGGGTAAGTTGTGGACATTTTACATTTTTAACAGTTTACAACGTAGTTTTTGAAATTATACGCCACTTAAGGCATTATGGGGAATGGATGGTGTGTGGATGTTGGGGATCTCCTTGAAAGCCATTTCAGTCGTATAAGGTGTATACGTTCAATGTTTGAATGCCGGTGTTTTATTTGTGGGGATGTATTTTTAATGAGTCGTTTCCAGAGAAAAGCAGCTTGCTCTCGGAAAGCTTGCGCATCAGGTGTTGCGTCAGTTGTTTACGAAGTCGTCGCTTGACATCACTGCCTGTTAAACAATGTGAAAATCAATGAAAGTAGTCGAAGCGATTGAAATCGAAGAGGCTGTGTCAATAATGTAGCCGTACGCAAGGAAAACCAAAAATGTAATCATGACAACACACAATAGATAACACACATACATGCACACACAGCATATATAGGTCACACTCATCATATTGTTTATTCTTTCTGCACAAGGTTTTAATGTTATAGGAAGTATGTTTTAAGATAGCATATATTTGTATAATTGTATACTGTAGGCCTATATATTATTTAATTGTATAATTGTATATTTTAGGTGACTTATATATTTTATTAGAATAGGTAGCCTGATCAGGGACTGACAAATTAGCTATCTAGCTACAAACCTTTTATGCATTCACATCTGCAAGTTGTGTCATGGCCTTGCCATGTCATGTTTGTAATAATGTGCACTGCTTTGTCCCTGCTAAATAAAAAATAAATAAAAAAACGCATTAATCGAAAACTTGTATTATGTATTGTCTATATTCTACAATAGGGCGACAATAAGTCTTTCAACGAGAATAATACAATACACACATACAATTCATAATACAATAACAGTGTTTTGGTTTTCTTTAGCATCCATGTTTGATGGCCTAAACCCGCATGTGTTTTGTGTTTCCTCCCCTGTCTCTTTTTATCTTTCCTCTCTTCCTTGTCCCCCTCTCCTTCTCACCTCCAGACTTCTTGTTTTCCATCCACTCCTCCATTTCTCTCTCTCTCTCTCTCTCTCTCTCTCTCTGTGTCTCCGCCTCAACCCAAGGAGCGACCATGCCTCCTCAGCTGCAGCCCCAGGGGCAGGCGAGCCCCAAGGTGGTGTACGGAGACCTGGGGGACCTGAGCGCCGCGGTCCGGGCCTTCGTGGAGGTCAACGCCACGCTGTGCCAGCCCGAATCGGTCCACATCTGTGACGGCTCCGAGGAGGAGAACCAGGCCATCCTGAGCCAGCTCGAGGAGCAGGGCACGATCAAGAAGCTCCGCAAATACCACAACTGGTAGGCCCAGCAGGGCTCAGTAGAGAGAGAAGGAGAGAGAGAGAAATCAGGGTGTTCCTGTAGGCTAACACACTCTGAATTCCCCCCCCCCCCCCCAGCTGGTTAGCCCGTACAGACCCCCTTGACGTGGCCCGGGTGGAGAGTAAAACGGTGATCGTGACGCCGGACCAGAGGGACACCGTCCCCAGCCCCGTGGGGGGCGGGGTCAGCCAGCTGGGACGCTGGATGTCCCCGGCAGAGTTTGACAAGGCCATGGGCCAGCGCTTCCCCGGCTGCATGAAAGGTAGAACCCCCCCCCCCCCCCCCCCTCCTGTGATGGCATCACTCTGCGCCTACACTAAGGCCAAATGTTTTCACTAATATTACTGAATAATCGGAAATGTTATCGGTATCGTCCCTTTTAACTTGACCCTTATAGTGGTGGTGTTGAACTGAAGTTGGACGTTAGCTTTCGGTTCTTCTTTCAAAGAAGCGAACCATTGATCCTCTGAGCACCCCCCCTCCCCCCCCCTTGCCCGTCACAAAAAATTGCAATCCACTATCATCGTTTACTGTGTCCTCTCTATATTACTTTATTATGTATAAAGTTACCTGTTACAAATTCCAGCTCTGAAACAACAATCAATGCGCCAGTCCAGGCTTACCAATGCAAAGTGCAAACAGCCAGGAGAGTGAGTTATCGGCAAACTAAAACAGCTATCTCTTAGGCAAAATGCAAGTCATCCTGACAAATACTCGTATCCTCACACAAGCTGTGTGTGCGCTTCGGTAGAATATGTAGACATATGTATAGACAACGGGCCGGGAAGCGGAACGCATGATTGCAGAAAAATCAAACACCAACAGTAAAGCTTTTGCCCCTTGCTGATTCCGTCTTCCAGTGGTATCGCGATAGTTTATGGAGTTGAAATGCCTTTCAAAGGCTTCGCTTTTCTGAACCAATTTTAGCTGATGTTGGGTCTGTTTTTAACTCTAGATAATAACAACCCTAGATGACAATCAGAAACAATGTTTCCTCACTAGCGGTTATGTTATTTTATTCTGATCGGTTGAAAAAGGGAGTGTCTTTCATTTTACCCTTCACGTTCCAAGACAGATTGGATAGGCCGTTTTGAATGGTTTATTTCTTCAGAAACAATTTTTTAGATGTTGATTGTCAAATAATGAATTAATAAAATACCATTTGAATATCTAGGGAACTGACGGTTCCCCTCTGTTCTTTCATGGCATGTTTTTATTAATGACTCATCAGTTACATGTTATTATTGCTTTATTTTGAAAAGCTGCTTTGTTAGCAGCAGCAACAGCAGCAATGGAACAGAAGCGTTGACCTTCAGCCTCCATTTTGGATCTGTTGGCTCTTTCTGCCCTCCCCCCTGTCTGACCTCTGACCCCTGCTCCTCTTCCTCTCTCCCAGGTCGTACCATGTACGTTATCCCCTACAGCATGGGACCGGTGGGATCCCCCCTGTCCAAGATCGGAGTGGAGCTGACCGACTCCCCCTATGTGGTGGCTAGCATGAGGGTTATGACCCGCATGGGCCGGGCCGTACTAACCGCCCTGGGAGCGGGGGAGTTCGTCCGCTGCTTGCACTCCGTGGGCTGCCCCCTGCCTCTGAAGAGTAAGTTCTCCGGAGACTTAAGTGAACAACTGATGAGATAAATACGAAGAGATTAGATGGTTCTCCTGGGACGGGGAATGTGTTGTTGTTCTGATAAAGCACAAATGGAGCCCAAGGCAAGTGTTCTTCATTTGTGGTGGGAATGATAATATATTATATTCATAATAAAGTAAAGCCATGTGTCTTTATTTACCTTAATCTTAATTTACCTTCAATCCATATTCAGAAATGTCTGTCATTAAAGGCCTTGTTTAGTTTGTTCCTGCAGTTTCATCGATATCGAATAACCCAAAGTCTCTCTCTCTCTCTCTCTCTCTCTCTCTCTCTCTCTCTCTCTCTCTCTCTCTCTCTCTCTCTCTCTCTCTCTCTCTCTCTCTCTCTCTCTCTCTCTCTCTCTCTCTCTCTCTCTCTCTCTCTCTCTCTCTCTCTCTCTCTCAGAGCCCCTGGTTAATAACTGGCCGTGTAACCCAGAGCAGACCTTGGTCGCCCACGTGCCCGACCGGCGGGAGATCGTGTCGTTCGGCAGCGGCTACGGCGGGAACTCCCTGCTGGGGAAGAAATGCTTCGCCCTGCGCATCGCCTCCCGCCTCGCCAAGGAGGAGGGCTGGCTGGCCGAGCACATGCTGGTACACACACACACACACACACACACACACACACACACACACACCTAATGCACCACATGTCACAGACCACACAACACACAGCATGTACCACACACCACGCGTCGCAGACACACAGGTGGCCCCACACAGGATCCCATTGTACCCCCTCCCTGACCGTCTCTTCCCCCCTCCCCTCTGGTCAGATCCTGGGCGTCACCAACCCGGCAGGCCAGAAGAAGTACATGGCGGCCGCGTTCCCCAGCGCCTGCGGGAAGACCAACCTGGCCATGCTCTGCCCCACCCTGCCCGGCTGGAAGGTGGAGTGTGTCGGGGACGACATCGCCTGGATGAAGTTTGATGAGCAAGGTGAGGGTTTGTTCTGGCTCTTGGTTCTCTCCCCCGAGTGGCAAGGTCCACTAGTAACAGAAATTCTCTGAGATATTTCACTCACTAGTGGCTGATGAATTGCTGGCCCATTTCTAGCTAATTACACTCAAATAATAGCTCTTAATCCTTACCTACAACATCTTTAATTTGTGGAAATTTGAGAAACTCGCTTTGAAAAACTCGCTTTTGAAAAACTTGACAGAATGAGGCGTTGAACTTTCTGCCAACGTGATAAGGGCGTTTAGCAGCGTTGACTCTTCCAATGCAAGCGGTATCAAAGAAAAGCTTATGAAACTCAACACCTTCTTCTTCATTGTCACGGTTGCTAGGCAACCTGCGGGCCATCAACCCTGAGAACGGCTTCTTCGGGGTCGCCCCAGGCACCTCCATCAAGACCAACCCCAACGCCATGGCAACCATCGTCAAGAACACCCTCTTCACCAACGTGGCGGAGACCAGCGACGGGGGCGTGTACTGGGAAGGCATGGACCAATCCCTGGCCGAGGGGGTGACCCTCACTTCCTGGAAGAACCAGCCCTGGAGCCCTAGCGATGGTGAGAGTCATGAACAGACAAATATTATACTTTTTTACATAAGTATATATTTTCTAATGTCAAATCTGCCACAGAGCAATCAGGGTAACTTTATTTGACCTAATTTCTTTCTCTCCCCCCCCCCCTACAGGAGAGCCCAGTGCTCACCCTAACTCCCGCTTCTGCACTCCGGCCGACCAGTGTCCCATCATCGACCCCCAGTGGGAGTCCCCGGAGGGCGTCCCCATCCAGGCCATCATCTTCGGAGGCCGCCGGCCCCAAGGTGAGCAGCCCAGGGAACACAGAGAGGAACCGAACAGATAAGAATAGATTGCAGTAGAAGTTAGATTACTAGAATTCAACAGAACTGACTAGAACCGAATAGAGTAGAATATAATCAAATGGAACGCAATAGATTAGAATATAATATAACTGAATCAATATAAAAGGGTTAGGCTTTAGCCAATCACATACAGTTAAATAAAATTGCTTACGTAAATAGCCGTTATAAAATAATAATAGTCATTCATTAACTGTCTTTCTCTCTTTCTTTTCTCTTTCTCTCTCTCTCCCTCTCTCTCTCTCTCTCTCTCTCCCCAGGGGTTCCTCTGGTCTATGAGGCGTTCTCGTGGCAACACGGGGTGTTCGTTGGCGCTGCGATGAGGTCAGAGGCCACGGCGGCAGCAGAACACAAAGGTAAACAACTCTGACACTCACAACACACACCAGCACAATGGCACAGTGACGCACAAAGAACAGGACATTACGACAAACAATAACATTAGACATTAGACAATTAGACATACCATGACACGTGCATGTTTTTCCAACCTGTCAATGCATCATAGCACATTCCAATACCCAATAATATTTATAACACCCCCGCACATCGCATGGGACACCTTGCACTATGACAGTGTCATACAATACAAAACATAAAAACAAATTGTTGCATCATATCACATCTCATCCTCCTAACCAAACCCCCCTCCCCGCATCCCCGCCAGGTAAAGAGATCATGCACGACCCCTTCGCCATGCGGCCGTTCTTCGGCTACAACTTCGGCCACTACCTGTCGCACTGGCTGAGCATGGCCGAGCGTCCCGGCGCCAAGCTGCCCAAGATCTTCCACGTCAACTGGTTCCGCAAGAGCCCCAGCGCGGGCTTCCTGTGGCCCGGCTTCGGGGACAACATCCGCGTGCTGGACTGGATGTTCCGCCGGCTGGACGGGGAGGCCGGGGCCGAGACCTCCGCCGTGGGCTACCTGCCCGCCGAGGACTCCCTGAACCTGGAGGGTCTGGCCGAGCCCGTGGACCTGCAGCAGCTCTTCTCCCTGGACCAGGAGTTCTGGAGGAAAGAGGTGGAGGCGGTGAGGAGCTACTTTGCCACGCAGGTCAACGACGACCTGCCCAGGGAGGTGGCAAGGCAGCTGGACCTGCTGCAGGAGCGGGTTGAACAGATGTAGAGGAGAGAGGGGGTGGGGGGGAGTTCTGGAATACACTGCCCTCTAACCTTCTAGAACAGTGTGTGTAGAATGCCAGCAATCCAGGCCAGAACTTTTAGCCAAGCAAACAAGTGGCTTTATTTTTCTATGAGATAAATATTACTGTGATTAGTTAGTCAGTTTAAGAGTTTATAAGTCATCAGTTGGAAGTGCAATTTCATTCCCGTTGTGCCTTTATCTATATAACTTCCCATATTTTATCACTTTTATTTAATATATTGCTCTTAAGTTGAGCATATTTGGGTCTTTATAAGGACACTGTATGAAAGTAAGTTATTAATAAGTTATATATAAACGCACATCTTTCGGTACATAGTGATGAGTTGTTGAATTACTTGATTCCCAATCACCAATGGAATTGGTGCTTCCCAGCAGTGGGGCTGTGTGGGCGACTGTAGGTACTGGCCGAAAGCAGGGGTAGGCAAGACGTCTATATATGTTTGAGGATCCTGTTTGTGTCATTATTTTGTGTTTAAATGTATTTTTCTATGACATCTGTATTTATTATTCTGCAATGATCTAATGGGGGTAATTTGAACCCTCTGAAGAGGAAACAAATATTTTAAATAAATATTATGCACCCTTTCTGTTCTCTGGTCTCAACTCTACTGAACTCGAATACTATCTTCTCCACTCTACTCTAATACTCGTATACTCTATATATATAATTGATCAATGTGTTGATTGATTGAAATTGATTAAAGTCCTCGTTAAACAGTCTCACCAAGAGACTGAGATGTGATGTTACATTATGTAACATGTTTGTCATAACGCTGCTGTTCCTTTGGCAGACAAGAAAACACCTTTCACAAATGTCACAAGGTTAGGTTTCACCTGCTTGCACAAACCTGGTCTACTATAGTCCAATTATATTTGTACAGTATAATGCATGGTCAAATTAACTGATTACATAATATATTATAAATGTAAAGTAAACTATATATATAGAGCACATCTCTATATATATATATATTCTCTCTCTCTCTCTCTATATATATATATATATATATATATATATATAGAGGGTGAGAGAGCGAGAGTGCAAAAGCGAATATAAAATAAAATATATAAATATAATAAAAAAATATTGTATAATATTATTTACCCTTGAAAATATACCTGTGTATATAACCATATTTTCATGAAACACGTGATACATGATACACACACACACACAACAAAGCACACACAGACACACAGGCACATACCCACACACACATTCTCAACAGACAGAACCTGACAGACCAGACTCTGCCAGAAGTATGACAATTGACACACCAAACAAATGACAATGCAGATATGTTCAGAAGAAGATTTTCCTCATAGCACATTGCATTGGCTCATAGACAAGGGGCGTGGACAGGTTGTTAGTGCTTTATTTGCCTGGTAGGGCAGGTTCAACTCTGGGTTCAAATGTCGCTGTTGTGATGTCACAACAGGATTGATTCTGAATTCCAAGGAAAACAACAAGGGTGGATTCTTTAGATTTGATCCATTCATATCTCTCCATGGTCAGATTCTGGAAAAACAAACATGTGCACCACACACACAAAAACCCACCTGCACACACACGCTCACAAACACACACATACAGCCCAGACAGCCCAGAATTGCATCATATCGAAACAAAGACACCATGGTGCGTGGCACCGGAAATAAAACTTTGTTCTTGTTATCTCTGGCACAATTTAAAGTATCCAGTCAGCCAATGTACTTTGATGACAGATATTAAGTGATAAAGGCAGTAAAAAGTCCATCAGGGAAAATGTTATCTCTGCAGTAGTTGACGTCCTCACATTCCATGACTGACTCCCTCAGCGTGCTCCCATTCATGTATATGATGATGTATGAAAGTGTGTGAACTGCCGATTCTAGTCGATGATTCTGAGAGATAAGATGAGATAAGGTAATGTAAAGAACATGTATGCCCCAAGGGGGACAGGGGGTCATAGGATGGGGGAAAAGATGTCAGTGTTGAAATGGAATTGAACAGCCAATCAGGATCAGCTGACCAGTGCAGCCATATGATGACCCAAACCAAGCGTGGTTGCTCAGAGTCTGCGCATGTGGTTGCCTTCCAGTTTAGCGTCATTAATCAAACAGGAGCCATAAATGATTGATGACAGAGGATTACGCTGCTGGAAAGAGTTCCAGATATCAGTCCTGGGCAGTGTCAGTCCAGTGTATCAGTGTGTCTGTCATAGTGTGTTTGGCTAACAGAGCTGCTCCTGGCGCCCACCCCATTGGAACGCTGTCGTAGTAATACTAAACTAAAAGCAAACTAACGCAACTTCTCTTCAGATGCAGGTTCAAAGGGCTTTATTGGCATGGAAAACGTAGATTGAAACTGCAAAAAAAGTACCACTCTCTCTCTCTCTGGTTTAATCTCAGTCTGTCTGCATGTCCATCTGCCTGTCTGTCTTCCTCTCTCTCTACCTTTCTATCTAGCTGTCCATCTGTCTGTCCATTTGCCATGCTCTCTGTCTGTCTGCTTGCCTGTCTTGCCTATCTTTCTGCCCATATTTCTGTCCGTCTTTCTGTCTGCATCTCTATATAACTCTTGATCAGGTAAAACTAAGCTCCCTCACCAGCCCCCGTCATTCCTATCTTTTGCCCTCACACTGAAAATCTCTTTGAAGCGTTGACGTGAATGTATTTGCAGTAGGGGACCCCAAACTGTGGGTCAGGACCTCTCATGGGGTTATCAAATATGCAGGTTGGGGTCGGAAGGAGATCATTGACTTATTATGTTATTATTTAAAATCTTTGGTCTTATCAAGGTCCTGTATAAACAAACAGTCTGCCAAATCTGCAAACATTCCTGTGCATCTGCTTGTTGCACAGAAATAGACAAACAGATGGACCTATAGACAGGCAGGCTGACAGACAGAGAGGCAGACGGACAGAGCGAGAGGCAGACAGACAGACAGACATGAGATGTGAGAATAAACCAGAGAGAGAGAGAGAGAGACCAATCTGAGTTTTACATGCCTTGAATCTGAATCTCAAGACAGGTTAGGTTTAGGTTTTAGGTTTATTTATTTAGCACACATTCACAGTAATGGTGCAAGGAGGGAACGAAGCCCAATGGCCCTGGGCTTGTACAAGAGTTCCACCCCTGTCAATAATCACAATCAAATAATATTTATAAGGCTAACAAATAAACTTTAGAAAATTAGGAGACAAAGTAAATAAATAAATCAAAAATAACCAAAATTCAGTGATAAGATGATTCATGAAAAGATAAGATGTTTTTTAAGCTGCTTTTTAAAGAGTGAGTGGGATGATATGGATCTTAATAATAAGGTTACATTTGTTCGTGTTCGTGTTGGTGCCCGGAACAGCTCTTAGCGTTAGCCAAACACACTATCATAGACACAGAACATTAAAGTATCCCACCTCCAAACAGTAGCCTACTTTAGCTAGCATTATTAGTATCACTTAAAGTGGAAAATGATATGGTAGGTAACATGCCTAAAAGTCAGATAGCATGATTGATTAATTAAGAAAGACATTTCCGGCCTTTAGCAATACTTATCTTTCCTGCTCTTCCCCCATTTATCACCTCAACCCTTATGTGTCCCCCCCCCCCCTCTCCCTCTCTCACTATATATATATATATATATATATATATATATATATATATATATATATATACACACACACACACCCACAGCACACACAAACACATAGGCCTATGGATGAAATGAAATAATGAATGAAATTAAGATTATCCGATTTTATAAACCCTGAGGAGACTGTAACTGTGATTAAGGGCTTTACAAATAAAATTGAATTGAATTACATTCCTTGTCCCGTCGGCCCTTTTCTTGGAAGTTGAGCTTCGAACGTTTCAACATCTTCTTAGGTGATCATTGCTTAAACATTCCGAAAGCAGAAAAACATGTTTACATGAAATATTAAAGATGTTATGTCAGCTCTAAGTCACCAATTGAAGGATAACCTTTGAGACACGATAAAGTGGAGATAGGTGTTCTATGTAGGAGTGAGACGGAGAGACGACGGCGATGCATTTGGTCAATAGTTTACAAAGTCTGGCCACTCAACCGTAACGTCTGGGAATCATGCTCCATAATAAGATACACTTTCTCAACAGGAAATATACCACCTCATACAAGCAATGGGACATGCAGAAATATATCACTGATACATATAATTCAGCCAGAGGTGGAAAAACTAAACTATGATGTTAATTTGAGCAAATCTAAACAAAAGTGTCGAACTGTAAACCGCATTTCAAACACGATTAAACTACTCCACCTAGCGGTGTGACCGGGACCCTGCATGATTCTTAATTTAAAAGTATGATTCCTATGCAGGTATAAAATTATTGATAAAATCAGTATAACGATAATAATAAAATAATGATTGCTCATCAATTTGGGATATTACCCTGACTTGACATAAAAAAAACGGCAGACACATTTACATTTGTCTTTCTTTCTTTCAACTCAAATGTTCAAAACAAAAAGAAAGAACAACAAACTTAATTTATAAAAACGTTTTATTTGTTTTAAATTGAAAGGGTAACTGAAATGTGTGTGATTCATAACATGTTCCATAACAGTAACGATAATAAGCCATTGTCCTCCAAAATAACAGCATAACAAGCCCAATAACACTTGAATCGTCTGATAGAGTAAGCCGTTAATATAGTCGTGATTAAGAAAGTTGTTGCGTTCAGTCCAGAGTAAAGGAGTAAGATGAAAACACATAACAAAAGAACAGTTCCTCTTCAACAAACATCACATTAACTGGCTAGAGATCAGAAGATGTCCATTCAGAAGATGCTTTCCAAGAGTGTGTTCTGGTTGTCAAAATAAAGGCGCATCGCTAGCGCTGATTTTAAGAACAGAAAGGTATTAAGTGCATTCACCTGTATAGCCCTGCTATAGTTGCTGCATGATGTTCCAAACTCCTTTTGGGAAGGTTGTGCTTTCATGTTAACTGTTGTGTTCAGGGCACAACAGTTAAGGTCAGAGAGATAGAGATAGGTCGCTGATACTTTGGAAAGGGTTGAATGGGTTTTAAAACAACAGAAAGCTGTTGTGGTCGGTCTTTTGTGTGGTTGTGCAAGTACATGTGAGTGTGCTGCACTTGGACCAAATGGATCCTCAGAGATCCCAAACACCTTCACAGATGTTGCTACGTAACGGTTGACCCGTTACGTGGGCTTCTCTCTGGGGTAGATGTTGCTAAGGGGCTTGGACTTGGCCTTAAAATGGCATTGTCCCTCTTAATCTCTGGTGGTGGTTGGGATCTGGTAACAGTAGCCAAGCCCCAAGGAAGACCTTGGAGCATCGGAGATCCACTAAAAACCTCTTACAACATGTCTGCCGGAAGGTTTTGTTCTCCTGCTCGACATGTCTGAAAGCCCAGGAGACTGTTTGGTATCCAAGAACAACTGGGAACTGTTCTCAAGAGCAGGACTTCTCAAGAGCAGCAGACAATGGTCTGAAACGTACGAGTGTGCATGATGAAAACACTTGTATTCTGGCCCCTGACTCTGGCAGCCTTTCCAAACCCTCTGCACCAAAGTAACAACAAAGAAAGACAAGACCCCTAAGGGAACAAGTGCACTTAACATAACAAAGTGTTGACTAAACAGGCCTGGATTTCAGGAAGTGGGGGTCATTTGCATACATTACATAACAGCTCTCTCACATGAGGGCTGCTGCTGGAGTTAAACTTTGAGTTGAGGAGGATAGGATATCATCTGTCACTCTCTCCCTCTCTGTGAATTGTTTCTCAGTCAACAAGCTCAGTTGTTAGTGAACACGTGTGCTAGTTGATAGGAAATATATCTCAAGTGTGGAGGGAAGGAGCCCGAAAATGTCTCGGCTTGTTACTCGTGATTGAAACAGAAGATTTTCGTTTTGGGAGGACTTAAGACAATGTTCGTTGAAACAGCAAAACGTGTTGGAATAATAATAAAAAACTAAATAAAATAAAATGTATTTTCTTAAAAGAGAATGGGCAACAATATAAAACAACAGTAAATACATTTATAACGCTAGGATAAAATATTACTTAGATCGTCTAAAGAAGGCAAATAATAGGTGTATTGCAACGCTTTCCGCCAGGACAATTTCGGCGGGTAAAAACATTCTGTCTTCATCGTCATGACTACCATCATCATCATCGTCATCACCCTCATCCAGTCAACATGATCTGAGACAATAAGGGGGTGGGGTCTGGGGCTGACTGACAGCCCAAGCCGGCCCCTCACATTGGCCCGTCTCAGCAGGCAGGCACACAAGAATAGCACAGCAACAAACGACACACAGCGGGACATTACCAGGAGACCAGCCCTCAGCCAGCCAATGGTAGCTGGTCTGAGCGGAGCTTTTTCATTGGACACCAGGCATCTCTAGGGAACAGATTAAGAGCTTGTTCAGACAGGAAGAGGAAAGGTGAGGACGAGGTGATGGGAGAGGAAGTGGAGGCACACCGCTAATGTGTGTCTGAGTGTTGAAGTAGATTGGCTGTGTGTGTGTGTGTGTGTGTGTGTGTGTGTGTGTGTGTGTGTGTGTGTGTGTGTGTGTGTGTGTGTGCGCGGATATTATAGGTGTCCTCTCTCCTCCACAACCACCTTGTCCTACTGTCCTTCTCTCATCCGACCTGAAGGGGATCGCCAGCCAGCACCGTTTTCCCTGAACAGAGAGACTTCCTAACATTTGACTGTCATGGGAGCTCTGATAAACTACCTAGCCCAGAACCCCCCAACCCCTTCTTCCCCCTATAAACATTCAAGAACTTTCTAGAACTCTCTGCAGGACACTGAACCAAACCACTGGGGAGAGGAGGGGGGAGAGGAATGGAGTAGAGGCGAGAGAAGAGAGGAGGAGAAGAAAGGGGAGAGACAAGGAGAGAGAAGGGGTTCACATAGCATAAGAAAAGTTAGGAGGGTTAAAGAGAAGACAGCAGGAGAGACGAAGAGATGAGAGGCTAGACCGACCAGTCTGATTAAGAATATGATTGATATTCTGATTAATGGATACAATTCACTTTGGATAAAGAGATGAATTCGTTCAACATGACGTTTGATCACGAAATGTAAACATTGTCAAACGTCTTAGGAGCAAAAGAGGTGGTAAAATCTCAAGCTGAATTCATCTTTGAATTGTGTTGGGCCGCGGTTTGGTTCTGCCCCTGCAGAGGGCGCTATTGCATAAAGTCTGGAAGCGCAAACAGGTTTTCTACACTATCTGCACTATAATCTAAATAAGACACAGTATATCTCTTAAAACAAGGTCCAAGGGGGATATAATTGTCAGATTTGTGTGTCACGCGTGTCACTTTTTAACATTTCAGTGTGTTTTTTTAAGACAACCCAGCCCCAAGCCCTGAAGGAGATGTTCCACCTGTGTAGACTACTCTTTGAAAATGATTGAAATTAAACAACACGAGAAACCCAAAGCTAAACTACATCCTAAATAAGAGTACAACTACCTCCTCTACATGGGCAAACTACAACACAATCCTAA